>NC_069132.1:59722672-60322672 GCF_026914265.1 Mya arenaria | reverse complement strand
TTGATTGTAGTAATACAATCTTATTTGGGTATTGGATAAAGGCGACCTAGAAATTACCCACAATTGACATTCCAACAAGTACCTTATCCAGTTGTTTAACAAATGAAAACACATACTGCATTATATAAGAGTGGCAAATATGGTCTATACAACTTAATATAAGAATCTTGACTGACTGTCGGTTTATAGTAGAAACGTGTACACCCATTGCCATAAACAAACATGGTTAAACCTACGATTATGAAATTTGCAAAGAGATAGTTTTTACGAATATATTTTCGATTGATTTTGACGGAGGCTGATAGAATAACGTTCAATTTTGTATGCCGGAACGAAACAAGTACTGCTGTCCATGTTCAGAGGTCATAAGAAGGTAAACATGGTCGGGATCGAACTCACAACCTTTTGGGTAAGAGATGGACACATGTATAACGATACACTCTCACCCTCGCTTAGATACAATCAGAATGTAATAACTGATTATTATGATTTGTATGCGATTTAAGGTAAATGATAAACTGTCACAAGTACGCTGCATAATAAAGCTGATAGATCTCATTTAAAACAGTCCAAATCCTGTCACATTAGGAAATATCTGTTCTATTTTTAGGTAGCCAATAAATGATATAGACATACAACTACTATTATTTTCTCTTGATAATTCTTTGTTCTTCAGAATACAAATTCGTGTGGATTCCTACCAAACATTTATCCCCTCAAATTTGTCGACCGTCTTCTCAACAAGTGTTTTCCTGTTATCAGCACTCTTTATATCGCCAGCAAATGTGAGAACCTTGTACAACAAATTGATTCATTTATCCCATCAAAACATTCAAACAATCAAAAGCTATTTAAGTGTTTAGAAACTGCTTATCACTTTCTTTGCAGCTGATCATTGACATTTAAATGCTAAAACGTATTATTATAACTACAAGTACGTGAATGGCTATCCTTTAATGTACGATCACAGTCACAAGTAACACATTTGATACCAAACCTTATTTTGACTGTCAAAATCCTGTTTTATTCTGACATCATATATACGAGGCTATTTTAAAAATCTGTTTAAAGTCTAAGAACCAATTATTGAAGAAATGTTTAGAAATGCAAAAAAAATGTGCCCACTTACATCCTTTTCTTCAACACCGGCCTATACGCAAAGGGCGGCAACTCTCTCTAAGTTGGCCTCGTTATAAGGTGCGGTTTTCTTGTGGCGTTTTGTGTTTCTCGATTATTGTTTCCCTTATCTTAATCGTTTGAAGATATACAATATTATTATCAGTTTTACAATATCCGCAACGTACTTAAGTTAAATGAAATAAGGATATTTGTTTTACTCTTGAAAACAATTTACATCAAACTCATTCTATTGGAACGATTATAAAATTTCCATACCTGTGATAAGACACACGTATCCTTTTAAACTTTCCATTGTAGTTATTTAAGTACTTCAATTTAAAACACTGTTGTCGGAAAGGTTTATGTCAAACATATATTTGACACCTATTATTTTTACAGCACAAATACTATACGTAACGTAATTCAAATGTAGGTCGTTTTATGTAAGATGTAAAAGTGAAATCGAATGACAAACAGTGCAGTCATGCATATCCTGTACGATCATACCACTAGCTATTAGTCACATTTTACATAATAGCTCACAATTTATCTTACGTGCAACCGTGTCTTTATTTCAAAAGAAAGTCGTTTTAAGTATGGTGTGAAATTAAAACAGAATGACGAACAGTGAAATCAAATATGTATGTTCAACTATGAGATGATATATATATATCGTTTATAATTTCCTAAGTCACAATTTTGAATACAAAACTTGGTATAAGGTTACTTGATACTCAGATATTTTGTTAACGAAGATTTGTTGGATTATTATTAATTATTTAATTATCATTATTATATTTATTTATGTCACATTATGATTTTCATTGATGGATTAGAATGAATAAGAGAATTATAAAGCAAACTAGTTATTTATGTTTATGTTTGTAATAAAAGTACCGACTGCATGACTTGAAATATTCAAATTAAGAACGATATATTTGATTATTATACACTATAATATCATTGCAATAGAATAATAAAATCGAGAACAAAACTGCCCAATTATGATTGCTGGAGACCTAAATGTACGTGTATGTTCATTGCGTAATAAAATTGGTTACGGGTACTGATTATGTATGCTCGCAAGAATAAAATATTTGCCAGATGACTACGTTACAGATCAGGTTATACTGAGGCTAAACATATACAAAGAACATATATGGTCTTTTACTAATAAATAGTCTGATTCAGACAGGCTTGAAAATCACGAATGTTCGAATGTGAACAATACTAGTTCCTATGCTGTTGTTGAAAGTGATAAAACGGGTGTTGTCTACTCAAGTGTTAAATAAAAACTGTTTGCAAACGTTTGCTTATCTTAAGGTACACTGTTTAAATATTCAAGCTGACGATGAGGTTACTTTGATAATAATTAAATAATACCGAACGAATTAATCAAGCAAGTTTTAAAAATTGAATATTTTTCTTTTACTTTAGATGAATTGCAAAGAGGTATTTTAAGTTAAGTACTGGAAAAAGTGCTTAGCCAAACGTAATGTTGAATCTATTTGAATGGAAATATCTTGAAAATACTATTCAACACCAATTTACACCTTTTATACTTTATACCTATAAGAAAGATCCGCTTTGATTAATGTTAGAACATAATTCTATTTAATGTTCATCCTCTGATATATTAGTTTATTTAATTTAATTACTTAGAAGTATTGAATGCTTTTGTACATATATATTTGTATATATATACTAATTTGTTTGCATTATCTGTTACTTTACATACACGTTGACATTATATGTTATATCATTATGTGTTGTTGACGATGTACATTGTACAAGTCAAAATAAATTGTCTGTCTGTCTGTCAAAAAACTTATAAATGGATTTAAGGCGCGATTGCGCAAATTCATAAAATTAGGGGTATCAATAATCCAAATTTATAAGGTAAAACACTAAGAAGTGTCATTGGAAAGTAAATGACAAATTTCAATAATGGCAAAATTGGCAGAAAGTTATCATGTACTTCAGAAAGCACAGGCAGGTTTCAGGGACTTAATGGGACTTAATGGGAGCCAGTGACAACAATTTTGCCTAGCATGGACTAATAACACATTTTATTAAAAAAGTAAGCAATGAATCTGCACATTTATTAATTTTGCAACAACATTTGACTTTTTTAAGGGAAAACCTTTGTTCAAAAATTTATAAAATAGGTATTAGTGGTATACCTTTTTAATGTTAGAAAATCAATGTAAAACCATGCATTTACAATAGTTCAGCTTTTAAATGACCCTGAGTACAAAATGCGTGAATAATTTAGGGTTTATGCCGGATAAATTCCATTCACCATTTTTTTCCCTTTTATAATAATAATAATAATAATAAAGAAGATACACTTTATCTGGAAGAAGCGGAAAGAGTCGATACTTGGTTATCAAAGCATTTGTCTACTAATGTATGCAAATGGTTATAATGTTTGCCAATTATGCGGATGAATTTTATTAGAATATTGTTATATTATCCGATTAGTGCAAACGATGGAAGCTTAAAGGTCAATATAAATAAAACAAACGTGTAAATTATCAGAAAAGGCGGATGATTACCAATAGCGTTATATTGTTTTCTATGATGGTACCATCATTGATATTTTTGAATAATTCTACTAACTTGAATATAGTTTATACAACAGGAGTATCTTTTATACAGGCTACAAAAGCATTACCTGGTCAAGCGCCAAAGAGAAAGCGCACATTAGGAAACTATTTAGATGAATATTGGAGTAATACGTATGATCATAAAACTGAACTGTCTGATGATCGTATAAAGTCAATTTTCCGTATGTGTCTTAAGTATGGGGTTCCATGAGAAAATAATAAATATAGAACGAATTCATATGCAATTTATCAATAATTTACATTTAGTTAAACAAGTACGAAGAACTTATAGAGTTATAAGTTATAATAGACGGGAAGATTAAATAGTATCACGTTAAGTACTTTTCAGATGAAGTATTGGTGTAAAGTAAGTTGTTCACCGGAACTCAAATATATTAATCTTGTCTATTAACTAATGTTAGATGATATCAGTATTTGCCCTTCAAAAACTAATTGGGCTTAACATTACAATTTCTTCTAAGTTTATTGGGATTATATAATTTCTGTTATCATAAAGTGTTTGAGGCCTACTTGTTTGCTACTTTTAACATATACTAACACAAAACATTCTTCAAAATGTTTATGGTAGACTCAGCGAGTTATAGGGCTGTGTTTTATGATAAATATATTTTATTCAAATTCCAGTTTCTATTAAAATGTGTTAGATATTGAAAAATATATGACCACGGCCAATTTACATTATCACCGCAGTGGTTTAATATGGTTTAATATTGAAAATGGGAGGTGGAATAACATAATACAAAAATGCTTGATACAGATCCCCACAGCTGCCCAGAAACTAAAATACAGTCATTTAAAGACACAAATAGCAAAAACTATTTTTAATGTATGTTTTAATTATATAACAAATATTAAATCTTTATTGTAACTTATCAATATCTTGTACAAACATCTAAATGTAAGGGACATCGCTGTCGTGTGCGTGTGTGTGTGAGTGTGAAGGTGAGCGAGTGTGTATGTTTGTGCGTGCGCGCCAAATAGAATGATATATTATTTAAAAATGACCATGAATGTGTTATTGGTACTTTATGTCAAATCAAATGAGAAAATAAAATAAAATTTTGCATTTAAAGTAAGTGCGTATTTCCCTTTTTCGGACTTGAGGACATTTTATTTAACTTATAAGACGTCTTAGTTTGGAAAAAGCGTATACCATTATTATGTCAAATATTTGGAATGTATTACAAATTTATGATGTAAATAAATGGCACGGTAAATTAAAATAAAACACATTCGATGTTGTCCGGTAAGCTAACTTAACCAATCCACTCAAAATGCCCATCGTTTTACCTCATCAGCACGTTGGTTTGTATTACAGGTTTGAATGACTTTGTATCCGGGTCCACACGTGTATTGAAAAATGCAGTACTTTTCGGCTTGTGAACGTCGTCGTTTTGATAAAACTGGCTGTTTAGTTAGAGATCACGTCAATTGTCAGTAGATATTTTTACACCAAGCTGCCATTAAATGGCCATTACAGCCATTAAACAGCATAACAACTACAAGCATGATCATATATTTGACATTGCAATATTGACAAGGAAGCGTATTCTGAGTGTAAGATATATATAGAATATGTGATATTTCAGTGTAAAAACGTATTTTATTGCACGAGTGTCTTAGGAAAACATTTTTTCACGAGTGGCAAAGCCACGAGTGAAAATATAGTTTTTCTATGATCACGAGTAGATTCAAATACCATCTTACACTGAAATTAATTTATCATGATTTCGCTCTTCTGTGAAGGATTCATATTTGCTGACATATGCATACAATAATATCTGCTGGACCCATAGAAAACAATATATCTTGGAGCGTAGGTCCCAATGAATGACAGGTTAAACTCCGATGGCTTAACATCGCCTTTACATCGAAATCCGCCGTCTGATAAAATGTGTTTTCTGGTTTACGTTGTCAGTTTACCAATATCAGGACCAAATTAGCGGCGGTGTTAGACATTTATACTACGAACGGTTATTTAAAGTATTTGGCACTTATTAATGTGTTTCTGTCTTACAGTCATGAGATCACTTGTAAACTGCCAATAGCAAACGCAATACACATTCTCATATCTGAGCCTGTCGATTTGTTTGTTGTTCTCGTAAAAAAGGGACATTTTAAAAAAAGTCAGCAAATACAGATATGCATTGTCTGTATGCCTTTGGACTATGATGTCAATTTATTTACAGGGATAGTGTTTAATCTATGTCTAGACGTTTCGGACGTGTTAATACTTCACAGCTGTCATACCTGACAGAGATATCTATTAGACATCCTCGGTCCAAAAACAAAGTGCATTTATCTACTTGATGTTTTTAGCAAATGACATTCATAGTTCTCAGTGCATTTACTTTAAGGCTCAGTGCAATACTGTCTACGCTTTAGAGCACTGGTTTAACAGTTTTCTCAATGCATTTACTGTAAGGCTTAGTGCAATACTGTCTATGCTTTAGAGCACTGGTTAAACATTTATCTTAGTACATTTACTGTAAGTATTAGTGCAATACTGTCAATGCGTTATAGCACTGGTTAAACAGTTTTCTTAGTGCATTTACTGTAAGGCTTAACAGTCACAACACTTAGCCCCCAGCTGTAATGACACACAACATTTATAAAACATGGTTTTAAATAAGAACCTTAATATTTATATGTTAACGGTCGAAATGAGGTGTGTGGAGTAACGTAGTATTTAAACAGAGTTCTCTGTTTATTTACAGTAAGACATAGTGCAATACTTTCAATGCTTTAAAGCACTGGTTTAAGCGGTATTCTATTTTAAGAACATTTCAGATCAAATGACATAATTTATTAGATGATTGATAATTTTATAGTGGACAAGTTACGGGGCAACTTATCACAGCTGCCACAAAACACAGTCAATGATAAAAAACAGGGTTTTAAATTAGAGCTATAATATATAATTGTTTATTTTAAAATTTGACTTGATATTAAGCCTGTTTTTGGTATGTATGCAATTTTAAAAAGTAACAAAATGATTTGCAGAATAAATATTAGCGCAGGGCTGCAAGCTTAATTGAGGAGAAAGAAGCACGTACTATAGCTAAGACAGTTCAACAATCAGCACACGACGTATGAGGAACATTTGACGTGCACAGCTTCAACTTCGTAAATTAATATGTAAAAGTCCGATAAAATGCGTTTTGTTCGACTGAATTAGGCGAACATGAAGTACAATATGCTAAAAAAATGCATTGAAGCGAACATATATGCTTAGTTAATGTTAATTTAAGCTTGGCACTCACCTTCGAATATTCTCTGACAACAGTGCGTTGATACCACGTGATAAATTGCGTCATAAATGCTACGTCGGAAGGTAATATTTTGCTTTGATTGAAGACTTTAAATGAAGATAATTTTTCATTTTCGTTACCATTTTAAAGAAACATAGCGAAGTCTATGCCACTTACGGAGCCCACCTTCGGTCTTTTACCAAAGGTTTGAGTTTAGTTCCTTAAAACACTGTTCAAAATACGGCCGTCTGGCGGAGCACCGTCAAACCATTGTTTTTGAAACAGGCTTGTCGAAGTGTTTGATAAAACTAATCACCTGATCAAAATCCGCTAATAAAACAAAGGTGGGGATCATTTCAGTGATATAGACTACCCTTTGTTTCATTTAAAATGATGTAGTAAAACAAAAAATTATCTTTGATTTAAGTCTTCATCCTACGCGAAATGTTGCCTTCCGACGTAACATAATTACATGACGTAATTTAACACGTATTATACACACACTGGACAACATGTGTACCAAGTTCAAACGAATTTGGCGATGTGGCAAATATTATAGACTTTATGCCCATGATCCCGACAACACCAAGGATATGAAAAGGTAATTGGACAATTCGGCACCAAGTTAATTCGGCCTAGTCAATTCGGCACCAACATTCGACACATTGTCGACTCAGTACCATAGACCTTAGTCAATTTGGCACATAATTCATATTATCTTTAACATAACTTGTCTCACTATCAGTCGTTATGTGTTTTGTTTATTTAAAAAAACTACTTTTCACAAATGATTCGATAATTCAGTATGGGTATCATGTATCATATTTTCAGTAACAACAAATGGCTCAAGAATACTGCAATATGTACATCTGGTCCTTTTTGTGTATACAAACGTTTTTTTATTTATCTATTCTTTACGTCTTATGTTATTCCAGCAGTTCTGATTTAAACAACATTTTGATATAAAAGTATTCATTTGTTCATTTGATGATATTATGCTTTTTTATTTTTAAACTAAAATTCAAGTCAGTAAAATGCGTATGTTGTGAGTTTAGTTATGATTACAAGACTCGCTCATTGTTAAACATTTTATTCGAAATTTAAAAGCAATTTATTAATACTTATAAATTGTCATTTGCAAATACAAATTTGAGTTAACAATTGAATAGACATGGACGTTTGAAGATTGGATCTTGAGTTGATCTAACCTCAATGTTTTATCATTAGCTTGTCTGGGTTTGAAGGAAACAAGTCCGAGATATTGCACGTGGAATATTGTTTCAAATATTTAAATCCATGATAATTTAGCACAAAAGGTTACACATCTTACATGTGGTTTGTCCTGGCCTAAATAAAACATTTGAATTATTTTATTATTGGTGAAACAGATTAAGGTATAAAATTTCATTTCGTAAGTTTCTGATTTTATAAAAATATAATACATCAAGATTGTATTAAAATAATTCATTTCAAAGTATCAAAACTTTTTAAAAGGTGGAAAATACACAATTTATACAGACACAGTAACTACTTAGCCTGATGCTATTACATGGGAAAGATTTACGTGATTTGAGAAATTGATACTAAGTTGGTTAAAGGTGGAATCGCCTCAAGATGATTATATATACAAAATTCCGTACAGATCATTATTTATAAAATAATACATGGTTGATAATTGCCCGAGGTCTTTATCCCGAGGGCAATTATTTTCACTGGGGCAATTATTAACCAAAAGCCATGGTCAACCATGTATTATTTGTAAATGATTTCAAATGGATATTAAAAGATTATTTTGCGGAATAATGAAGGATATGTCATACAATTAGCATCTAGTCTGAAAGTCTTAAAACTGAGCTATAACAAAATGGTTTTGAATGGCATTAGCCTATAAATAGTTCGAGTGACTGGAATTTAAAAAAGCAAATCTTTTCGTACGTGTTTTCAGAATATGCCTGCAATATTTCCATTCTTCAAATATTTCCTGTTTCACATCGGCTGGTTGTGATGTTCAATTCAATAGGTTAGCACAGCTAGGGTCGAAGCCTAGGAGCAGTTTCATAAGAGTCTCGGCTTGAGTGACCCTGGCCATTTCGCTGGAAAAATAAACATTTCTCAGCGAATAAAGTAAACCCAAACGTTTCAACAAAACATTTCCTTGTCTCACTAATGTATGACTTTTACCAAACGTGAACATCCAGTACGGTTTCAGGTAGTTCTCGTTACTGAAACACGGAAGGTGACATTATTGGTTAAACTAATTTCACTATTATTGCACCGATAGTTCCATTTTAATCCCTCTAAAGCTTTCAATAATGTTTGCCTACCAAGTATACGGCGGTTATTTTTATTTTCGTAAAAATGACGTCAGTGTGGACGTTCTCCTTTTTGTCAAGTAATTATGCCATAATCGCTCTGACATGCCGTGATAACCTCATAGACAGAGACGATAATCATTATTGCGGGATTGAATTTCTATATTTAAATGACAACATGTGTATTATGGAGATTATAATTCATGACATATTATAAAGAAAGAACTATAACCTAGCAAAATTTAGTATTGTATCTTAGATTGATTAGATTCCATGATATGAAATTATACAATATGTAATTGAATGAAGAATGGTTAAATAAATGATTAAGTTAGATATTGAATACTTGCCTTGATCAGATGATAACGATAGTCAGTTTCTACTAGAAAAAATGTCATTAACAGTTTTCAACGTTCAGAATCGATGTCTCATACATTCGAAACTGACACATGGGGTCAACATACAACAGGGTTAAAATTGAGTGTTACAAAGGCGCACTGTTTTTTTTCAAAGTCTAGCCGTATTTCTGCTTACTTTAATGCGCAATAAAATCCAAACATTGGTGTTATTCATTTACAATACATTGTAATATCATTTGTATACCGTAACTTCAACAGAAGAAAACAAGTTGTTCACCAATTTAGAGTTGACTCCTTTTACGCTGAGTTCTTTTATTAAGTAGAAATTGTGTTAAAATCTTTGGTAGCGGTAACCTTTGAAATCTAAGGAAAAACAATGAAATAGAATTTAAAAAACGGAATAACAATATATAAGGAGTTTTAATTAATATCATTGAGTAATTGAATAATTTACAAATTTTAATTTGTCAAAAACATTAATATCCCCTTTTAAATGTTCAAGTTTAAGCTGAATTTGAAACTGTTTTCGCATTCACTTACTTTATTTACTAAAGTAGTTCGCCTCGTGCACAGCTGGTGGCGGTATTTTCCTCGTGCACAGCGCACTCATTTTTTGTCGATGGAGACGTAAACATCGTTTGATAAATTTGGAAACTTTATTGTTTTATTTCTTTATAAAAGTGTATTTGGATAATTTCAGGTATGATTTATTAACATAATATACATGTTGGCTTGTGTGAATTTGTCTTTTGTGTAATTTGATGTATTGGCACTCATATTTTGTCGATGGAGACGTAAACATCGTTTGATAAATTTGGAAACTTTATTGTTTTATTTCCTTATAAAAGTGTATTTGGATAAGTCCACTCGCCCTGAGAGACGAACCATTTTCATTCGCGACATTGGTGGCCAGTGTAGCTTTTGGGTTTCGGCTTGGCATAATCCAGCTCATTCCGCACGGTTTGGTCGTTTCGTCGAGCGCGGTCACATGACTACACACGTGATCAAGGTCTTCCGGGACGAGACCGGGAACCAGTGGTCAACAGCAAATGGTTGTAAACATCCGGTTTTAAATTGACAGACGATTTTGGTGACTTTTCGTCTTATTTATATTACATTTGACACTTGTATTATAAGTGCGTGGTTGTGTTTGATATATCTGAGTGTCTTGTGAGAATATTGACACTATTTAGTGTATTTCATTGGAAGTGAACTTATATTATTTTAAAAGCAGTTTCGTTGTTTGACGGCTGATTTAATCAACATAATCATTTCATCGGTGACATTCTACATTGATCAACATTACACATTGGGACTTCAGATTTAATACTACATGGACAATTTATTTAGTGCTTTGAATATTTAATTAATTAATTTGATATTTTGATTGATTGCTTTATGAATTTATTTTTCAATTGTTTAATTTTTTTATGTAATTTTTCAGATTGTATTTTGAGTGAACATACCTGGGCACAGCACAGCATGCAGCTCTTACACATCCTGTTGCAGTTGTAGCATAACAAAGGTATTGGTGAGCAATTAACATAGCATTTCATTCATTTACTTAGCAAATTATTGATACTATAAAGGCATTTGATTGACTTGAATACATCCATACTGATCTTTTATTTTGAAAATACAATAACAGTATTATTTTGAGACAGCTCTGAAAAATTATAAAAGGTTTTGAAGTTAATTAAACAAATTTTCATTTAATGAATTCAATTTTCAGTCTTATTTAAGTTTGCAAATCTGGTTATTCAATTATACAGTATACTGCCCACACTTGGTCATCTTCATAGTGATACATATATTCATTGACATAATAGTTTTACACATTTATTTAGTGATAAACATTGTCAAACCATTTGCAAACATCAATAAATAACAAAGTGTTGATTTTGGACATATTCACTCAGTTGATGATACAATGGACACTACTGGTGAAATCACTGGGATCCAAGATGAGAAACTGAATTATTTTGCAGAGAAGCTACGAAAATCAGGGAGGTGTAGGGTATTGGAAATTTCTAGCACTCCTCGTTTTGCTGCAGACACAACTCGTGTCCTTACGCCAACTCCTGAAAAGTTGTGCGTCAGTTGCGACAGTTTGATTTTGATACAGCGTCAGGTGGAGGAGTTCTCCCACAACTTCTTTCTTTTACTCCTAACAACCCATTTCTGGATGACCAGCCTAAACAAGTGGTTGCTGCTGTTCAGTCTTCATTTCAACCACCAGTTACTCGCTCAGATCCTGTTTTTGATCCTTTTGAATCACTGAAACTTACGAATGATCGCAAAGATAGCGCAGTCAAGGTTCCAAAACTTGTTGAGTTTTCTGGTGAGAAACCAGATGAATTTGACCTTTGGCTTTATGACCTGAAGTGTTTATTGCGTATTCAGGTTTATTCTACACCAATTATTCTTGAAGCCATTCGA
Source organism: Mya arenaria (assembly GCF_026914265.1). NCBI lineage: Eukaryota > Metazoa > Mollusca > Bivalvia > Myida > Myidae > Mya > Mya arenaria. The sequence goes on along the minus strand of NC_069132.1, from coordinate 60,310,562 downwards.
AAGAGTCTTAAGGGTAGGGCTCGTCTGGTACTTCTACATGTTGGCGAGTCAGCCACTATAGAAGGTATTGTTGATGAACTGGAGGCTCTCTATGGTAATATTCACTCCAGTGAGAAACTCAAAGAGAGGTTTTACAATGCAAGGCAGGAAGCTGGTGAGTCGGTTGCTGAGTATAGTCTTCGTTTAGAGCAGATCTTGTCTAACATCACCCTTGATTCGGCAACTAAAGATGAAATGCTGCGAACCCTGTGGGCTGGGTTACGTAACTCTGAGCTGCACAACATGTCTCGATATAAATACGAGACTGCTCTTGGTTTTAACAAATTCCGCAAAGAGCTTCGTCAGATGGAGTTGGACATGCAGCCAAAGCAACAGCTTGTTGAGCCTGCTGTCCAGCAACTGAATGTAGTCGAGAGCAGATTGTTGCAGCAGATGCAAGATTTGAACTTGATATTTCTGGTGCAAATGATGCGAAGGTTCTATATTGTGGATACTGTTTGATTGATATGACATTTCCGTCGCTGGATATTGTTCCTGTATCTGTACCGGTACTGATCATACCTGACACAGTTTATTCATCCAGTGTTCCTATGCTGGCAGGCACCAATGTTATCAAATATGTCAAGTCATATTCACAATTACAGCATATGCCTCCTGTGTGCCAAGATGTATTGTCTTCCTTGACAACAGTTAACACACTTTCTGTGAAGGAATTTTCAAAGAAACCGATCATAATTCGGCCGAATGAGACTAAGACAGTTACCGGTTTGGTCAGAGGAGTGGGAGATTTTACTGATGGCATGACAGACACTGAGGTCACAAGGATTGAGTGTTAGCCCCAGAGTTGTTCGGGTTAATCCAAACACGTCGTTCAGTAAGATTTCTGTTAGAATTTGCAATCTCTCTGTTAAGACTTTATCTATCATTCCCAAGTCTGTCATTTGCTCTCTTCATGAGATCGATGTTGTTAGGAAGGTTGATCCCTCGGAGGTTTCCATTCCCAAAACACATAACGCTGATAAGACTCTTGAAGAGCTAGGCATTTGTGTCCCAAGCGGTACATTGACATATGGTGAGCAGGAACAGGCCAGCACTTTTCTTTCTCGGTGTTAACACTTGTTTTCAACAGACATTACTGACTTGGGTTGTACGTCTGTGGTTCAGCATGAGATTAACCTTACAGATTTTACTCCATTCAAAGAGCCATTTAGACGGATTCCACCTGGGATGATTCAAGAGGTGCAAGAGCATTTGCGTGAGATGTTGGATGCAGGAGCTATTCGAGAATCTAAATCTCCTTTCTCTTCCAATGTGGTTCTCGTGAGAAAGAAGGATAAGTCTTTGCGTTTCTGTATTGACTTCCGGCGCCTTAATAGTAAAACTATTAAGGATGCTTACGCTCTTCCTCGTATTGATGAGACAATTGACGCTCTCGCTGGCTCCAAGAATTTCAGTAATCTTGACTTACGTTCCGGCTATCGGCAGGTTACCATGAAAGAGGCTGATAAGCCCAAGACTGCTTTTTCTGTGGGGCCTCTCGGCTTCTTTGAGTGTAACAGGATGGCCTTTGGTTTAACCAACGCCCCAGCCACATTTCAGCGGCTCATGGAACGAAGCATGGGAGAACTGCACTTGAAGGAATGTCTCATCTACTTAGATGATATAATCATATTTAGTGATTCTCTTGATAGTCATTTCAGACGTCTTGAATCTGTCTGTCTTTCAGCGCTTGGAGTCTACTGGATTGAAACTGAAAGGGAGTAAGTGCAAGTTCTTTCAGCGAGAGGTTAAGTACTTAGGTCATGTTGTGAGTCGGAATGGGGTGCAGACAGATCCTGAAAAGATTGAAGTATTGAGGAGGTGGAAGGTGCCCTCTAATCTGAAGGAGTTTAGGAGTTTTCTCGGGTTTGCGAGGTATTACAGGCGGTTCATTCCCCAGTTTGCCCTTCTCGCAAAACCACTCAACGATTTGCTTGTTGTGGACTCGAAGAAGAAGAAGAAAAGCAGAGAACGTCAGCTTTTGGAGTGGGGTAAAATCCATCAGAAGGCATTTGAGATCATTATCGATCGTTTGTGTTCGGCTCCTGTTTTTACATATGCAGACATCGCTAAGCCATTTATTCCCAACATTGATGCAAGCAGGTCTTGGAGCTGTTCTATATCAGAAAGTTGACGGGGTCGAAAAGGTCGTCGCATACGCGTCTCGTGGGTAACGCTGTGGTGAACGCAATTACCCAGCTCATAAGCTTGAGTTATTGTCACTCAAATGGGCTGTCGTGGAAAAAATTTACGATTACCTTTATGGTAATGAATTTTTGCTTTCTCACAGACAATAACCCCTTGACCTATGCGTTCAAATCAGCGAAACTTGACGCTTTGTCACACAGATGGTAAGCGGCGTTGTCAGCCTTCAATTTCAATATTGTCTACCGTTCAGGAAAAGAGAATATAGATGCAGATATTCTTTCCCGTCTTCCTGGTGTTTCGCGGAATGAGGAGAACATTTTGTTTCCGGACGTCATCAAAGCTTTGTTTGATTACCATCTAGTGAGAGTTTGTCATGTTATTGAGTGTTTGTCCTTCCCACAAACGGCAGCTCAGACACCAAGGGACGAGATTGATCCTGACACTCCATAAGCTGATATTGATTGGAAGGTGGAACAGGCTCGGGATAGAGCTATCAGTAGGGTGGCAGAGATTATGAATTCAAGTTCTAGACTGACTCGGCGCCAGATTTCCTTAGAAGATGAGTCAGTAAGGAAGTTGCTGAAGGAGCGGATGGTTTGTTGTACCCTCATGGAATGTCAAGTGGGCATCCTGTAGACCAATTGGTTGTTTCAGACGTCTTTTACAATGTTATATTTGCGGGTCTACATGATGAGGCAGGTCATCAGGGCAGGGAACGTACACTTTCTTTGATAAGATCTCGTTTCTTTTGGCCAGGACTCGAATTGTTTGTTGAAACCCGTATCAGGCTCTGTGAGAGGTGCATTTGTCGAAAGATAAGAGAAAAGGTCTCTGCAGAATTGGTTTCCATCGAAACCACGTACCCTCTCGAGCTTGTATGCATTGACTTTCTTACCTTAGATATGTCCAAAGGAGGATTTGAGAAAGTGATGGTCATCACAGACCATTTCACTCGGTATGCGCAGGCCATACCAATGAGAAATGAAACAGTTCGGTCCACTGCCAAAGCGCTACATAGTGACCAGGGACGCAACTTCGAGAGTGCTATTATAAGGGAACTTTGCGACATTGCAAAGGTCGAGAAAAGTCGTACGACCCCGTATCACCCACAATGCAATGGCATGGCCGAAAGTTTTAATCAAACACTTATGAATATGATTGGGACAGAACTGGAAAGCCCACTTACCAACATTGGTACACGCTTACAATGCTACTCGGCATGAGAGTACCGGCATGACGCCATAATTTTCGGGAGACATCCGAGACTAGCAATAGATGCGTTCTTGGGCATTGAGCCAGATTTTTCTTCTGCAGATAGGTCCACTTTTATTCAGGGTATTCAGGAGCGTATCGGGTTTGCCTACAAAGCTGCGACTCGTGAGGCTCGACGCCAAGCTCGTCGTCATATTGTTATGATTTCTTCGCTGCTTAAAAATATATTACTGAACATGGCGTTTGATGTCAAACGATCAAAGAATTTGTAGTAGTGCTCCGAAGAAATCTATACCAGATATTTAAATTCATTTGTCGTCTTAATTTCACTTTACAATTTACATGTATATCTTGAGTATATCGGTATTATAATTTATTTTCTAAGAACAATTTGATACGACACGTTTTTCTTCTATAAATACAAAAATACAACGTAAAACTTGAGAATAAACTTCCTCTCTGAAGTTGAAATATTGTCATAATTATATATTTATTTACATTAATACATTTTAAAGTGCTTCTAGAGTAGCTCTAAGTTAATTATAGTAGCCATTATTATTCTTATAAGCTCTAAAGGGATTTAAAAGGACTTGTTTTATCGGTATAATTAAGCGTTAAAAACTATTCCATTGTTTGTACTTCCGTTTTTCATAGGTTAGGTTAATTGTCTAAATAGCATCTTTTAATAACGTTTAAGACTCAGTTTCGGTAAAAGTACTTCCTGTAAACTTTTACAAGCACTCATTTTCTAGACCAACCTCTGTAGTTAAAGAGGCACCCTCATAGTTTGACACGACACCAATCTTCAATATGCATTACATGAATCATCCAGGGTCATATTAATTTGATATGTTAAAGAACCAAACATAAACATTTTCGATTACGTTTACGAGAATACTAGTGAGACATAACATAGGGCTCAAAATGTAAACAAATTACAAAAAGGAGATTTAACAAAGCAGGGAGCAAATCTAAGCATATAGTGTTTCTTTTCGACGGTTTCAATAAATTTCAATATAATTATAGTCCATGCTATTTAATTATACACATCTCATTCACTTTTTTAATTTACACGTTCAGTTCAAGTGTTCCCCTTGGAAGGTATAAACGATGTGTGAAAATATTTGTAAAAGGTCAAACCCTTTTTCTGATTTATTGAGGTCCTGTTTCACTTGTAACAGCTCATCATTCAGTTATTTTCTCGTCTGAAAACATGGTTTTGTTTACCAGTAATCATCTATATGGGTGGCGATTGAGACTTAGTAAAGCAATGCACACTTCTGGGACAAGCCAGTAGTCAAACAAATCTAAAATAAACCCTGTTTAGAAGAACATGGGAATAGTCAAAACGATAAGGAACTAGACACTCTTGATTTGAAAGTCATTATATTACTATAACATTTCTTTGTCATTACTTTTGCTTATCAAAATTGTTTGATATGTTATGAAGAACGGGTATTACATATTTGCTCCTATGAACAAAATAGCGATGATATGAAAGTGTTTTTCTTTGGCTGTTTTTAGTCTGTCAAACTCACATTTAAAACATTCGTGAGAATGGGCCCTGAATCGTTTGGATTGTGTATAAATGTTTCGTTTTCGTCGTCTTCTACAATAATGAATGTAAACGGACATAAATAAATATTCAATCAAATCGGTAAAGATTGATGCTGATAAGTATAGCAGCTTCGTGTCATGTAGTAGTTTTGGGCCGTAAACCTACTACCTTTTATGGTAATACGAAAATTGTAAACTACAAATGCAGTCAAGGCAACAGATTATGTAAAATATATGCTTGTATTATTTTATGTAATATAGCATTTGTCTTTTCAATAATTTGGTGGAAATCAACAGTTATTTCAATTATTGTACTAAAGAGAAGAATTTGGACTTATCATTTTACTCAAAAATGAAAAATGAGCGGCTATGTAAGAAATACATATTTTTCGGCCGAGAAAGCTTGCGAATTGGTATTTTTTTCACTACAAATATCAGTTGGAAAACTCACCTAAAACATCCCTGAGTATTACAATATATATATATATATATAAATATGTTCTGTCATTGTGTACATATATATGATATATCAGAAGTTTAGAAAGTAGTAACTGAAATAAAAGTCGTAACCAGGCATTATAACTGTCGATTAACGTCAATGGCTACATGGAACACCAATATATCATTATTGACTTCCCTAAATGTTTTTTGTCTAGCTCTGTAGCTTTGGTCCGAGGTTTGACGTTATGCATTGCCCCTCTTACGGAAGTCATATTAATTTTATTTTACCGAGCACATTTAAAGATTTATAAATTGTTAAAAAATCAAAACATGTCAAAACCATCATTAACAATGTAGCAAAATTACTAAAGTCAAATCTCAATTTTTATTAACACATGTTTAAAAAGCAATTACATTGTACATTTAATTCAGTAAAAGAAGTATTTTTACGAGAGAAACCACATTACACAACCATCTATGGCTAGACGAGGCAAACAATTTGGCATAAAGCCATGGCGACACATTTATTTTAATACATTTGGGTGAGATATAGCGTATCATTGCGTGAAATTACAAATGTGAAAATAGTTATATTTTCACTACACACTTACAATTGAAACTATAGAAAATGGTTGCAACGCAAAGGATTGGACTATTTTACATATGAATGTTTAAACAATTATGTTACAATAAGTATATATATATGTTGTTCGTTTGTGCACCAAAATGAACATATTCGAGCAAATTTCGAAACTAATGTTAATAACAGGAAATAAATAAAGTTAAACTAATTATTTCCGTGCCATTGTTTTTAGAGCTTAACACGTGTAATTCACCATACACATAAATAATCGTTTTTCATACTAAAACATTTTTATTTGATTTTAGCTTTAAAGTTGCACTCTCACAGATTTACCGTTCTGAAAACTTTTTTATTTTTTGTCTTGGAATGAGCCAATATTGCGTAAATATATTCAAACTTGTGATATAAGATTGCTGACAAAGGATCAGATCGCAGATTTTTATCTTTTTGTTCGAAAATTAATGTTTTATGGCCTAAAGTGTTACTAACGGTTTACGAAAAATAAATATCATTTTTTTTAACTTAAATATGAAAATCTGTGAACTGACTTTTTGTCAGCAGTCTTATATCACTGGTTTCCATGCATTTTCGCAGAAATTGGCTTGTTCCAAGACAAAAAATGAAAATATTGTCAAAACGTTCAATCTGTGACAGTGCAACTTTAAGACTTATATGTCACTTCTGAAAATGAAACTTTATAACTCTACCAATTCAGGTCCCACACTTGAACTATGATTGTTAAGATATATATAACGCCTCTTACTTGTAATTGAAAGGGAAATTGTTCGAGGAATTGATTATTCCAATATGTAATTAATCAAACAGGAAATTGCTTTCTGACTAGCTCACAATGAACAGTTCTTGTTATAAGTAGTTTGAAGTACGACATTGAACTCGTCTTTAACATTCAGTTGTCAAGAGGACAGGGTTAAATATAACTTGTTAGTTACTTAAACAAAAAAACAACTGGAAACACTATAGATCAGTTTGGTATTATTCAATATTTGTTTTCAAACCATAGTGTGTTGATTTTATTGGACCATTAACAACATGAATGCGACAGTATTGCAAAATCTAGTGGATATCGGGCACAAAGAACGTGCCGCTCAAAATATTGCTGCAATTGTTTATATCATAATTGTGTGTACAATTGGTATAGTTGGAAACATTGCTGCTATTGTGTTTTACAGCTTAAAGCGACCGAAGAGTACGTCAACCATTCTGATGATAGTGTTACCTGCCAATGATCTGTGTGTCTCCGTAGCTCAATTTACCAGCATTGCGTTTTCCCTACATACGTTCAATTTCCCCTATATCGAACTTTATCAGGTATATTTCCTCACTGCACACGCTTTAAACATGGGCTCTTTGCTTTTTATTCTGGTAATAGCAGTAGATCGCTACAGACTTGTAGTTTTAATGAAACGATTCAGAATTAAGTCACTCCCTTTCATTGTGGCTGGAGTGTACATGTATACATTTATATCAGGCAGTAAATACTTCTTTCTTTCTGACAACATTCCAGTGAACATAACAGTTAAAAACGTAACATTTGATGCTGTGGAAATTGGAATTGTGAGTTATAAATATCCATTTTTGTATTGGTTTACTTTTGTTATGGATTCCGTGACGTTTGTCATGGTGATAACAGTGTCGGCAGTGTTATACTGGAGGCTATTCAAGAAACTACGAAATAACGCTAAACGTTTAAGGGTCAACTTTGAAATGACCATGCGTTCCTCTTGTTCTGGAAAAACACAAGTTCCCAAAGAAAAACCCTCATCTTCTTATCTAAGCATGGACGAAACACCAACACAAAGTGATGGCAACGTATTGGAAAGGAAAAGTTTCAAACCGGACAGGCACAAACAGACCACGGATAAGCCACAAACACAAAATAATGACAAGAAAGTGAACGAAAAAATTGCCAAAACAAACGGGAACAAGAACAAGTCCATTCAAATGTTGATTACAAAAATGATGTTCTGTGTAACAGTAGCATCTTTTGTATCGTACATTCCTTCTAATATTCTCTTGTTTACTACAGAGGTTGGGGAAACGTATGATGTACCTGGTTGGCAGAAAGTGCTATATAGGTCGTATATGATTAATACTAGTATCAACCCTTATATTATTGGATATTTTAATAAGGATTTTAGACGCTTTCTGAAAATCAAGATATTCCGTTGCTTTCCAGGGTGAGAGTTCTTCAATGAACTATAATGTATATCCATTGATATATTTTTTCCTTTGTTTACAATTACGTCATAAATGCTCTGAATATATATTTGCAGTTCCTTATTTATATTCACCACTATATTCTGCGCATTCTTGCATAGTTTTGTATGGTATTTAATTTACACAAAATATCAAGACACTTTCGAACTGGCATCGAGTTTGTTCAAGGAAATACATTCTTTTATGTTTGATTGCACGTTCACATTTTGTTTATCAGCATATTCACCGTTGTGGTAAAGTAAATTTTATTTATTTGTATATTGATTGTGTAATATATAAATCCCATCTATATTATAACTGTCCCAAATATTGACAAAAGGATAAATGAATATAATTTCATCAGGTACGATGGTGGACATGAAATTCAAAGCCTGCAACCTCCTGCAATGTTAAAACGACTGTGTAATCAAAAAGTGTTATTAGAACTGTGTTTTGATTCGAAAGGTTGTATTCGAATCGAATGGATCTTTGCATTTTCGGGTATCAAAAGGCGCATGCCAAATGAAATCAATATCTGAAACCAATTTCGAATACGACTTTCAAGATTTAAACAAAGTTCTAAAATAAATAATCCTTTTATGAATACACTTTGCTGGTTAAATCACTTAAAAGACACATTTTTTCAGAATAAATAATAAATCTCATTATAATGACTCGCTCTTTTGTGTTATGATGTCATTTTAACATCGCGCATCATCGCGCAAGGATACGCTTATGATGTTACGTCTCCAGAATGGATTACGGCTTTATTGCACAAGAGTGAAATACTACCATATTTCGCGGTCTGTATTGAGCGTGGGTTTTATATGGATATATAATAAAAGTGTTTGTTACCTTCCCTCTAATTGCGTACAAAATAATTAAATTATTGATAATCGAATCCTTAAATTATTTTGCGAGTCTGCGTATCAATCAAATTCTGCGTCTTTGCGTACCGAGCACCAATCTCTTTTACATTATTTGTTTATATGCATGATTTGTGCAGAAGTGAAGGAGTATTTGGAACACAACGGGACAGGGGGTCCTCCTCGTGCTCAATGGGACATGGGGTTTTCTCCTCGTACGCAATTAGGCAGAGATTTCCTCCTTCTGCTCAATGGGGGAGGGGGATTCCTCCTCGTGCTCAAATAAGTCAAATAAATGAAACGTCCGGTTTTTCGCCAGGATTAACCATTGTTTGATTATCATTGATAAGTTTAAAATAAATCCACAATACTGATCTATGTCTATTTAGTAGCTTTCGGAAAATAAAGAAGCTCGAAGAAATGTATTCAGATACATCAGGAATTATTTCATCTACCAGAAAGATTTTGAAATGAAAGATTTTATTCGTGGTTTACATCAGCTTACGCAAAGTTATAGTGTCTGTGGTTAACAATTGCGGTTTGGTTCCCCGCTTGCAGTGTATGCGCAACGTTACAAGTGGGACATAGATGAAAAACAGCTTACAAACGTTAGCTAACGTTAGCGACTCTAAGCCTGAATTGAACTCAGTGCCGGTTGTATACAGGAATTAATGTTTGATAATGATTACAAATATAAGTAAACTATTCAAATATTTGTTTGTTCCTTCACAATGCTTTTGAAACACTGTTACGGAACACATTAAACACGTTACCACATATTTGAATAACCATCATGTCGATATAAAACTCATGTTTTTTTAATTTTTCTACCTGCACGGTTAGCGAATTGAAGGCAAAGCTCTCTATAGGTCACTTGATTTAAATACGTTTGTAGAGACGTAAAATTAATCGCTCATGCACAAAATATGCACGATTCGATCAGATAATTGTTTCGTTTCCAGAGTAACACAATTTAGTTAAACATATGTTTTCTGACAACAATTTAAGAATAAATACAAATTAGGTATCAAACACAACATGCATCGATTTTTAATGTTATTTAGTTATATCAATTTTAGGATTTAGATCACTGCAAGTTTTTCTTGACCAAGCATTATGGTATATCACGTAACAGCGTTGTCCACATAAATTGAAAGACAGGGCGGCGGTTCGCTTAAATATATGTTCTGATTTACGCATTTTCAAGCAAAAACAGTTGAAGAGGTTTTTTGTTTTTGTTTTCATTGAAAAAGACGACGGTATTGTTTAACGCGTGTTCATATTTCTAAATGTATATTTATTGATATCAAGCTTTCGTCTTCTCAAATTACAGAGATTTAAATAACTACCTGTTAGTTAAAAATGTTAATTAAGTACGAAGGCAGTTCGCCGTGAGTATGTTTTTTAACCAAAATTCCGTGTTTTTATTTTCCTTCTCTCCGACAGTAAAATCTAGCCGATCGTGCAATTGAAAGTGATCATGTGAGTCCTATAACTATTTATTGTATTCTGATAAGAAATTTCCTTTCTGTTGATTGTTGAATTATACCAGAATATTGATGAGTATTCCAAAATGCACTAAAGTAGGATATATGAATTTGTTGACGAGTTCACGATGTAGCTTCTGTTCAAAGGCTCTCAAAGAAGCATTTTCCTAGCAGAATGAACGCTGTCATCGGTTAGAAGCTGGTGTGTTAGTGAACAAAAAGGATTATGATTTAGAAGGATTGAACTTTACTAGCCAGTATGAATCATTCTGTAAAACAGGATTAATTGTAGTTTTCACGTAATAAGGGTTAGAAGATGTTCGATGAACAATGTTTGTAGATTGTTAGTCATTGTAAAATATACCAAGTTTGAAAATATATACATATCTCTGTCCGACTAACAATTCTATAAAGTAATTAAATAAATCAAGTTTCCATTCAGTAGAGAACTATTTAACGTGTCGTATCAATCTGTTGAAAAGAGCGATCAACTACTTTTGCATTTTATGGTTGTTTTTTATCAGAGCCAACAGTCTTGTGAACTTTAAGATTATCATGGACGTGTTTAACCTCGGTGTCATTGATATCGTATGACAAAACGATAGTTTAATAACACTGAAACATATAGAGGATAACTTAAGTTTATTTAAATACATAAAGTACCATGATCTATTAAAGGTATAGGGCATGCAATAAGCAGGAAAGTTATTTATTTTATGAATTTGAGCGATCGAACAAAAACACCCATAACACATTTCCCAACACAGTTTTCGATTACTAAAATAATATATATTATTTCAAAAGAATTTCAATGCACAGATAAGCGAGAAGTAGTCCCAAAGAATAGCGAGTCTTTATCATTACAAATTTGGATGCACAACACAATTGCCAAACGCTCTACCAGTAATAGACCCTTTTGCACGACCTTTCACACTCGCCCTTTGACTCGAAGGCGTTGTCCATCATAAGGCGGCTGTAACATTTGACCGGAAGCTTCTCGCACTTGCCGCGCCTGAACGTCCACAGCTTGTCCGCACGGTGACAGTTATTTTCACGAGGGCGTTTGCCCGAGCAATTCGGCGATTCGCTGCTATGGTGAACGCCACACGACTTCTGACAAAGAGTGACGGAGCAAAGGAGGGCAAACAACACCAAAACAGCGATGAACTTCGACATCTTGCTCTGAGGAATAAAAGACATTATTGAAGATCATCAGTAATCAGATAATTTTGACCGGAATTTGGATCAGGATTACCTTTTCCTTAGCGATATAACATTCCACCATAAATTTTTTCTTCCGTTGCGACATTACTATTTATACAACATGTTTCATCCTAAAACATATTGAGCTGTCGAACCCCATTAACTCTCCAACGAGGTTCGACAGAACTCATATTTTGTATTTCGAAGCTTATACGTCATAAATGCTTGCTAAGGTATATTTACATAATACATAACAGTTATGTCAGTTGATGTTGTACTATTCATTACAACTCATGCATCTGTGTGTTCACTATTGTACATATTTCAATTCCAAATTTAATGTTTTATGGCTTAAACCGTTACTATTGGTTTAAGAAAAATGCATAAAACATCAATTTTTGGACGGAAATATGTAAAGCTGCAATCTGATCTTTTGTCAGCAGTCTTTTATTAATGATTTGCAGATATTTACGCAAAATATTCCGCGTTCCAAGACAAAAAAAAAAAAAAAATTGTCAAAACGTTCAATCTGTGAGAATGCAGCTTTAATAGCTTATCCAATACATATATATCCACATAAGCACCAGCATCCCAACGAGCGTATGACATAAAGAATAGACAAGATCAAGATTTTCATGAAGTATCACGAACTTAATTTACAAAAAGTAATTAAAATGTCAAATAAGCATTCCCAGAACTAAACAAAACATCTCTTTGTTTCGAGATATTCATACCTGAGTTAGAATGAGACAAGGTACGTTCATTTTTGTTGTTGTATGTAATCAACGTCCCTTCGATTCAGACAGTTAAAATTTTCATAATAAGCATGCACTAAATGCATGTATATAGTAACTGGAAGCAATGTGTATATATACTCGTATTGTAATTATTTATTCTCTGATCACATGTTTTAATAATGAAACAATATATACAAAACTTTATCATTTTGCAACGTAGGCAGAAGTCAATATATATGAAAAACTACAGAAACAAGCTCATTAGCCAAAAGTTTAAACATTAACCACGTTTAATTGCACAGGGGAAACACCAATCACATAGAACACAAAAAAACAACACATTATACCATTTCACGGAAAAAAACATTATTCATTATGTAAATACAACTAACATGTCGTAAACTATGCCGGTATAATTGTCTATTATCTTTATCCAATTAATGTGCCCCGGGAGATTCTGAGTGCTGAACCAACGGAGAATATTTTAGAGTTAGCCCTCTCTGGACCTAGATACTCGGTTTGTTCACCCAAGTAGGGTCTTCATCATTTTTTATAATAGTAATGCCTTTATAGTAATGATTTACAAGTATACTAAAGTAAGCTTTATTGCTTCTAACATTCTAACAATGCAGGTACATGGTACAATTCACTTAAATGATCGTTCATCACATCCCTCATAACTACGCCCACACTCCCTTATACTTCCTTTTGGACTGGGAGACGTTGTCCGCCCTGACGCCGCGAAAGTATTTGACTGTGAGGTTCTTTCATTTGTTGGGGCTATAGGTCTATAAGTCCGACCGGAAGCAGTTGTCTGTATGTGGACGCCCCCCCCCCTTGCAATTCTGGGAGGGAAGGCTATCGGAGCTGCCGCTCGGCCGGTCAGGCGTCTACTGACAGAATACAGAAGTCATCAGTACGGCGATGACCATTAAGGCCACAAGGACATTTCTAATATTGCACTGAAATATACATGTACATCAAATTTAATTCTATAACAATTACAATGACACCAGTGAAAACGTTCGTCGTTGGAACTTTCTAATGACTATCGGTAAGTGTATTTCCTCCTCCTTTTCGGTATCAAATATTTCTTTATTTTCAACTAGAATCCAGCGCCGTGAATACTATTTATTATTTAACACTGTTGTCACATTTTTACTATCTCTACACCGCGTTCGACCCTCCTGAGATCCGAGTTTTCCTAAAAAAAGCCAAACATTATATAACGTTCTATAAAATATAAATAAATAATAATAAATAATAGAGATATGTTGGAGATTGTTGCCACTTAGCCAAAATACATATTTATGCAAACACATTCTTAAGCGCTCTTTAAAATTGTACAAAAATCTTATATTTCCTCATTTGGTTTTGATCATTTCAGTAAAATGAGTTAAACACGATAATGCACAAAAATAAACAAGACAATCGGTGTACACGACAATATAAAGTATAATTTATCTATTTGCGAATTTTCAAAAAGCCCCATACTTTAGAGTCGTAGCGTAAAACAGGGGTAAACACCAAAACACACTCTTGACAATTAAGCTGAACATACATATCCAGGGTGTGTTTCTCGAACCCCCACATACCATGACATCATTATTATTCAAACAACGAAGTTGAACGTGTACGAGTAATTTTAGTTAAATAAAGAATATATATACCGGTAGCTAAGAACAAATTGTTTTCAGAAAATACATTATGTGTTGGATTGTTTATTCTCTATTTACAAGTACGTAATGTAAAAAAATGTGTTCATATTTCATAACAATTCAAAATGAAGTTTCAGTTATGAAAATCAGCTAATAAGTAGTAAATTACATATAGCAGATATTTCTAGCGTTGTATAACGCGGTACGCAAAAAAAGTTTCTATGCATATATTTTTGAAAAGGCTTTAAGGGCAAAACGTCAGCAAATAAATTAATAAATGATCATATTCTCTAGGGAATGGTTACAGTGCTATGAAAAACATACGATCAATGGCAATGAACTAACTGTACTATCTAAAATCACATTATGATAAAATAACTATACGTTATAGTCGTATTAACCTTCTGTTCCACGTGTTTAAAGCTACTCTAGAAGCTTCGGGGTACATGCTGTTTTCAGAATACATTCAAAAACCATGACAACACGTGTGATCACTGCTGTTAAACATCAACAAAACATATTATACTGTCATTTGTTTTAACTTCGGGCCGTTCAACCCTCATAACAACAAAAAGTTGATGACATTTCAAAATGATTTATCTTTTTGAACTGAAACACAGTAGAACACTGTTGGTCAAGTTATCTGTCTTGTTTAATCATTGGGCTCCAACTCTGTTACACGAAGAATTTTTAAACGATGAGTTTGTGCTCCGAAAGCCTGGTAATGGTGTCTCACTTTCCTCTGAGTATTGTATAATTCAACTTTATAACAGCGACAAATAATATAAAAAAATGCATCAATTAACCTTTGACATGAGATGAACATGAATATGCTAATAAGTTCGTGTCATCATTACTTACATAGCCATAAAGAAATCATAAAGATTTAGGACTGTTTCCCTCAAATAATGTATAAATGGCCATCTGTTTAGTTTGCACAATGAAAACAATCCAATAGTACTTAAAAACCTTTGAATTTATTACCTTTTATAACAGTTATATTTTGATTCATTTATTTAATGTATGTCTTTTAAACTGCTAAAGATTATTCACTAGTTTGTATTATTTGTCTCCGTATGTATGACGATATTATGTCTAGTGTCACGTCGCCACCACGATAGGAACACGGGTAATTGGAACGATGGAAGAATCGGGGATGTCGTTTTCCGAGGAAAGGACAAAACCTTATAGGCCTGTGCAAATGACGAAAATAACAACAACAATAACTAGTACACACTAGAAATTTGTATACCTTTCTGTCCAGCTTGTTAATTTTTTTCAACAGTAGCATTCGAACAATTTATGTCAAATGGTGTTGTCTCTATGTCTTCACATTTGAATTATTTATAGATAAATGTATACATGATGTTAAACAACAATGGTGGTACTTTTAACGCTTCAACGCAAAAATAAATTATGTTTCGGAATTGATTTGTGTACCGAGTTTAAGCATTATTAATTTCATGAAAATACATTGAGGGAAATAGCATTAAACATCTAAAAATTGTGGGGATCACTAGAAGCTAAAATTGCGCCGATTGTGTAGAATAATAGTGATGTTTTGCATTAACAGCCTTGTTAATTCCATCGGTGTTATCTTAAAAATAGTTATTGCACTGTAAATTTAATGGATACATAAGCGATCTGCCGTTATTCTGACATGATTTGAAACAAACATTTCAACTTTAAAAACTTAACCATATCTTCAACTATTTCACGTTTAAAAGTTGATAACAGTATCTTTAAAAATATAGTTCTGACCGATGGACCAAATACCACCTAAATTTGATTACGCTTTTGGATACTTCGTTTTGTATTCTGTATAATTTATTAAAATAAACAATGTACCAAACGGATGTTCTTGTTACCCTCTTACCTGTTTCTATGATAAATTATGTTTTCTTATCAATACTTTATGTCGTAATTGTCGTTATTGATGGATCTATTGATGTGTCTAAGAAGTATATGACAGCAGCATGCATAAACTGTATTAGTTGCATGACTAATTCAAAGCCACCGTCTATGCCCAAGCATCACAAAATAACTTCAGTCAATTCTCCATTTCAATCCCACCTTCTTTTTCTCTACAATAGTGAACAATGCCGTTTTACGGCATAATATTCACCCCTCAACTTCAATTCCTTAAATTAACTGCCTTTCGGAAATTGCGATTATCATCCGATGAACGCAACATCAACGGATATGCTTGAATCGCAATTTATCATATATCAATATACATGAAAATTGTTGATCTTGTTATTGATTGTATCCTGTCAGCAGGTCCCGTGAAATATAAATCAACATTTAAGAAAGTGTTATTTACGATATGTTGAATGTATTGTTGCCATAAGTGTTTCACTTTTACGTTTTAAAGTGATCTCAAGTGATTGAACTTTTCCCGCGTTATTATGACGTCATTTGATTAATGTTTCTGGTTACAGTCGGGTCGTTCTATTTACAGAATGGGTAAAAAAGAAATACTGAAAGGTTTTCTAAGATGAAATGAAATATTTTATGAACAATTCTTAAATTAAATAATGAACTTTGGTATAAATATAAGTAATGAATTGGGGGTTTGATGTCATTATCGGGGTATGAACGCAATCGGGCAGGTCAGAATGTGTGAAGTCCGGAGTATTCCGGCATTCATTCCTTTAATGAACACATATATGCGCTTTTCGAAAGAGTAGAATATTATGATTAGGAATCGTAACACACTCTAATGTAAAAAAATGAGCTGCGCATGAGGTTAAGAAATGATATGTTCGTGAAATTTGTATTCGTATTTTCTAACATTGTGAAGTACTTTTTTGAAATAGTATTTTTATACTTTATGTGTATAAGGTAAAACGAAAGGATTTTTATTTATATATGTGGAATTAAATTTGGTAATGCCTACATGGTATTATTCCATTATGTATGATACAATTGATACATAATGAGTAAGGAAATTCTGTATGATTTTGAAATGGCCCAAATGGTAAATATTGGCACTTGTGGGCATGTCTTGATTTTACAGTACATCATAAAGTATTTGATGTTTTTATTATACTTTATGTTTTGTTGTGAACCATGCGGTATGATTTCTTTGCCGAAGGAAATATATATCTATCCATCTATAATTCAAGTCGTTTTCAAAAGAAAACAATCGCCTTTTGTCATGAGAATAAGAACGTCCTATTAACATTATGATATGCGGCATTTAAATCGGTTCCGATAGAATAGAAATGTCAAATTGAATATACCGGCTATGATGTTTTATTTCGTAATTTTGTTGTTTTTTTCTTTTTAATATATGCATGCACTTTTTTAAACATCTTATAATGATAAATATATCAAATATGTATTACATCGATAAGGAAAATATATACCGTTGACACAGACGTAATGCTATCCCGTGCATTTGCAACATGGTTTACCATCGATCTAAACATATACAGCCGGACAAGGGTCGGTCCGGATGGACACATTGGTGCATAAACGTGCTACCTGCGGCTCTCGGTCTAATCTAAGTGAACCTTCATTGCAAGTTGTATCAAAATACTATATAACAGCCCGGACAAGGTTCAGCCCAGATCAGTTCTATCAACAGTACTCATATTGGCAATTAGATTTTGGATGGTAATCAACTCGACAAATATCTCACTATTCCCCAGGCTGTGGAAAGAGAAAGATCTTGGCTATGTCTTCAAGATATATTTAACTAGAAGGAATTTTACTAGAAAGACTGTAATGAAATCCTTCCGGCTACCATGATGTGCAACACTCATACACTCTTAGGTATGGCGCTCTCCCCAATGACAGTTCACGTTTTTCAATAGTTGGCATGCTTTCAACTTTGCCGATTAAAGATATCGGTCTGTTGTGAATGTTGTGACTAAAGACGGTGATCTGTTGTGAAATGGATGGCGATCAGTCCCCGATTGGTTGTCTCTTAGTGTTGATCTTCCATTGGTTAGCATTTTGTTACTGACCAAAACAGTGTCGACGACTATAACAAACAACAAGTCCGAGACACGTAGACGTTCAGTCGAATGAAGACTGGAGAAAAACATAATCGTTTGGAGAATGTATCACTTGCAGCATTGAAGACCTGCAGGGGACATAATTAGCCTAAACGCCAGGAAAATGCTTCAAGCAGCATTTAAAAGATATAAAGCAATCACGTATATATTGCGAATAGGTGTTTTAAATCAATTATAATGTATTTTGTTTCAAAACGAGATGTCGCGCTACACTGGTTTGGGAATCATAAGAATATAATATGATACTTGTTTAGTTCGTTTTCGAGCTATTATGACAGCCTTTGGTCCTCGGCGTTTTCATTGGTGTTGTCGGGCAGCAAAAAAATTGGCAATAGCCTGACATAATCCATGACATTCTAATGAAACTTGGTACACGTATTTCAGGACAATGAACATGTGGTTAGCAATGCTCAAAACTCTGGCTGTAAATAATTTTGAGTCATTCCCTCTCTTTCGATTTGAAAAACGACAATCGTTAGGGCTCGGTCCTCGGCGACTTTGTTGTTTCACACGTATAGCCACCCAAAATGTGTATGCAGTTAATTTGAGCTTTTTTGTGTCAATATGCATGTTCCCTGTATCTGAAGTCTAAATATAATAACAGCTTAAGCCTGTTATCCTTTTTATGTACCGCCCCCCAGAGCATTAATTATAAGATATGCTAGTACCAACACGGGTTGTGAGGGGCTAGTTATGGGGGGTAGGAGCAAATAGTGCCCTGATGTGTTACGAAAGAGTTCCACACTTCAATCATTTAAAACGATAAGCCCTACACCCTGACCCTTCCAATTGCCTACAAAATACTACATTTTTTATAAAACTGATGGTAGTACATATATGACAATTGGATAATATGGAGTTCGCATTCAAAACATTGCCGTTCGAGCTACTGAGTACTGCGTACCATCGCCAAGTTATCGAATACTCCTTGCTTTATATTTTATTCAACATATACAAACAAAATCCACAGAATATGCACACAAGTTGTCTATGATATTAAAATGGATTGAAACGAAAGCATAGCTTATAAAGTTCTTCACCGAAGGAATTAAATGGCTCATTTTCTAGAAAAATGCGTATGAATGGTGATTAGATAATAAATATGTTTTATGCGAAAAAGAATGTTACTAATGCTTAAAAATAGATCTCAGGATTGGGTGTTTAGATATAGGCTCGATAGTTCAAACACGATATATAATATATACAGAATAAGCACAAGTTATTGTATAAAGGATATATAAATAGAATGTGGAAAGATATTTAGGAGGAATAGAAGTTGGGTACACACCATATTTGTGAAACTTTGCCAGTCAGGAAATGATCAGAAACGTTTCGAGTCATGCATTTTCCTCCTTGAATAGCGCGTACAATTAGGTGAGAGCGCTCTGTCTAAGATGTAAGTTATTTGGAACTGGAAGAAAGTTAGTTAACCTTTTCCTGGATTAGAGCTGATGTTATCCTAAATACAAAACTTTTGTCTGTCTTCAATGTGTGTAAAAATGAACAATCAATCGACGTAAACCTATTCCGATATCAATTATGTTCATTCATGAACCAATTCATTGCTGTTATCACATACATAATTACATAAATATAAATACATTTTGTCGAGTGCAAAGAGTACATTTGTGTTACATTAAACGCGGGAGTGTTGTAAGGAGTGCGTATATATCCCTAAATAGCAATGCCCAAATGCGTTTACACGTTTGAGTTCTTAGTCTAGCAGTATCAGGAGTAGGGTAGGTCTTTGTAGTTGCAAAAGCCATTTTCCTTGCAATGAATGGTTCTCTTTAGTTTCAAAGTTATTAACTTTTGCACCATCATGTTTTGAAAGTAGTTGGTGATAAACCGATACGACACAATATTAGAAATCGGTTACCTGATGACGTGTAATGAGGTTTAAATGCTGTGCGCATGTGGTGACGTATTCAAATGTTTGCTTTGTCTGTCTAAAAGTATGTGCTTTGCTAACTGTGGTTGGGTCTTAGTGTATTTTGTCATTTCCCTAGAAGGAAATAGTATCTATCCAATAAAAGGGTTTTCATTGAGTCAACGTTTAATCGCTGAATGTGTGACATTCAAAGCATGTTTAGAGATGGCTTAATCAAATATGCATTCGTTCAAATAGGTCATTGCTTACTTTCTTGAATAGTTTAACGCCGCACACATTTTCGTTTTGTTTTGTAAGTCTCAGACATATTGTTGCAGCAAACTATATATATATATATATATATATATAGATTCAAATTCGTTATTGTGGAAATATGCTCAAAAAATATCTCAATTGGCTGAGCATTTATATATCAGGGCGGTGCGGCTTCATGTCAATTATATCTGCACTTGAAATTTCCAATTGTTCAGGGTATCACTGTCACTTATAAAGCACGCTTTCAACAACCTTTTATTTATTGAATTATGCATTTTGCATTTTTATTTGCAACGTTTACATACGTGTTATTAACAACTGCAGTATGTCTTCAACTTACCAAATACATGAAACTGGAAGGAACATCGAATTTATCTGGGATAAATTTGAAGAATGTCTCTGCTCGGTCAGTCGTAGAATGCTTAGGGTTGTGCGTCAAACTTGCAAGTTCTTCACTGTACTACAAGCAGCGTCCTGTATGTGACTTGCTTATCAAGGACGACAAAGGCGGTGAAAGGTGGTTAGTATCCCCTGGTTTGGCAATATATGCAACGAAGGCTGGAAACCTTTCAGATGTAATGGCACTGGGTAAACGCCAAAGACATAGAAATTAAAAACAAAAAAATCATTGTGATTTTTTTTTGTGTTTTGTGAGTCTGTTTCTTGGATAGATACCAGTTGTCAGGTCCTATTTCTGAGGCTATGAGGGGCATTAAATCATAACTTTGGATTGGCGACGGAAACCCTATCCACTATACCACTTTAATCATTTCACATTTCAAAGAGCCCAATGAAACGGTTGTACAGGGACTCATATCGGATTCTTGTTATTTCATGGTCTGCATGACATAAGATTCCAATAATCGTTCAAGCACGCAATTGTTTGCTCATTTCCAACACTTACCACTATGTCGTACATTAAGGTCCACTAGCACGATATATGAATCACAGCGGAAATGATATCGTTAGAGTTTATAAAACAGATAACATTAACAAAACAAAATTCAGCTTCCCTTGAAAGTATTAAGTAGATAAGTAATCAACAAATTTAACTGCTGGGTGAACGTAACATTTTTTAATGAAGGCATAAACGAAGCAAGAAAGAAAAGAAATGTCTGTCAAAATATAATAATGAAATCTAGTTTAATTAGCGGTAAGTCTATGAAGCTCGTTTAACTGTAAACTTGTTAACCCCAGCCCCAAAGACGAATGTACATAGCATATTCAGTGTTAAATCATAAGTAAAATAACAAAGCTGATGTTTGCCATTGGTTGAAAATCTATTGAAACCACTATGCTTATTGATTAAAAATGGTATGTACCCATGCTATCATTGGGGAATGAAATGTTAGTTGAAACAACGTTAGGATATTTAATAGCAATAGAAAATGACTTTCAGAAATATATCACAATGGTGCACGCATTTTAAAATATTCCAGTAAACAATAATGAAGACTAACATTGCAAGTTCATGCAAACAAATGCCTCTACCAACACTTTTTCAGATATCAAGTTATAGACCATCCCTTATTTAATAGAGTTTACGTGATAGATTAAATTAACGATACCGAGCACTGCAAACAGTTGTTGTAGCAAAAATACATACATTGTATAACAGAAATAGTTATTATGATGAGCTGGCATAATAACAAAAAAAATGTTTAATTTATTTCACCAAAAACACCTTAACATTTTCATTTTACTTTTGTCCACCAACAGCGAGAATCGACAAACAAACCACGGTAACATTAAAAACCAAAAATACAAACAAATACATGAAGAAGAGATCCAGAATAAGAGCAACCTTCTTCCACGAGTAATGTCTTTCCTCGGGTTTCTTGTGTTTTTTCATCATTACCATCATCATCTTCTGGCAGTGCCACCTTGCGACCTGGCGAATACCTGTCTACCTTGTCATCGATTATTTTGTCCAGATCTACCAAAGCAATGCGCGAATCAGAGACGTTGGATGGTTTCACTTTCCCTTGTCTGCAACACGCTCCTCCTGCAATAGAGGAGTTTATATGCATGCACGTCTAAAGCGTAGTCATTCATCATATGGTTATCCAGATTGGTTCAGTATTCCGCCGATGCGCCAGTTCTGTAAACATTTGGTTGAGCAACAATCAATAATTAAACCTTAAATAGTGTTTATTTACACTTATCCTTTTTTCTCGATATAAATACAACTAAACGCTGCTATGAATCACTCTCGGATCCGTTATCTGGGTAGAACCCGATATAAGTGTCCTTTAAGAAAAGCCTGAGACCATACCCCTGGTAGGGATGGAACCAATAAACTTAACTGATGTTTTATGAGTTCATTAAAATGACTTATGATGGACCTTGTCATAAAAAATCGAAAACGTTCAAGGTCGGCCACTTCACCACATTAAAACGGAAGTAGTTTTTAAGAGTTGTGTACAGCACTACGTCCACATTTTAAACAGAACAGACAATAATAAATAATGGAAACCACAGCAGGGACAAATCAACAAGCCTTACGTAAACCAAGATCTAGTTCTAAAGCACAGGGCATCTGATAAATAGAATACTGATCAAGAGATCTATGGAATTTAGGGTATATTTTTTTGTCTTTATTTTTACAAATTGAAAGAGAAGAATACAATCGGAGATTTACTGAGGCCAACAATATCGTGTTCTTGAAGATGATAACGTAGCGTACAGCAGTGCTGCCATTTAACACAAAGACGACAATCATGAGGGATTTGTGATATGGTTTTGTATCGTCTGTGGCACGTTCAAAGACGTGTAAGTTAAACACAAAATTGACCGTCGTGGTTCTTAATGTTTGATAAATGTCCAGCTATATTCGGCATGAAATTAAATTGCATTTTGCTACGAAGATACTACATACATGGCATAAATCTAGTTGTTAAATAGGAATAGTCGGAAATGCTTATGATAAGTTTGAAACCCACAGAAATAAATGGGAAGTACTCAATAGTCTAAACAACTAAAGATACCAAACAGAAACATCTAGCCTAAACAACGCATATAAAATCATTGTTTCTTTTCCTCAAATAAATAAACTAAATTCTATAAACATTAACATGGACATCACTTAGTGTGTTTGTGTGTGTGTGGCGGGGCGCGTGTGTGTGTGATAAAAAATGCTTTTTTACACAACATAGAAATGTTTAAGCATATATGTTCTTGATGCATCATGTTAATATGATATATGTTGAAAAATATATTAGAAAAAAAGGACGACACTCCTGAAGATAACCGAGAGCGTGCTCAACATCAGAATAATTGTGAGGTATGTGGCTAAACAAATATTGTTATATTTTTTTATTATAACAGTTGATATATTAAGATTGTGTAAGGGGTCAAACAGTGTCAGCATTTTATTTTCACAACGGAATGAAGCTTTTGTATGCGAGAGAGAGAGAGAGAGAGAGAGAGAGAGAGAGAGAGAGAGAGAGAGAGAGAGAGAGAGATTTTATATATTTCCAACTGTAGGGAGTGTATGTCATATATAGTCACAAATATGATAGCTGGCCTTTTTTTATAAATATATGGTAATTTATCGTCAGTGTTCTCCATAAAGACAATTTGGTAACTTCAGTCATTGTAGTTAATATTATCATATAGGCCTACAGTGGTTAACAGTACTTAATACTGAGTCACATAATTAGTAAAGCATCGTAAGTGTATGTACACCCGCACCTAAAAAAGGATTTGACTCGACCCGACACTATTGTCACTTTTTAATATTGTAGATTCTGACACACTAAACAAGTCAGGTTCATCTCATTAATATTGTCTCATATATCGTAAGTTTAGGTCTAGTTCAAGGTCTTCACTATGTCCAAAGGACTTTAACTACCGAATCTTGGTCAACCCGCCAAAACAGTCTCACCCATCGTAAGTGCATGATTCGGACGGACCTAAACTTCTTAATCAGTTTGTCCATCTCATGAATACAAATTCACCTGTCATAAGTGAACGACTCGGACTTTGACCTTTCGGCTGATTCCGAAGTGTTTGAAGTCTCAACTCCCATTCGCCATTTTCCTGAATAAAGAGTAACGGTCAGATAATGTATATATAAAAAGACTATTTTAATATTTTTCATTGACAAAAAAAATCCGCATTAGTCAGAAATAAGTTGAATCATCTAAGGGATGTTATCAGACAATATGACGTTAATGTGGTACTATATTCTAAAATATTTATTGATTCTTTCTTTATTAGCAATGCTCAATAAAATATAAATAAACAAATAAAATTTCAGAATACATGTATTTAAAAGATAGTTGCAGCGAAAGAAATGACCAGTCTCACGATATGTTAATATATAATTACAAATAGTCCATGCCTAACATCATAATAAAACTATAGATACAACATGGGCAGTTACCTTAAAAATGCAGCAATATCCTGTTTACTGGCCAGTACCAAGGCCACACAAAAACTAAACTACAAACACAGCGCTACAATATTGCACACCCTAATCTTGTCAAGTGGAAATGACAGTCACCCAAAATTACTTACACTAAAATTGTCCAATATGAATGGGTCGTCATCAAACGACAGAGATATCTCGCTTGATGAATACGACCATGTTGTTAAGACTATGCTGAAATAATGCATTTAAATGTTGTTTGAGTTTACACTTAAGTTGTCCAAAATAAATGGGTCGTCATCAAACGACAGAGATATCTCGCTTGATGTATACGACCATGTTGTTAAGACTATGCATTTAAAATTTGTTTTAGTTTTAAAACATCGATCACTAAATTGATATTTGTGTTAAGTGTGACATAATGTCAACCATTACACATATTCAAATGTTGAGGAGCATCAATAATATAAGAATGAAAATAATTACCTGCATGTTTGCGTATCAAGTGGGTAGTAGGTGATATCCGCTTCACAACTCGTCTCGAACACGCCCCCTGGTGTCCACCTAGCGGTACCTAAGGCATTCAGTCGGATGAAAGTGTTCACGTCGCTGAACACATCAAGGTCATTCACACTAGATCAGGAGATAATTTATAAAAATAATGAATGCAATGAAAAAAGATAGACACTAATATACATGTATCAATAAAGTGCCTCACAGAAAATGCGAATGATGACTTGGGAGTTATGCAAATGAATAATAATGACACTCCGGTGAAATATGCATCATAAATATATTCAATAAAATGGTAAAATATATTGACTTAGATTAACATCAGAGGTACCAAAATGCATATATATCTAAATTGAAATGACAGCAATGATCCCAAAGCCTCAATACATTGATGGTTAGTAAGTTTCAAAAGTCTGAAACCGTTCATCATCTGGTAACGTGTTAGCGTTGAAATGCAAATGCTTGATAAAATAATATTTCGTAAAAATTGCTACGGTCTCAGAACACCTTCATATTTTTGAATGGACACTGTATTATGCTTACGTTACAGAGAAATTTAAAGGGACATGTGCTCAGACAACAAACATTGTGAACAAAATGCTCGTTTAAACGATAAAACATCCTCAAAAGTTTACATAACAGCTTAATTGATTATATTTTTTACGCTATCGGAATTGGTTTGATAAAAGACTTCGATTTACAAAACAAATGTCCAAACAGATAAACAAAACGGAGTATGTTCCAAATTTAACATTTGCTAATATATATATATATATATATATATATATATATATATATATATATATATATATATATATATATATATATATATAACCATGCATTACTGGATTTTAAAAATATTCAAGAAATATTTTTAAACATCCTAAGACGGTACTCTCACGTTTGACTGCTCATAACAAAGAAAACTTGCATAATTTGAAACAGTACAAATGTAAGGGGAGGAAAATTGCGCACAGAAATGGCTTTAGATGTCTATCGTAGATAAGTGCACTATGGACAAAAAAGATGTAGCTCAAAAAGCAGCGTCTAACAATCACTTATGGTACTTTCAAATCACCTCGCTTCAAGGAGTTAAAGTCTGAAATACACAACGTTTATCGTAGGGTTTGATTTATTGGCCTTTATCGTATATGAATAAAGGCGATATATGATGAAAACTATTATTTCGCTTAAAAGCAAGGTGCGATTTTGTTGTTCAAACACAAATATACTGTGATAAAAATATCATACTAATATAGTTATTTTTGGAAGAATTATACTAGGAATGTCTTTTTCTGTGTTATTCTATACCTACAAAAAAAATAATTTGAAGACGCAGGAATGCCACTTCTTCCATATTGAATGGAACAGAGCATCAAGAGTTCGTGCATTTTGAATATGCTTTTAAATAAATAGCAGTTAATCGAAGTCAGTATATCATCAATAGAATTCCTTTTTGAAAATAAATGGAGTAAGAGATGTGGTTCATAAAATATGCAATGTTACGTAGTTGAAGTATTCGATCATCAGTTTATGTATATAAGTATTCCGACTGGACTGTTCTCTCCGCACTTTAAGCTGATGTTAAATTAGTAAATAATGTTTCCTTTAGCCTTTAAGGCCAATACAAAACAATACTTGATAGTTTTTAATGAGTTTGTCAACTGGTAAAAATTAGCTATTCTTTTACGTTTTTGATTCTTTTACATTTTATCGAATTAGCACCGATGGTGCTATTACACAAGTGGCGCAGTGTTCTGATTTTTTTTACATTTCATTATATACTAAAAGATGGTTAAAAAGTGCATTAAATAACATTTATCCTCAAAAGTGCGCAATTTATACTGGAAATAACGTCATTGATTGATTGTCCTAGCTGTGTTTGCGCTGACCTTTGATTTCGACAGAAACACTTGTCAGCCAGTGACTGATATCAAAATGTTTCGAGAATGTAAACTGCTTACGTGTAAACAGATAGAGTTCTGAATAGCCACTATAATCATAGGCTCGTCATTACACTTGACGTGTACATATGTTTGCTCGATTTATTCACCCTTCCACTCTCCTTAGTAGTATGCAAACTTCCTAAGTGCACACAATACAATGAACTGCTAGCCCCTTATGGAAACAATATATCTTGGGACGCGAAAGTGTCAGTGACAGGTTAATCTCCGATGCCTTAACATCGTTTGGTTGAATGTTTTCTTTTTCTGTTTTAAGTTTCCCAAGTATTAGGATCACATTATCGGCTTATCGGACATTTATATAATGAGCTGCTATTTAAAGCGGTTGGGGCTTATTAATTTGATTTTGTCTTACATTCATTGTGTATTGGTGCCGTAGAACTGAAATTACGAATACGGTTGTATGTCGAATGACTATAAATAAGATAAAACTTCGCAAAATCGAAATCACGTAAACTGCGAATGAAAAAGACGTGCCAAGAGCAAAAACAATACACATTCGCATCTCTGACGCCTGTAGATTCGTTCATTGTTCTCATCGAAAAGTAGGGGCATTTTAAATGTCGGCAAATACAGACATGCATTGTTCGTGTGCCTGTGTAGACTTAGACGTCAAATTATTTTCATAGTGTTTTCTCTATGTCTAGAGATTCTGGTCAATACTTTAAAGCTGTCATAACAGACAGACATATCAATGAGACATCTTTGGTAAAAAAACAAAGTAATGACAAGGGCATTTATCTGCTTCAATGTGTTTGCAAATGGCTTTTCATAATTTGTGATAATGAAATAATAGTATTTGTTTTCGTAAACAATTATCTTCAATGACGAATATAAAACAAAGTTCTGTTAAACTTTCCTTCGAATAACCCCAACAAATGTAAACAGAAAATTCAGTTTACTGACAATTCGTTTTCCTTGTTTTTACTTGTCAATTAAATTGATCTGTATACGCTGCATCAATGTCCATCTCGGTAACCCATTAATGAATTACATCATTCAATTTTACACAACAATTATTGTCTGATACATTCAACAAATGAGTTAAGTATAAAGCTTAGAAACTTTGTATTTGTCCAAAAGAAGTTTTGATAATCACTGTAACTAATTCCAAGGTACAAACCTTATCGGACACGTTTGGTGCATTTCTCATTTAAAATTGTCTGCTGGATCTTCCTTATACTTGTACCATCTTTTATCAATGTATCTTGTTCGTATTGCTAACAAGATTTTTATTTGCGACTTATGTTGCCTTAACAAATCAGAATTTAAGATGTATACACTATCTAGAGGCCAATGGCTGACGTGGATATATTCATTACAAAAGTTTTCACACGAATTGATGCATAAATATTACAATAAACTAATATTTATGCGAAAAGCTACAGAAACAAGCTCCGCAGCAATTGTTTAATGGAACTGTGTAAACGCCAAAGATATAGAACATAAATAAACAAATCACAAACAAGAAGCATGGAAACATGGAAGAACAGCACAAAACTCCACAAACAGCACAGTGCATTCATACTATATATACAAACAACTGGGTATGTTTATCAAGGATTGTTAGGTAACGCCTTGGAAAGTTCAGTAAAATGTAAATTTACTGGGGGTTTCAACCAGTTTAAGTGCACAAACCTCACTCTTATTCCAACAATCCTAAATAAAGAAAAAATGCAAAAGGTAAATCTTATCAAAGTATGCATTAACTTGAGGAAACTTAACATTTAAACAAATAAAAATCTACTTATAGGTAAACCCCAAGTATTTCTATGATTAGAGATCCCAACTCTATCTAGAAAACTAAGCCGTTATTTCTAAAAATCCAAACACTATGGCGCAATGACCACATCCAGCATGTCAATATATATTACATTTACCAATTCGAATACTAAGTATGGAATTAAGATTCCTGAGATTATATCAGACAAGATGAATGTAAAAATACAGTCAATTTTAATTATATATATCCTTTGAACTCTATTGCTCATATTGCTTTACACACTCAAAAAAGTGATCTTGAACGATATTTGATCCTATTTTGTTGTCTGTTTTTTATGGTTATGTTTCATACTTTAACGCCTCATTTAGAACACTATTGTCTTCATGAACTTTAAAAATTGTCGACTCCAAAAATTAAATTAGTTATGTTGTACGATCGGACAAGTCATTATCACATTCTTCTCTATTTTGAAATAGGATTAATTTCTTTTTTAAACATTTTAATCATGGACCTTGGCTTTGTATACTGTTGTTTGAAACTATTTTATCAAATTGAAGCTTTTTTCTGTCTAGTCTAAAACCTTTACAATGTTTATCAACAAAATTCTAGAAACTTTATTTACCGAATAGAAAATCAACTTTTTCTTATGACTTATAGGACCTTCGTATATCACTGAAGGTGTATTAATTTGATTGTTTATTCCTGTATTGTGTTTGGTAAATTGGTAAATACACGACACCAAGAATGAATATTGTCTTTCGACGGTTCGTGCAATGTAACCATGTTGTAACCATGTGAACATAATCTAACTCAGATATTATTGTTGGTTTCATTGTCGTAAAGGTATACTTAAAAGATAACCAATTAACATTTGCATTATACGAACATGGTATTTGATCTGCAAACCAAAAATAAACCTTTTATATCCCCAGTCATATGTGTTTCTGTATCCATTATTATATGCAGCGTTCAATATATGTACGAGACCTATCATGTTGTACTAAAAAGAAGGAAACATTGTGTTTCCGACAATACATGGTATTCAAGGCTATTATTAATGATTAACATATCTATTTCTCATTTACCTCTAGGTTTTTGGTCTATCTTTGCAAATGTTTGGCACAATATTTTTGTTGCGAAATGAATTCTTAGATGGCAGAGTTTTCACTTAGTACACAATGATTAATGATGTTATCCGGTTCTAATATCCAATAGACGGGCATATGCCATTATATGATATATTTATTGATCAGAGAAACTTTCCAAAAATCAAAATCACTCATAAAATATAAAAAAGACGTGCCAAAAGCCAACACAATACACATTCTCATCTCTATAATACATCTAGATTCGTTCATTATTCTCCTCGAAAAGTAGAGACATTTGAACTTTCCGCAAATCGAAGATGCATTTTATGTGGCCTGTAAACTTAGATGTCAAACAGTTTTAAAGGATAGTGTTTAATCTATGTCTAGAAGTTTCAGATTTGCTAACATTTCATAGCTTTCATAGCTGACAGATTATCTATGAGATTTCTTTGGTGATATCACAAAGTAATGACAAGGGCATTTATCTGCTAAAATGCGTTAACAAATGGCCGTTCATAGTTTTAATTTTCTTTTAACTTCCCTGACTATTATAAAACAAAGTTTTGGTAAATTTTCATTCGTATTGCTAGGCTTAAAAGCCGAACAATTTTGAAGAGAACATACACTTTCAATATTAAACCCGTACATATTAAATACATCTGAAGTGTGTGGAGTAACAGTTAAAAAGAAAGAATACATACGGAGTATGTACGCAGTGTTCTCTGTTCATTTACAATAAGGCTAAGTGCAATACTGTAAATGCGTTAGAACATTGGATTTATCTGTATTTAAAGAATCGTTCAGATTAAACTTAATAAATAATCATATGAAACTGCATAATGGAGGTACGGGGAGACCTTTTAAATTTTTACTGTCGAGTACTCGAAAAATTGATATGATCCTCTTTCGGGTATGTATGCCATTCTAAAATCTAACAGAATAAGTTTCAGAAAAAAAAACCCACAAGAATGCGAGCTTAACTGAGAAAGAAGCACGTACTTTAACTTAGACAGTTACATAATCAGCAGAATAAGCATGAGGTGCACAGCTACATACATACATATTAATATGTAGAAGTTCACACCTGATTTAAATATGTTAAATGAGACATAATTTGACAAACACGAACTATTATTTAAGCCTTGGTACATTTCTTCGGATTGAATCTGACAACATGTGTACCAAGTTAGAATGATTTTGACGATGTGGTCAATATTTGAAGATTTTGTGCACGACATCCCGATGACACCATGACTATGGCAATACATCGACGTTGTTTTCGAAACCGAACAAAGAGGAGCAGAAACTTGAGTACTGGAATGAAGAGGAAGGTCATACAAACAAAAGTATAGCCTTTAAATGTGCATTCGTTTAATACTTTTAGCATCTCTTATTTATCTTCGTATTTTATTACATGAACACCTTTAAATGTCATGGCAAACAAGCAAATGGTCAATTAATCTCCGCTCATGACCATTTACGAGCAATTGCCAGGCGATTTTAAAGTAATGATACACATTCAAATTATGGATGTCATGAACTATTTCTGTCTTTATTCCTAACTTTTTATTTAACCGGTGCGTTGAATTTGATACACACTCAGACATAGTTATTCCCGTTGTGTTGAAGCAATCGCGCATCTAGTCCAGTGTTTATCAAAGTGGCATATACAAACATATCATCCAAATAAATGACGCAATTATGCTTTCGATTATCGAAGACATTCTCCTGATTATTTACGGTTATTTTACATCATTTCCTAAGAAGCAATACACAACATCATGGAAATATACAAAATCCTTTATTCAAATGGCTTTCTGGCCTCTTCCATTTCGTGGTCTGACAAATTCTATTCCTTTTAGTATAAATGTGCTTACTAGATAAAATAGACAAATCTAGAAAAGCACAAAAACACCACAGACAAATTTATAAAAAAAGTATTAACGTATTCCTTTCTCGACAAAAAAGTATCGACTCTAAACGCTTAACGAAATTATTAAGGAATTCACGGATAGTGTAATGTCGTAATAACAGGTTTAACATCGAGACTGAGGTTTTATCACCTATGCTACATGTTTCGACAGCAAAAACAACTACGAACAATGGCGGTTATTTGGAGGGATGATACCTACATTCTAGATTTTTTTTCTATAAAATCTAGAATTTAATTCATCTCCTGACAGTTTGTTTTAATGTATCGGCAATTTATCTGTATCTTGATCTTACTTCTTTCCGCTTCATCAACGTCCATCTCCATAACCCGTTATTGAATTATATCGTTCAGTTCAACACGACAGTGGTTGTCTTATGCATTCAAGGAGTAAGTCAAGTATAAGGCTTACACAATATGCATTTGTAGCAAGTTGTTTTGAAAATCACTGCATCTTATTCCACGGTACAAACCTTGTCGGAAACATATTTTGTTTTTAAGAGTCAAAATGTTTGTAAAATCTTTCTAACACCATCTTTAATAAATGTCACTTGCTCGTTCTACTAACAAAGTCTTCATAATGATTGCGTTCTACGTTGACTTCATTATTCAGGATTTCAGATTTACAAAATTTCTAGAAGGCCATGGCCCAGGTGGATACAGAAATAAGTCATTTTTCAGACAAATAAATGAATATATATATATGTTACTATAAACATAAATATCGAAAATGCACATACAATAACTATAAAATCTAAGTAAATCAAACAATTACATGATGTTATCTGTAAATTAAAGTCTACTTTTTGGGTTGTATAAAACTTGACGACGAAATTGTTTTCATATATATGCTTATGCTGTCTCTACTCCGTTTTTCAATATATAATTACACCATAGCAACACAAATTCTTCTCGAATTATAATAGTTTGAAAATTTTCCGGGAAATTTTGAACAGATTCATTGTTTATGAATAACCTCAATCACGACAAGTTTATTTAAGGATTCAGTCCAACTAAATATAAATGATACTATTTTTTATGTTAACCAACTGAAACTTGTTCTATGTTTATGGCTTTAACCCTGTGTCATTCAATGGGATTTATGTATAAACCTTTGGCTAACGAGCTTGTTTCTGTAGTTTTACATATAAATATTGTTCAAGTGTTTCCTGTTTTTGTACTTCACTTTTCCTTCTGCCTGTGTGTCCTGTGATTTTGGCGGATGAAAAATAAATACCATACGGACGTCTTGATTATAATATGTCACTTCGTCAAATGAATATAGTTCTGTTTCGGAATTAGTCTTACTTATTATTTAAAAAAAAATGTTATTGTAAACAAACGCATAAATGTGTATCACTATAATGATCTTAAGTGAACAGTCTTACAATGAAATTAAGATTTGAAATTTTGATCCTTGAAACATTTAGGTACTCAGGAAGTTTAGTTATTGGATAAAGGCACTTTATTTATAATTTTGGTTTTATGTAGTTATAAATATTGTTTTAAAACAAATGTATGTTAAGTCATAAGGATCAAGAAAAAATGGCTCAACGTCTATATGCCACACTTTATGGAACCTGTCAATCGCTATTACATTTACCAAATACGAATACTACCTATACTTTCGGTATTGGGGTAAGATTCCTTAAATGTTAAGAAACTTTATGAAGGTGAATGTCAAATACAGACTATTTCAAATATAAGTTTTCTCATGAGAATACTTTTCAATAGAGAACTCAAAATCAATAAAGAAGATATGCGGTTGGAACGGACGTGTCATTATAATCTTTTCTCTCTTTTTTGAAATTGGAAAGGCTTCTATTTGTATCAAACTTTTTCGTCTTGGATCTTGGAATTGTTTGTTTGTGTAAAACACGGAACAAAGCCATAAATATGCAACCAAACTTAACATAATAGTGTACTATTTATTTGATAGTTGATAGTTGAACATAGCACATACTCAGTATCATTACTGAATACAACTGACTATTTCATCAAATTTTAGTTCAAGTTTCTGTCTAATCTAAAACTATTAAACGTTTACCAGCATACAAATAACTCACTGAGTAGAGAATTAACCATTAATATGACTTATAGGATCTTCGTGTATCACGGAAACTGAACAAACGTGTTCCATGTTTAAACAAACCATTCATATCCCTACAGTTATTTGTGTTTCCTTTTAAAAGGATTGTTTGTATCCATTTTTGTTTTTGACGTTTGATGTATGTATGAGATAAATCATGGTGTAATGAAAAGACGGAATGATGAATGTCTTCAGTTTTTATCAATATATGGTAATCAAATCAGCTGTTTTTAATAATTTACATATAAACAATCTATTTCTTATTTTTTATTCAGGCTTTTGGTCTATCCTTTCAAACGTTTGGCACAAGAATTTTGTTGTAAAATGATTTATTAGACGACAATGTGTCCACATGGTATATATTGAATAATGATGTAATCCGGTTCTTACATCCATTCTACGGACATATACCATTTAATGATAACAGTTCTTATTTAATTCATATGTTCTATGAATGTAATCAAACCAAACATAATTGAATAAAAAGCTTTAATGTTTAAATTACTCTCTATATTATTTTCATACAAATAAGTATTTACATTTTCATTCCACAATCTGATAGGCATTTGTCAATGCAAACGTATATCTACAGCTTTATGTCGTTTCCTTTCAATACATTTTTGTCAATAAAAAATGATTCGGTCTATAGTGTACACACAGAAGTAGTGTATTATCTAAACACGACCAAATACTACATCCGACAGCACATTAATATCAAGTTCCATATCAATTATTTCTACATAGTGGTTACAGTTCCATACTGTACATTCAAATTTCAACTTTTGCTGGAACAGATGAAACAGCGGACGCAAGGAAAGCCATTGTGCGTGCGCACTCAACTGGATCTTCTACCCGCCCGAGAGGGTGCAATGTCGCTTCAGCTTAAATACACAACTAAAATAAACCAATTCTAGTTTGACCACAGCATATCTTAATATCATCAAACAAAATACCCCTTGGAAAGAAAAGCTAAGACATTTTAAGAGCATAAGCTTCAGTTGTCTTAGGTTCATGGTTCTTGATTTACAATTGTTACTTATAATTACTACCGAACTACAAGACAATTATGTTAAACAACATCACTTAGATGTAACTTCCGTTTTATATTTGTAATAAGTATATACACGATGCATTTGTATTGTTAATAAAAATCGTCGCTGGAAGTTATATTGCAGCTAAAGGTGACAGAAATGACAAGCGACTAGGTGTTACGAAGTTCATATTCAATAGTAGATCTGTAACGCAACTCGAATTAGAAACAATCACAATTTTTTTTTATATCAATGAACACGAGAATCGTATCAGATTTCATTTGCCAGTGATCTAATGCTATTAAGAAATATAATGAGTTCAACACAGTATTTATCAACTCAGGTATAATCAATCATCTTAACGACTTACGTCGAGTTACAAATGAAATAATGCATGGAAGAATAAATATTGAAAACAACGAGATGTAATATGTTCAGCAAATTCCATTTTAACGTGAGGGATTTTAGTCGAAAAATGTACTGTTGTCTTATAGATGTCATTCTGCACATTAGGATTTTATTCCACAAACTAAAACATTATAGTGAGTACATTGTAAATATCATGGCTATATGTTGTATGTGGTGAAAGTTGTTGATGTTTGTATTTGTGTATGTGATGTTAATATGCTTGCGGCTATAATTCATTGTCGTTTGGGCCCTTGCCTTGTGTCCCTAATTAGGGTTTATTTGTTTAATATTCGATTATTTGGCTTATCCCTGATTTTTCATTGTATTATTATACATCATTCTTCATAACATCTTTAGATCCAACAAATCTGTAAAGACGAGATTGTCATAAAATACCTTGTTTATGATTATCTGAAAAATATTACAATTAATACGCTTAAACTGGTAATGACCCTACATTTTGTCTAAATGCTATACTGAAGTGCAAGCTGGGTCAATAGATAAATAGGTTCTGAAAAATAGGCTGTTTATATGATTTGGAGTTCAATACTAATGAGTACCAGAATATTTACTACGCGAATAGGAAGCATACATAATATATGTTCATAACCTCAATAATGGAGGCAAAGAATTGCAAAATCTAATTTATTTAAGTAACAGTAATCTTAACCTCTACATCAACTAATATGTCAACAACTTGTCCGAACAGTGAAAGAGAAAATCATCTACGGATATTGACGGTCACTTTGTTTGATCTTATAATCAAACAACATACTTTTTTCCGACAATGGCTTTATTTTGACAAATGCTTCCGCCAGTTTTGTTCCGCTGCCAGCTATTCTTTGTCTGATATTGTCATTTAGCCTGATCAATAATGAGCCAATAATTAAATCACGACCATCACATCAAATTATATTGCATTGTTGACTTTAATTATTTTTATTTATAACGGAAAAAGAAATGATAACACTTTAATGATCTGAATATATATTAAATTATTTTCTAATATGCTCTCAGTTTCTAACTGTTGGTCGCATTAAAAATATGGTGTTGGCATATAGTGTAATGAGAGGGATTACAATACCGCTTGATGACAATACGAGTATGTCATATTTAGATAAAGTAACATGTCAATGCTTTGTTTCAACATAACGCTATAGAACCAGAAGCCAACAGTTTATTTAATATTCATGAAACTCATGCCTTACACTCCAAAACATTACCATACAAGGCAACAAAATACATCACGCAATGAAGACAATTATAAGTTACCTCTTGATATATATATTTACATCTCAACTTCCATTCCTTATATAAACTGCTTTTCGGCAATTGTGGTTATCCGATGAACGCAACATCTTCGGATATGTTCGGATCGCATTTGTTTAACAATTCTTGAATGGGATACTGAACTATTGGTGTAAATATAAGTAATTAATTGCGGGATTCATTCATTAAATTCAAATGGAGTATTTCAGACACGAACTAACTTAGTTTTTTTTCTTTTAATCACTCTTCTGTAACAAGAACCTGAACGACTCTGAATTTTGAAACTTGCATGTACAGAATGAAGAGATAAATAGACGCTCAAGCTGATGGCTATCGATTGCTTTTGACTTTGACTAGTATTATTGGTCATGCGACCTCACGCGAGTCATTACCATTATTTTTTATTTAGGACATACTACAGTTGACATTAATGTTTAAATCTTGGCTTGTGTTCGCATATATTAGCATCGAAATTGCCCCGGTAATGGCATATCTAGACATCCTATATCCACCCATCAGATTAATAGTTTTGGACACGAAGTAAGGCAATAGAAGTACGAGTAACCTTTACATAGATTTCTATATTTCATATGACAGAGCATACATTTGCTGAATTGAAACTTAGAGAATCAAACCAGTGGTGTTCTGTCTATCATCTGGCTGTTGTTCTTATTTACTAACTGTTTACCAATATAAAGGCATTATGTCAGGAAATAAAGTTATCGAGTGCATAACAAATCAAAATTTTGATAATACTAAAATGATTTTTTTGAACTTTTACCAATCACTTAATTGACTGATTTGAATTATATACATGTATTGTGTAATGTTTAAATAAATTGATCTCTGTTCAAAACAATTCTAATACCTCAGGTTAATGTGCTGATATGTCTGTTCTGGTTGATAAACTGGATGCCGTTATAAAATTGTCATAACTGTAATAAAATGTTATAAACATGTTCCTTAATTGATATGCCCATTGAAACATTCATTGTCATCGAGTTAAATAGGGTTTTTACCAATCATTTATGTAGTTGTTGTCAAACACACATTTCTAAGTTAACTAAGATAAAGTGTCTTGGTATAAAAGATTAAAGTGACACTCTTAATCAAAATCAATACATACCCTTGTTCAACAAACATAAAATTTGAGTGATGAACCTTAACATAATTACTAAATAATGCATTAATGAAAAATATTAATTACTAATAACAAGATTGTAACCGTGTATTTAATAGCTGAAAATGCAAAAATATTAAATGGTTGGTGAATGCTAAAATATTTACTGTAAAATTCTGTAGTTTCATAAGTTAGATATACACAGTATGCTTCATAAGAACCATTGTTGTCGACATTTATTGATCCTTTTTAATACATTAAAATATTTGTACTAATTGTGAAAAAATCTCATTTCGGGACAAGAGTGAATCTTTAAGTAGCTCTTGAAATTATTGCAAACTGCCGATAGAGTTTCATCTCATGAACATATAAATGCGTGAAATGACTCAAACACCTAACTGTATGAACTTATATAGTTGCATATGTCCAACAAGCTATAGTAAAAACAAACAAACTAGATACATTCATATGCAAGGGCACACACAAATTCAAAAGGGCGATAACTCTTTTAATTAATTAATTATGCCTTATTTAAGAATCGTATTGTCACCAGAAGGGGAGAAAACTATCTATCTTTAAATTAACAAATATCAACTTCTAACACGAATATTCTTAACATGAGTCATGGCAAGACTTTTCAGCAGTCTAACATGACGATTGATATTATATTAAGCGTAGGGACAAAATAGGATCAACTTTAAAGACAAAGAGCCATTTGAGCGTATCGAATTAACAATTATCATTAATGGATGTGATAATAGTAAGGTTGTATGTTTGAGATGGTTAACAATGTTCCCGGTTGTCCAGTTAGCGCAGTGGTTCGCATGTGAGTTTGGTTAGTGGTCGCCAAGCCGGACAAGTTGGTTTTCTTCGGGAAATCCGGTTTTTTCAACAACACAAGACCACCCTCTCGCGCAACATCGTGCCAATGAGAGCGACTTAGTATAAGTTATCATAACTTTATTGACAATCGTTGTAGAATATATAATGTTTAAACAGCTAGCTTAAATCGTGTTTTGCAATTGTTTCTTCCCTGGATTAAAGAGCAAAGGGATCAATGAATCAATTCTGATATAACGTTAATTGGCTGTACCTATAGGCGTAACATTACCAATATCAGCGTACACTATCCGACTAAACATGATAAATGTTTATATATGTATTAAAGGCATTAGATTCGGACAAAAGCTGGTGAAATCGGGTAAGACTATATTCAAGAACAGTTTTAGACACTTTAATGCAAACCATTATGTCAATAGTCCTCTTTACGTCTAAACATATTCAAATACTTCAACCTAAACAGCTGGAGCAAACATCAGCAAAACAAATTAACCCGTACTCTGTACAATGTTAAATTCTGTTATCGAGGGTACTTTTGTTTCAAAGGGAGCATACTCTGTTAATTTGATATTTTATTCAGTAAATATAATAGTTGAGTTTAACCTTGACAAAAATCTTGTTGTTAAAAATCGTAATATTAAAGCACGATGTTGGAAAGAAAAGAAACGTTTAAATAGTATTTTATTATTTATGTCGAATTCCCTTACCTAATGAGATTTTCAGAACAATACATACAACATGTAAAATCCCGATAATATTTAACAGACATCTTTAACTAGGCATTTAACGAGTACAAATGTGTACTAATGGTATCATTATAATAATGTTTCCACTCGTGTATGAGACATTCAAAGTGTGAGAGAAATGTATTTAAATGACTTCTAATAAAGTCAGATATGTTGTTGTTGTTTTTTTTGCTATTGTTATATGTTTCTGGACTGTGTTTGTTTGTTCTTGAGTTTAATGTTTTTGGCGTCGACCCTATGCCATTAAACGGGGGTTATTTTAAACTTTCGACTACTGTGTTTTTTCTGTAGTTTTCATATAAATATTGAATACTTGTTCGTAGAAAATGATAATGAACAGGATGGTTATACTGTCGTCGTATGATTTCGAAATGAATATTTCGTATATGAAACTTAGTAACTGAGTCTTACAATCTTATCTTTATTTTGTTTGGATTCTGGGAGTGCTTGTTTATAAAACTATTTACTAATTAGTATATAAGTAACTTACAAGGGAGTAAAAGAACATTACAAGTAGTAAATGATATACAAAGTTGATTTCTTTTAGATCAAATGGTATAAAAAAGCAGAAATCATAACTGGACAAAAACAATTAAACGATAAACCTCGAGTAAATAAGTACTGTAACAAATGTTCTCAAATCCAAGTATAAAAATATATTCTTAGTCAAATAGTCAAACACTTAAACCACAATGCGTATTCTTTCGGCTTGGTGGATTTAATAGAGTTTCTGCAACTGACGTACTGAAATTAATTAACGATCATATATGGAATAAAAACGAGTGCTAGGCATTAAGGCTCTGAGGCCATATTTTGAAAACTATATCATCAATAGCATCGTAAATAATAGATCTCTTTAAATGACAATTAATGCTTTTCAAAAACATATAATTTTTTGTTGAATGACAAGTGTGATATTTGACATCGAATTTTTAAGTCGCACAAAGTACTGTTACAAAAAGCAAACCACAATGAAAATTCATATCAAGCTTTAACATAATTATTACAAATGCCAGCGTTTGTTTATTATAAAAATATTATGGTTTCCAGTGTTGTTTGGGCTCTTACCTTGTGCCAATATGTGTGTTCTGTATGTGTTGAATTATGTCTCTTTTGTTGGTTGTCGGTTTGTTGAAATATATCTGTGGAATTCAAAACTATTTCAGACATTGAACTATTTTTGGGCCTGTCCTTGAATTTTCCATTGGATGTTTTATTTAATATTTCCCGATATCTGTTGAATGCATAAACCATGCATACTTTATATATAAATGAATAGAAACGTTTACTGTGATAATACACATATGCTTGTTCGTTCATTATGAGAAAACCAGAAATTAACCAAACTGAGTAATAAACGAGATCCGAATAAAGATTGCTGTTTGCACTGCCTTGGGACTCCTTAGTTGGTTGTCTGTTTGGTAAAATAATCTATGTTAAATGGAGCAAGAGAACAAACATAGAATAACTTCTGGGCTTGTCCCTATAGCATCCTTTGAAATTCTATGGTATATCTTGTTTTGTTTACCATATGGTGTTTAGCTGGAATGCTTCAAATAGAAACTGCAAGACCATATTTTCTGTATATCACTGTTACATAAAGGAAATTGGAATAATTTGAACAAGCTTTGTAACGATTCCCTTGGTTGTTATCAATTTAAAATGAGTTTTCGTTTTATGGGTGTATTTCTTTGGAACCGCGATTAGATATTTCAATGGAAAAAACCTCCAAACAAGTATCAACTTCCTCGTCAGCCGCTTTATTCTCTCTATTTCACATTTGTATAAGTAAACGTAATACTGTACGTATCTAAGGTGAGATCGTAAATATTCTTGACTTCCACTAAAGTTTCATTTTATTTACTTCATTTGATATTGTTATATTGCTAGTATAGTATTTCAGGCCTATAAACATCAAGATTTCGAAATATTGCTGTTCAAGAAACCTTAGATATCAGTATTCAAACTCCTTTTATGTATACACCATTTAAACTCGTAATACGAACTATTAGCAACATTAAATCTGGTAAACGGATGCTTGTTAATTAATTTTCTGATGTTCTTACGGAATGATACGCTTAAATATTAACTTAATCAATAAGAAACCCAACATCTTATGAAAAAGTGTAAAGTATAGAATTAAACCACTCACACGAAATCCCTAAAAGTTGTTTATTTGGCATCCACTGCTCAACTTTTTGATAGATGTAATGTTTTTAGTTTTCTGTGTTAACAGTGGTTTGGCATCTGCACTAAAGTGCAGGGTGTTTTACCACATGGAATCTACGTCTTATATAGTAACACTACCTGAATTATGTAATGGCAGACTTAACTGTATCCTGGCTGAACTCGTTGAAGGTTAATTTGTACTAGGGTTGTGGAATGCATTCAATAAAGCATTATTATAGTATGTTAACAAACTCATCAGTTTTGGATTCCAAATTGAGAACAAACCTTGTCATTTTGGACTGAAATGAGAAGGTAGATTCTAAACATTTGAGAAACATGCAGAAATAAGATCTAATCGAAACTACAAAATGCCAGTAAAAAAAGGGAAAACAAATATTTCACAGAAAACCACTAGAAAGGTTTGCTTGGTCATTTATACTTCATATAGTCGATAGTAGTGCAATACATTTGTGCTGGGATTAGGCCTGTTTGTTAACATTTCTCCAGTGTGTGCTAACGACAGAACACTGAGTTTAACATACAGGTACATAGCTGAGGGAATATACAATAATCCACTCCTCATTTACTCGCTGCCAAGGCAGTGAATGTTGCCGGTTTAAGTCCAGTTTGTTTCACTCAGTTGTTGACTACTTTTTCCGCTACAAATGTTGTGTTGGAATCTTTTGTAATGATAGGGACAGACGATACCTTTTGCTGACAATAGAATGTCATATTAAGATAAAGTTAACCGTCAAACACTTAACTTAACGAAACTAGAAGCCGAGATACTCAATGTTCATGAAATAATAGAACGGTTTGTTCATTCTTATGGCCAATCGCGGGCAAAACAAAGACAAAGGGCAAGAAGACCAAATACATCACGCAATTCGTCAAATATATTTTACATCAGTGAGTTTATATTTAGATGGCGACCGGTAGACATTATGTGATACAGGGGTATACTAAGCTTTAGCTTTCTTAAATAGTTTAATATTTCATCACATTAGTGTCCTATCACAACGAATCTGAATGGTGAAACATGAATATTAAGTTATTTAAAGAATAACCGAAAACGATTCTCACGTTCATGAATCTCAATACCTTAAGAAGTATTATTAGTTATGTGACCTCACGTTAGTCATAACCATTATTCTCTATTTAGGAAATACGACAGTTGGCATTAGATCATTGAGATCTTGGCTTGTGTTTGCAAATAATTCATCGAAATTACCGCGGGCTATGGCTTTTCTAGACATTCTTAATATGACATACAGTTTACTGTTGTTAAACACGATACATAGCAATAAAAAAAAAACAATCAACATTTACATATATGTATATGTGATTCTAGAACAGAGCACATCTGTGAGTATTTGACTGCTACAATTATACGCTGAAAACTGAACAAGCCCAATAGGAAAGTTTGTTGTATGCTAGTGTTTTAACTTTATAAAGAAGTAATAATATTTGTATCGAATGCATACGGAATCAACAGCATAAGACATATATTGCAACTTCAATAATTGATAAGGTTTATGAATGGAAAATTGTTCAAACACAACTATATTTTCGATTGCCTCACTTCAAAATGCCGAAGCTGCATTTGTTTCTGTTTCGGAATTTTTGAGTATTCACTGAAATCATCAACGCGAGCCGCATCTAACTTCAAAATGCCGAGTTAATAGTCCAAAAAGAAAATGGTGTTGCATCATGTGATCAAA
Organism: Mya arenaria; assembly: GCF_026914265.1. Classification (NCBI taxonomy): domain Eukaryota; kingdom Metazoa; phylum Mollusca; class Bivalvia; order Myida; family Myidae; genus Mya; species Mya arenaria. The sequence goes on along the minus strand of NC_069132.1, from coordinate 60,267,260 downwards.
ATGTCGAGCAATGATTGGACAACTCACAGAGAAACAAAACCGACGAACCTTCAGAGATTGGAACTACAAAAAGTGTAATTTCGGCATTTTGTAAAAGAAAATGTGTGATCAGAATACCTATGATATATAACACTAAAAAAGGTGATACTGAAAACATGGGATTATATAGATTCGACATTTGAAAGTTAGGCCATCGATATACATCTTATGATAAAAATAACATTTCTGACATAGCCTGCTAAAGCATACACATATGAACATGATAGTTCACGTGATACATACAATACATGCAATGCTCGAATAGATCGTATAGTTGATGTTTATTATCGTGACTAAAAATGAAATATTGCTTGTTCTTTCAATTTTCAAGTTTCAAACATATAAACAATGAAAATTGCCAATGAGTAAAACAAACATTGGGCTTGGTTTTGTATATGATATATGCATAGGTTTTAGGCTGTCCCGTTGTTAACGTCATTACGTGCAGTTGGTTTCTGCAGTTATATGGAGGATGTTATGCAGGGATACACATGTAGCTGCAGTGCTCTGAGAGCGTGTGGATGAAATGCTCAAAATCAAATTTCCTTATTTCAGAATGAAAGCTTCTCATTGTATGGTACGATATTTTGTAGCCCGGAAAATAGGCGGTACCTAAAAAACCTAAATAAACACACCTAGTTTTATATATAGTATTATGTAGTTTGTTGTTTGCCGAGTTTTGTGTTGATGTTATATGTTTCTGGTTTGTGATTGTTTGTTTTCATGTTCTATGCCATTGACGTTGACCCGGTGCCATTAAACAGGGTTTATCTTAACCTTTCGACTACTGTCCATATTTTGTAGTTTTTCCTATAAATATTGGTCAAACTGGATTTTAAAACAAATCCTTGTTATAAACATGAGTAAATATCAAACAACATTTAGACTGAAGGAAGGATCAGCGCAAATGCAATCACAAACAGTAGGCGTGTCGCTTCATAATAACAACAGTGTTGTTGCTGCCTTTATTATTCCATTTTACTTTAAAGCTGCACTCTCACACATTTACCGTTTGTTTATTTTTTGTCTTTGAATGAGCTCTTGTTTGCGTAAATATCTGAAAACCAGTGATAAAAGACTGCTGACAAATGATCAGATCGCAGATTTTCGTATTTCCTTTCCAAAATGAATGTTTTATGGCTAAAACCGTTACAAACGGTTTAAGAAAATATCATAGAACCTCAATGTTAAGAGCTTAAATATAAAAATCTGCAAATTAATGTTTTTCAGCAGTCTTGTATGACTGGTTTACATGAATTTTCGCATAACTAGGCTCGTTCCAAGACAGAAAATAAAAAAAAGTTGTCAAAACGGTAAAGAGTGAGAGTGCAGCTTTAAAGTCACCCGAAATAATTTGAATACACACATGGCAACTAATCTTTTTTAATATCATTGCCCAAGAAATCTTTCTGATTAAATCAGTTGATAGGGCTATCTTTTTTGTTGTCTTTTGATATATGCATACAAGCCCTGTTGTTATGTAGAGACGAAATGATGAATTCCCAGTTAGTGAGATTTGTTTTTTAACAAAACATTGTATTAAACACAGCTTTTTTTAAAGATTTACACATAAACACTTTTTTTTATTATCCATTAGGGTTTTCTGGCTTTATACGAAATGGGTTGAGTCCATTTGTTTTGTTATCAAGTTGTTTTTAAGAAGCAGTGTGTCTCACCAAAAATTCTAATCAATCATCTATTTTCTTATGCCTATATCCGTTGTAAGGATGTAGGTTATTAAATGTTAACAAACCTAAGGCGCCAGGTTATATTAACAATTTGATAAGTGATCAATCATTGTTGTACTGAAGAATCTGATCCCGCTCAACTCTATCAAAGCATGCTTTCAAATACTATAATAATAGATGTTTTAGACAATTGGAAGCTATGAACAAGAATGTGCTGTTTCGAAACTCTATGACAATATAGTGTTTACAAATTAACTTGTTGCAATAAATGTTACAATCTTTAGTTGATGAAGAAACTAGTGCGTCTTGCATAGCAACTCTCCATTTAACATGTCTGTTGACGGAAAACAACTGAGATGCAATAAGCTCTCGTAGACAGTCTAGAAATTACTTCCATACGTAATAGAAAGGCGCAATTTGATTTTGATTTGTCATTTAGTTCCGAATTGCAAAGTTTATCAGCAGTTTTTTTTATTCTTTTTTTCAATATTTTGTTGTCAATTAAATAAAACAAAATCTTCCGGGCTTCCATGCGGTAAGCCAAATTGCAGATGTTGTCTGCGTTCGTTATGGTTTCAAAGTTACAGTTCAACGTTAAACATATATAACGTTCTAACAAATGTAACGCAAAGCAACGTTGTTTGGAAATTGTTCGAATATACTTCGCTGACCATTCGAACGGGGTTAATCCTTATGTCCTCGTACAAGACCATATCTATTTTTGTCTGCTTGAGTCTAGTTGCAGTTGCTTGATGTTAGACAGACGTTGACAGACGTGTCCATTCTCTGATAATATGTTGTGCTCATGAATGGTCCCTTCTCAAAAATATCAATTTAGGTCATATTGGTCAAACACTGCAGAACATAACATCACAAAATAAAAATTGAAAACAACACTTGTATAAAAATTTAAATGGATTACTGTATACTTGAAGAGATCAAGGGCGAGAACTTCCTTTCGATTATTTCATATCAAAGGCCATCTTAAGGTACACTGTGCATGTATATGTTACACAGAATAAATAAAGCATATATTGTATTATAACCACGAAAACTAGGTAAACATTTAAATTGCTTGTAAGTCATAACAATGTTTGTAGAACACGCTAAAATTTGTACAACAGTGTTTAAGTCGTTAATAGTGTTACATATTTTACGTGAAATTCACTTTGGGTTATTTCTTTACCAGTCATTCGAACTCCGATATATTGTGTTTTATTCATATAAGGTAGTGAAAGATACTGCTTGCGGTATGAGCTGAAAAGTATTTTTTTTTTCAGTAAAATTAAGCAATGGTATAGAGAAACAAGTTTTCCAGTCACTGTATGAAATTTATTACTTTTTTGGTTAAATAGATTTTGTGATAAGAGGAAAAATACAGAATAAATCTGCTGTTACAAGCATCCGATGGTTTGTGTAATTATTTGTTTTCATTTCGTGTAGACATCATGTTTAAATTCGATTTTTGTCGGTTGCACTAGTCTAAGAATAAAAAGAAAATATTACTTGAAACTAAATGCGCAAATTGATCAATTGTTTATTTTAAAACCTAGCTAGATACATTGAAGTTATGCTTTTGTTTTAATATAGTATCAGCGACTTTATTGCTGATGACAAAGTTTAAGTCGATATTGTATTTTTGAGCATACTTATGCATCCTCATGGCAGTCAAAAGTTACAACTGCTAAATGCAAACGTTTGATTATATTCGAGCACAATTTTTATGATGTCAGGCAAGAGATTGCGGAAGGTTAGGCCTCATTTTCCATGAGGAATAGGTATTTCATTTGAAGAGGGTAATATACTATTTATGAAGAGGGTAAGGCACTTCCGAGGCAAGTGATGTTTCGCTTTCGAAGAGAGTAAGTTATCACTTTCGAAGATGGTTATATATGACCTTCGAAAAGGAATATGTATCCCTTTCGAAGAGGTAAGATGTCATCTTCGAAGGGATGGTAACGAAGGAAAAGGTATCAATTTTAATAGTCGTTATGTAACAAAATGCGATGTAAATTCTCTGCAATAAAAGTATGTTTAATCTAGCAATGAAATTAAACTGTGTATGCGTGTGTGCGTTTTAGTCAATTAATGTTTATTTTGAAGTACTTTCACTGTTTGATACTGTTTTAACTCGGCCCCAGGTGGTCTTTAATTGAAATGCAGACGTTCATTTGTCTTTGATCGTATAAGTTATGGTAATTATTATGTTATAGTATGTACGGTTTCCACTTTTATTCCTTTGAGTGTTCGTTAAAAGTGATAAAACTTTTGTGGATCTTTACACGAAGAGAATTAATATTACCTTATACATTTAGCTATTATTTCATAGTATGTTTCATGTTTCCAAATTATAAATGAAAATGTATCGATGTGACGGGCTCGATATAGAACATAATCGATTTAGATAATGGTATAGCTTAATGGTATTAGTAGTTGTTCCCAATTACTTTGTGTAAACCCCCGTTTCCTTTTAATACAAGCCAGTCATAAAATGGCAATACGTTTTTATCATAGTGGCTCGACACACAAACAATCGAATCTTTAAATAGAGTGTATGTGCGGATATGTCTTTCTTTAAAAAACGTTTTGTTCATATGATGTAAATCGGTATATGAATAATTGTAGCATTTCGATAATTTATTCTCAAATAAATGTAGTAAAAGAGAGTAGATGGAACATAATAAATACAATCGGAATCCTTCGGGACATCAAGAGAATGTTTCTTTCGACTGCAATAAATTATTTTATTTTCAAAAAGAGCATTCGGTCAAGTATTTAAAATATTGCACGAAGCCAATACTAAATTTATAGCACTTACAAGTGTTTCTTAATGGTGGCGGAATGCTTCAATGTCAAATTGATAAAGGTTGCACTAAAACTTATATTTGACTTTTACAAACGATATCTTAAATTAATTTCCGAGCAGGGCATCGTCGAATTTGGCAATCGCCGTATTATGTATTGCAATGTAATAAGACAACGTGCTTTTGAAAGGCAAATAACCAGACGGGCTTTGTGCTTGTTGTTGTGGCATTGCATATGAATACCTTTCAAAGACAAATGAATTGCCGAGAGTGGAAAACACCTGTCAAAATCATTAATCCAATGAAATGATTCGTATGAGAAATAGTATTTACTTTGTAGATCCCGCCGAATGACAACCAATCTGCGAAAATGAATTTTCTTTTTGCTGTCAGACAGACATTGTCAGCATTATTATCAATTTAGGAAAAATCATAGTTGGCATCAGAATGTTTAAATCTCAGCTTATGTGTTGCTTAAATTATTTTGAAATTACCTTTGTTAATGGCTCTTCTAGACATCCTTTCTCAGACGAACATCTATTGCTGTTTGACACGGAATAGGACAATAAAGATACTAGTAACCTTTTAGTTTTCAAGTTTATATAACCAGGCTGGTTTTAACCGTTTGTGTTACGAACGTAATAAATGCTGTACAAATGTATATTCGAGAAACCATTTGGAGCACCTTGGCAATTTTTTATCAAAAAAGAAACACCTCGGATGTATGCCGGTTCATCAGTTCCAGTTGTTCGATTTTTTAAATATATCATTAATTAAACGTAGTGTATTAGCTTGTATTTATTAATCTAAGTTAGAATCGACTGCCAGAAAAAAATATCATTGCAAACATAATGGAGATTTCCAAGAGTTAAGTCATAAAGTTACCTGCTAAATTAAATAATAACGCCATTTACTTGCAGCGAACTAAAACGTACCAATTTCTAAGTATGTAAACCATCCAAATACATCCGAGATTGTTTTCAATAAAAATGGCAGAGGAGTTACGACTACCAAAATCTTGCCATTATGTTTGTTTAAAACATAAAGCTTTATGTTTTCATCTTTTCAAAGACTTTGTCAATGGTCAGTATTGCATTAGTTTATTTCTAGGGCCTATAGTCCATATGTCCAAGTTTTGTCGTATTGGAATTATTTTGTATTTAACGTATTTTTTGTCTGCGAAAACGTATGTTTACGCCGATGGTCAGATTAAAATTTTTGCATAAACATCTCCTTGATCACTAAAACATCTTTTTTACCTAATGAACCTGCGCATGTAATTTATTTAAGGAATGAATTGCGGGATTGATGTCATTATCGGGGTATGAACGCAATTGGGTTGGTCAATTTGTGTGGAGTCCGAAGGACTCCACGCGCACTTTGACCAACCCAATTGCGTTCATATCCCCGATAATGACATCAACCCCGCAATTCATTCCTTATATTTACACCAATAGTCCATTATTTCATTCAAGAATTGTTAAAAAACTATTTAATTTCATTTAAGAAACTTTGCAGTAATCCTTTCTTACCCATTCTGTAAATAGAACGAGCCGACTATAACCGGTAACATTTTTTTCAAATGACGTCACAATAACGCGGGAAAAGATCAATCACTTGAAATCACTTTAAAACGTAAAAATTGAAACACTTCTGGCACCAATAGATCAATAGCTTTCATGTATATTGTTATGCAATGAATTACGATCCGAACATATCCGAATATGTTCCGTTCATCGATTGATGAACGCAATTGCCGAAAGGCAGTTCATTTAAGGAATGGAAGTTGAGGTGTAAATATTAGAATGTATGCAGTAACAGATTTATTGATAACGCAAACAGATGTTTGTGGAGTGAGGAGGCAGGGAGGAGGCAGTCGATTGTTTGCGGTAAGAATGTATGTTCAACTTCGTAATGTTGTTATTGTTTAAATACATTGGAAGTAAATTGTGTAATACTTAGATTTATACCTTGGATTCCATTAATTGAATATATGAATATTTGTGAATATGAGTATGTTTATATTTATTTCAACTGGTTTGTGTTGATATTATTATGTATGGTAATACTATTTGATTTGGTTTGTTAATTGCAGGATGCATGCCTGCTGTATATACAGATCTGCTACGAAATAAACAGACAAAAATGAGAGTTCTTTTACACGTACCATAGCTAAGATACACGTCTGGACATATAATAAAATTATAAGGATATTGTACCCTTTTCTGACAATCTCCATAAGTAGTAGCAAAGCTAGCTTGGGTATATTTACATTATTTTTTTTATTTGATTCTAAAAATTAGAACGTCTACTGGTATTGTGTTAGTACACTACAACAATCAAAACTACGAAAAAACAGTCAAGTTTTCTTCTGCCTGTCTGGTTATTGTGCTAGTTCTATGTATATTTAACATACGCTTAGTAATTATATTTACCGAATGCATAGATAATCAACATACTACGGACCAATAATAGGATATTCAACGAACCTTTACAAATAGGAGAAGAGAATAACTTACCTCAAAATAACTTTATGTACATTATTATGTATTGCAATTTTAGCAATTCATAGGAATATGAGACAAAACAAAATATAAAATATTTAGATGCATAATTAATATACAGGCTTAAATGATAATATAAGTCCTCTGCCATAGCCTGAAAAGCATAAACATATAATTATGATATCATACGCAATATTTACAATACATGCAATGTTCGTACATAACACATAATTCATTTAGAAAAATATGATGTTTTTTTGTTTAATTATCTGAATAAAATTTGAATGATGAAAGTTGGGGTTAAGTAAATCAAGCATCGGGCTTGGACAAACTGTAGTATGAAAACTATTAAAAAAGAGATGTGCTATTTACTTCAGTAAATATTAAATACGTTTCGGGATGCAATTGAGGACGCACTAGGGCAAATGCAATCACACACTGATACTTCGCTTCATAGTAACAACTGTGTTGTTGATGCATTTCATTTTCGTTTACTTTAAAGTCCCCGAAATAATTTGAATACAAACTTGGCAATTGATCTGTCTTGATTTTCATAAACCCAGAATTAGTTTGCTTAAACGAGTTGGCAGGGCTACTTTTACTTTTCACGTATGTTTATAAGCCTTGTTGTTATTTGAAGACAAAATGATGAATTCCCTCAGAGATATTAGATTTTCTACAAAACATTGTAATAAAGACAGCAATTATTAACATTTATATATACATTACGATATATTTTCTATTTCCATTTCGGCTTTCCGGGCTACATACGAAGGGGATTGGCCCTATTTGTATTGTTATCAAAGGATTTCGTAGACAGCGGGTAGAGGTTATAAAGGGATAACGAACTTTATTGCATTCATCTTTCATAATGGAACCAAAGACGCCGGGCTATTTCAATTATTATTCGAATAAAGATTCCGATCTCGCTTTTCTTCAACCAAATCCAATTGTATCGGTTAAAAGCATAGATGTGCTACAATAGGAAAACTAATATGCCGTTCCGAAACAAAATGAAATTGTTTTAGCTTTTATGTGTTACAATAAATGCAGGCATCTTTGCTTCTGGTGCACAACTAAACGGTCTAGCAGCGTTACTCCTTACTCAACATGACTGTTGAAGGAAAAGAAAATTGTTTTAAAAAAATAAAAAAAGTATTGAATATATATTTGCATCAACTTGACCTGATGTTTACATTGTGCCTCAGAACTGGGGTTTGTTTTGACAACATTATGTCAGGTAGGATATTGCATAAATTAAGGCATTACTTTCAAAGAGGAATAATAAAGAAAGGGATCAAGGCCAAATACACACAAAACAAGAGACGTTACTCTACAGGACAATATACCTCACACAATGAAGTAATGTTTCACTTACCTGCTATCAAAATATGTAAAAGCCGTTAGTTACAAGATGATATTGGGTATTAGTTGGCTTATCTAATTATGTAGGTTCATGTCTGAACTCCCCTGAATGGTAACACTTGCATGTATAATTTAACCGAAGGTCAAATGAAAAACAAGCTCTTGCTCATGGCTATCAAGTTCTTCATACTTTAACACATACTGTTCACATTTTAATATGATAAAAATGATATCAATTGCACCTTAGCTAGCAGGATTTGACAGCTTATTATCTGTTCATATGACAGTTCTTTCATAGCCTAATTAAAAATATAAACAAGTGAACGTGCTATTACGCGTAGTATTTCAACAAATGCAATGTTTATGCATACCGTATAATGAAATATATTATACTTGAGATTTCAAAAGAATATTTCCCTTATCCGAGTTTTAAACATCTACATTATGAAAGGTTTGGGCCCCGGGCCTGCACAAATTTCATAATGGAAATAATTGAAAAACAATCTTTGCTAATAACTTAAGTTAATATTTCAATACGTTTTGGTCTTCAATCAAAGCTGCACTCTCACAGATTACCGTTTTGACAACTTTTTTAATTTGTTTTGGAATGAGCCATTTTTTGCGTAGATATCTGCATACAAGTGATATAAGACTGCTGACAAAAGATCAGATCGCAGATTTTCATTTTTCCGTTCAAGAATGAATATTTCATGACCAAAAGCGTTACTTACGGTTTAAGAAATATGTATAAAACATCATGTGTTAATATTAGATATGAAAAAAGCGATTTTTTGTCAGCAGTCTTATATCATTTGTTTGCAGATATTTACTCCTTCTGCTAACAGCGACGTTAGCTAGAGTCTCTTGCAGCAGTAGCACAATACACTCCTCCTTCTAAAAACGAAAGTAACTAGTGCCTCTTGCAGCAGTAGCACAAAGTACTCAACCTTCTAACGATGACAGTAACCAGAGTCCCTTGCAGCAGTAGCACAATACACTCATACTTCTAACAACAACAGTCTCGATGCAAGAACGAAAGTATTTTCAGTGATTTAAATGATCTATTTTCAGGAATATCGTATGTCAGAGATCAAGTCCTGTAAGAAAAAAACAAACGAAGATCCCATGACATACAAAACGGTAAAGAACTGTAAGGTATAACATAAAATAATCTAATGACAAATGCAGCGGTCAAGTACGTACGGTAAAAAGTACAAAGATCGGATGACAGACACAACGGTCGAAAAGTGTAATTTAGAAAGCAAGAAGATAGTAAGACATAAACAACGGTTATGTACGGTAAGGTAAAACATAAAACAGATTAAATGACAGATACAATGATCAAGTACTGTAAGGAAGAATATGCAAATATTGTATGACATACACAAAGGCCAAGTACTGTATAATCGAACATGAGAAGATTGTATGACAAATTTATCGGCCAAGTAATATACGATAGAAGATACATAGATAGACGAAACTGTCAAGTACAGTTAGGTAGAACATAACGGTTATGTACGGCAAAATAGAACACACCAAGATTGAATGGCAGACATAATGGTCAAGTAGTGTAAGGAAGAATTTAAGGATTGTGTATGGCAGACACAACAGTCAAGTATTGTAAGGAAGAACATAAGGATATCGTATGACAGACACAATTGTCAAATACAATAAATTAGAACCTAAGATATTGTATGATAGACACATCAGTCAAGCAGTGTAAGGTAGAGCATAAAAAGATTATATGACAGACACAATGGCCAAGTATCGTTACGTAGAAAATAAGAATATCGTATAACATATAAATACAACGGTTAAGGACTGTCAGATAGAACATAAGAGTATTATATGGCAAGCACAAATGTCAAGACTTGTAGGGTAGAACATGACGATTCTTAACTGGAGTACTGAACACGGTACCGCCATCCACTTGGCAGGTCTTGGTTGTCGCCTAGTTTTGACTGGTAGTAGCGTGGATAACCTCAAACGAGTATCTCAATTATGCTTAAATGAAGGTCTTTGTGCAAATGATGTAGGTTTATTTCTTATTTCTTTCTTTTAACGGATCGTCTCAATGAACAAACATACACCTTTGAAGGGCGATTCATGTTATGAAAATGCAATGTCTCTACTCTATATTATTCGTATAATTTAGTAAACAATATATTTAAATTTCGTATCATATGATGCGTTTAAGTCAGTTGATAAATATCTTTCAGGTTCTTACACTTTCTGGTGACATTAACAGCGCAAGCTTCAGAATCGACATGGTCACGAAAACTGTACAAACATTCGGACAATTAGACATATTGGTACAGTAAAGTAAACTTAATTTGACCGGCATTTTTCTTGATGAATTACTTGATCCTGCATCAGATTTTGATTGTTTGCTCAGTTATATCAGCGATAATCAAGTTATTTTGTATAAATCAAAACATGTGATGATGTCATAAAGATATCTTAACATAATATCCAAACACAAAGAAAAAAGTTTAAATATTTTATGTTTTTTTTTAAATGATGTAACCTTCTTTTCGTTAATTTTGTTTTGATTATAAAGGTAAATAACGCAGGGATTGTGGTAATGCGAAGTGTAACAGAAATTAGTCCGTCAGAATTTGATGACCAATTCGACATAAACGTCAAAAGTCACGTTTTCTTGACGCATATCATCAAGACAACAGACGCTTTACTCACTGTTAGGCGTATTTATTGTATTATTTTATCGTCAATGGCATACTCAAATGATAATTTAATGATACAGTTAGGTATTTATTTAAAACTCAATCTGATTTAGAAATGTGTTTAAAAATTTAAAGGAAATACAACATTTATTCATCAATATAAGTTCTCAATGTACAGTTCTGATTACTGATAACTAGATTATTTTTTAAAATCAAAATCGTTTGTGCAAAAAAATCTCCGTAACACATCTGTTCGAAACACACATCCAGCAACGATGAAGTTACCGTTAATTTTTCTTCCGATGATGGATGGGTGCATACAGTAGAAAGTCTATACGAAAGGTGTTGCCATTTGTGTGGATTGTTTAGACATCTTACCATTTGTGTCCTAAAGTCCAAGCGCGTTACTCTACAAAATCAACATTTTAAGCAGTTTGATTAATTGAAATAATAATACCGAAGATTTATGATATAATAAGACTATGAATTATTGGTAAAAACTTACCCCCGTTCGCATGCATATTACACAGAACAGTATGAATTGACGACAACAAAGTATATAATTCTTATTTGCAAGGAATCAAATCCGAGTTCTTACAATTCTCACGTATATCTGCTAGGTTGTATCATCAACAATTCAAGTCTAGGATCACATGAACCGGTACGTATTTGTATGTTTCAAAGTAATACAAGTTTTATAAGATTCAAGTTTGTTTGCACATACTCTTCTAAATAGGGCATAATCTCTGCATAAATGTAAACAAATCCTTCGGTTTATCGATAAAGCTTATTTCATGTACAATTAGGCCAAATAATGTTCATTCATCACAACCACATGGAAATGCAAGCATGTATTCAATTTGCTTTTGAAACAATTTCAGGTTATCAGCGCTGGAGTTTACAGTATGACTAAAGCGTGTTTGGATATGTTCACAAAAGTTCTAGCAATTGGTAAGAGGCAGTCAAATACACAGCGAATCATATCAAGAACATACAATGTATGTTTAGCTAAATTAACGCAATAATTAACTGTACACTACATGTCAACTTAAACCATGCGTCAGGCTTGATGAGATAACCAATGTTTAATTTCAACCTCTTTCCTTTAGTTACGGCTTAAAGTAGACTTTTATGTTTTACAACTGTTGGCATGAGTTCATTAGTATTTCAGAGGTAGCACAACATGGTGTAAGAGTGAATTCCATCAAGTGAGTCTACATTTCAAGCCTTTTTTATGAGGGGGATAAAGTCTTTATTATATATGTTACCTAGCGATTTAATACAAGTGACTTTCAAAATTTAAATGATAAAATAAGAGTGAATAAAACAGTGTATTGTAACGTCTCAGCTTACGTCAGTTGTTTTTAAAGCCCAGCTGTAATTGTCAGCAACATATTGCGACGCTCGAGGCCTTGGAATGATGACAGTGCATACGAAAAGGTACATATTTATATATTGTTATTAATACTTTATCAAAAACAATTGTGCTCTTTGCTTGTTCAATTAGTTTAAAACAACGAAACAAATACAAATTACGCAATACAAATTGAATCCTCGTTATCATCATTTATTCCTAGACATTAACATTAACTAAATAAGAATGGTACTAAATTTAAATAAAAAAAAGTGCACTCACAAAAAGGGACGGGAAACTAGGAATAACGGTTACAGTTGTTAGCCTTCGGGTTGTATTTCCCTATCACCATTAGTACGATACGGGTTTGTTTCCAGCTTTTGAAATGAATATTCATCAAACGCATTTTTTAAAAGATACATGTATAGTAAGTTATGAAATCAAATATTATACTATTATGTTTTGTCTCGTATTGATTAGAGGTAAATAATTATGTAAATTTACGATTCTGTCACGATGATAATACTAAGAATGAATAAGACTATTGCATACAGCAGTATTTGTTATTTGTAATGGAACATGGAATAGAAAACATTATGAGGATTGATAACTTAACATACAGTACCAGGAAATGCATGTATGCGTGGCAACATGAGCCAATTAGCAATGCATACTAGTTGCACTGGAGGAATATTATGTAAACCAATGTTATAGCATGGCAAACCACCAACAAAATATAAAAATAAATATCAAAACAAGCGTCTAGATAATTCCGACAAATCAGGCGTCCTGAGGATATGTAGCATTATACTTATGATATTTAACTGATACTTGTTTAGTATGAATAAATGTCCGTAAAACAGGCTTTCGTAGCATCTATGTCGACAGTTACACTTTTGATCTGTTTTAACTCGCTTCCTTTTCTAAGACACACTTTTAATTAATTAATTTGGTGCATACAACATTGAAATGGCTTATAGAGTTTTTAGCTTTGTCTTTTATGGTTCAACCGTTTTCTCCAAAACAATGTAAGAGCATACATTGGCAAAGGTTCAACATTCTCAAAATCGCTCTTAGAAAGAAAATAAACATATAGATATACATTGTATCGTCATATAAAGAAGGCTTTTCAGCGCGTTTGTTTTTTCCAGTATCTGGAGACACAAAAGGCCAGGTATCCTCTTGGACGTGTTGGTCTTCCGGTGGATTGCGCTCACGCTGAAGCTTTTCTTGCTTCTGATGCAGCTAGTCTCATAACTGGATAGATACTCTTCATCGACGGTGGCAAGCACTGCTCTTCATCCGCTCCATCAAAACTTTAAACTGTGAATGTTAAATCAAGCATTGTAATAACTATGTTAAAATAAGTTATATGGAACTTGATGTTAATGTACTGTACCTTCTTCATTAATTCATACTTTTATCAATTTAGCGTGCTAGGATTCTAGTGGTATGGGTGTCCGCCCTTTTCTCATTAGGTTATGTATTCGCTCTTTACCAGGATAATGTTGTCGTCGCCTCTCAAAAGAGACACCGGTACTGGTTCCTACTAGTGCAACGGAATTCAACGCGATTTCATATTATAACATTTTGGGTCACAATCGAACTTTAAGTCGCTCTCTTAGACACGTATGCTGACATGAATACATTTGATTGTTGTTTCCGTTTTTTTTAGAAAGTGTACATTTATTGTGGAGAAAATGCTCTAAATTAAATTTCCAGAATAAAAGCTTTTCACTGCACGTGACGATAATATCTTTCTCCGAAATTATAGAGGATACAAATATAACAACAATACAGAACGGTTGTTTGAAAACATTAGCAAATGGATGATGTTTGAATGCGTGTTTCAAAAATTAAGAGAAAAAGTCTGTCCAAGGCAAAATTGTCTTACCTAATTTAACCCTCGCCATTTAAATATATCAAAATCTGACCTTGTAATAGATGCGAAAAAGGATCACAAAGGAAATATTATCTTTTGTTTAACAAACATGGTGAAGCATTTAGACACTTATCGAGACTTTGTCAGAATGTTCATAGATTACACGGTGTATACATTTCACTCTCTACCTTGTCTCGTTGGCTCTGAATGTCAATGTCTTTAAACAAAACATCGCTACTGGGCTTGGCTCTTAAGTTATCTTTATTATTCTGTATTTAGCATATTCTTATTCTTAAAGAAAGTCGAACTAATACACACGTTACATTACAAATCACATCAATACATATTACATCTTGACATATACCAATCCATTCCGAGTCCTTGAAATCATTGGGTTATCTCTCTTTAATATACATATATAAATATAAACTACATGTGATAATCTCGGTTTGTAACTCAAAATGCAGAATTATACAATTAAGCAGGCCAAGGAGAAACATATTTTTTTTTATTTCTAATTGTGAAGGGAAAATTTGTGGCAGTGACACGTGGTGCTTAAGTCTAAAGCTTCATAAGAGTAAGTAAATGAATATTAAATGTGTCTAAATAATTCATACGGCAAAGCTTCTCGACTGTTGGAATATAGCCGCGTATATTATAAGTAACGGTAATGTGATGTCACAAACGTGGCTCTGCATCGATTTAATGACAAAACCTTTGTAACTCGTTCATTTCTGTAGTTGTTGGGTATTTTTGTGAGTATCTATCTAATGGCTGCGTGATTCAGTATTTTAGTTCATAAGTATAAGAACACCTTTGGTCGGTTTGTTCGACGGATAACGTCGTATTAATAGCAGCTGTCAGCAGGGTTATTTCGTCAGTTTGTCATGGAAAGTGCATGTGTTGTACTGTATGTACTACAGGAAAGTTGCATTTGAATATCAATTACGACGATGACATATGCTTGAAATTTATCTGACTATGAAAGCACGGAAATGCTTAATGGTTATCTCATTTAAAGTAGGAAGAGCAGAAATAGTTAATGATAAACATAATGTATTTTCGGAAATGTTTTAATAGAAACTGGTAGATATGTGTTTTCCCGTTAATGAATTTGTTTCTTTTACATTTTATTGAATGAGCACCGATAGTGTATTAAATAATATTTATTCTTAAATCGCGCAAATGACATTGAAAACGTATCGTCAAATCAGAAATGACGTTATTGATTTTTTTGTCCTTTGTATGTTTGCGCTGACCTTTGGTAAAGGAGAGAAACACTTGTCAGCCAGGACTGACATCAAAATGTTTTGAGAGAGTACCCTGATTACATGTAAACTCAAAATGTACCTTCATAGCCACTATTAGCATATGCTCGTCATTGTATTTGCTTTTTTTGTTTGAATTATTCATCATTCCGCTCTACAAAGTAGTATGCAAACTCTTTGACAGAGTTCATACAATACAGTGATCTGCTTGACCCCATAGAAACAATATATCTTGGAACGCAAATGTCCCAGTAACAGGTCCATCTCCGCTGGCTTAACCCCAGATTTATATCGAAACCCATCGTCTGATTGAATGTGATTTCTGTTTTTCTGTTGTCAGTTTGCCCAGTGTCAGGGTCACACTATCGGCATAATAGGACATCTATATACTGAGCTTTTATTCAAAGTGGTTATGGCTTATTAATGTGTTTCTGATACGTTGCATGTCGAATGATTATTTATAAGGGGAATTTACCCAAAATCGAAATCACTCGTAAAATGTAAAAAAGACGTGCCAAGAGCAAATACAATACACATTCTCACCTCTACTATACCTCTAGATTCGTTCATTGTTCACCTCGAAAAGTGGGGGCATTTTAAATGTTCGCAAATCAAAGATGCATTGTATGTGGCCTGTAAACTAAGATGTCAAACAATCTTCAGGGACAGTGATTAATTTCTGTCTAGGCATTCCAGATTGGTTAATACTTCAGAGCTGTCATAGCTGACAGACATATCAATGAGACATCTTTGGTAAATAGCAAAGTGATGACAAAGGCATTGATCTGCTTCAATGCGTTGTAATTGCCTTTTCATATGTGTGATAATTGAGAAAAATAATAATATTAGTTTTTTTACGATTCTCTTCGATGATTAATATGAAACAAGGTTCTGATTAATTTTTCTTCGTAATACTAGCTTAAAAACCCTAACAAACATAAACCGAAAATAAAGTTTATATATATTTTCCCAGCCCGTACATATTAAATAATTATCTGAAGCGTCTTAAGTAATACTTAAAAAGAAAGAATAAAAGTAAGGCTAAGTGTAATACTGTCAGTGCTTAAAGCGTTGGTTTAAGCTGTATTGTATTTCAAGATTCGTTCAGATTAAACGAAATGAATCTCTAAATAATAGATATCTATATAATCGACGAGGTACGGGGATACTTTTAACAGATGCCACACAACACTTAAACGCCAGCTGTAAAGAAACACACTAAACATAAAAACAAGGTTTTCAATTAGAGCCTGAATATTTACATATTTACTATCAACTATTGTCAAAATTTGACTTGATATGAACCTCCTTCGGGTATGTATGCAATTCTTAAAAGTCACAGAATAAGTTCAAGAAATAATACAAACACAAGACTGCAGCTTAACTGCGTAAAAAGAAGCACGTACTTTATATTACACAGTTGAACAATCAACACAAGAAGCATGAGGTGCACAGTTACATACATATAAATTAAGGTGTACAAATTAACATCCGATGAGTGAGATTACACGACGTAAAACAGGCTAAAAAAGAGCGCCTCGAAGCGAACACCAACGCTCATGTAAAGTTCTTCTAGTCGAAATATGGAGCTTGCCTGAACAACTAGTTAAGCCTTGGTTCACATCTGCGCATTGTTTCTGAAAACACATGTACCAAGTTTGAATGGTTCTGGAGAATTGGCCAATGTGAACGATTTTGCACGACATCTCGACGACATAAATTCTATGACAATACCTCGACGTTTTCTTTGAATACAAAAAAGACGAGCAAACATTTGAGTACTGGAATGTTAACTATTAGCAGCTTAAAATTATCTTCGTGAATTTAACAAATTTTAAGCATCAATGTCATGGCGAACGAGCAAATGGTCATTTCAACTTCCGCTCATTTATATTTACGAGCAATTGACAGGCAATTTTAAAATTATGACACACAGGCAAATTAAGGATATCAGGAGTTATTTCTGTCTTTATCCCTTATTTTTTATTACAAACGCTAAAATGTTTATCAAAGTCTCAATAATTCCCTGGTTTATATACGGTTATTTTACAAAATTTTCCAAAAAGCAATGCATCTTGGTAATCTACAAAATCCTTTATTCAATTGGCTCTATTTGCCTGTTTCATTTCATTGTCTCGCAAATTCCCTTTTGCCTCTTATCGTATAAAAGTGAATTGTTAAGTGGACAAATCTAGATTTTACAAAAACCACCACTCAAAACGACATTATACTAAATGAATCTAATTCAATAACGTACTCATTTCTAGACAACGTTATCGCCTTTGAACGATTTATGAAATCACTAAGGAGTAATTTAAGGAAAGATTTACGTTGTTATAATAACGTTTACATCTATGTCGGGGGGTTATCACCTATGTAACACAGGTTAAGACAGAAGAAATCCATCTATAAACATTGGTTGTCATTTGGAAGTGTGATACATACACTCTGGAGAATTATTCCATACAACCCAATATCTAATGTAATCTCCTGACAGTTTTTTTTTCCTTTATCAGCCCCGTATTTGTCTCTGGACTTGACTTATGCTGCATCAACGTCCATCTCATGAACCTTTTATTGGATTATATCGTTAAGTTTTATACGACAATGATTTTCTGGTGCATTCAATGAGTAAGTCAGGTATAAGGCATGCACTATTTGCATTTGTCGAAAAGTAAAATTGATAATCACTACTAATTTCAAGGTAGAGGCCTTGTCGGTCACGCTGGGTGCATTTTACAGTCCAAATGTTCTGTTAGATATTTGAAACTCTATCTGTTATGAATGTCTTGTTTGTACTACTTACGATCTTTATTGACACTTAACTTTGTTTTTGTAATTCAGCATCTCAAATTTACTACATTTAAACTTATCTATTTCATGTTGTTATCTATTTATTTTAGTCTACCTTTTAAATGTTTACAGTTAAAGTTTATAATTCTAATACTTTTTTAGATGGAAAATATTAACTACTGATAACAAGATGGTAAACGTGAATTTAATAGTAAAAAGCGCAAAAATACTATATGATATGTGAATGCTAAAATATTTGCTGTAGTCTATTATAGTCTCATAATGTAGAAATACCGTGTTTTATGCTCATTTCTTTCGAATTAAACTTTGTATCCTTCATACGAACCATTGTTTATGACATTTATTTATCATAATTATTTGGAATATTATAACAATACTATTAATTGTGGTATTTTTTTTTTGGAGTGAGAGTGCATCTTTAACCTATAAACATGATAGTTAACGTGCTTTATACAATACATGCTATGCTTGTATAGTATAATGTTAATTAACGTGATTAAAATGAAATCATGTTTTTTTTCCAAGTTCCAAACATATAAACAATGGAAATTGTTGAAAACTAAATCAAACAATGGACTTGGTTTTGTATATGATATATGCATATATGTTTTAGGCTGTCCCGTTGTTGACGTCATTACGTGCCGTTGGTTTCTGCAATTATATGGAGGATGTTATGAAGGGATATACATGTAGTTTTAGTGGTCTGAGAGCTTGTGGATGAAATGGTCAAAATCAAATTTCCATATTCCAGAATGAAAGCTTCTTATTGCATGGTACGACATTTTGTAGCCCCGAGGCGGTACCTAACACACCTTAATAAACACACCTAGTTTTATATATATAGTATATGTAGTTTGTTGTGTGCGGAGTTTTGTGTTGTTGTTCTATGTTTCTGGTTTGTGATTGTTTGTTTTCGTGTTCTATGTCATTGACGTTGACCCGGTGCCATAAAACGGGGATTATCTTTAACCTTTCGACTACTGTCCATATGTTGTAGTTTTCCTATATATTATTGGTAATCAAATATTGGTCAAACTGCATTATAAAAAAATATCCTTGTTATAAACATGGGTAAATATCAGACTACATTTAGGATAAAGGAAGGACCAGCGCAAATTCAATCATAAACAGTAGGCGTGTCGCTTCATAATAAAAACTGTGTTGGTACTGCCTTTATTATTCCTTTTACTCCAAAGCTGCACTCTCACAGATTTACCGTTCTTACAACTTTTTTGTCTTGGTATGAGCATTTTTTTGCATAAAACTTATAAAATGTAAAATACTAAATAAGGTATATTGGTATGTTTTATTTTGATAACGTTCGATCACACTAAGTACATAATAAAATTACATATTTACCTGTGTCTTCTTAGTTCCGTTCTGTCACCGAACCTTTAACAATTAATGGTGTATATATAACCTGATTTTAGATTACATTAACACTATACGCTCTTACCGGCAAAACTAACACGGTGGGTTTATGGAGAAATACAATCCATCAATTCCGCATAGAAATTTTGAAAACTGAAATATTGGCTATTTATTTAAAGCAGTATCAGTCTTTAATAAATGCTAATAAATGTTTAAATTGTATATATATGTTTATATGTACGGCAACTTACAGGAGATGTTAGCTGGTCTCTACGTTCTGTCTGCCTGAAAGAGACGATGTCAATGCCAATGTCTCCAGTTTATTCTAAAAACGGAGTAATAGTTACAAACTTACCTTTATACATCCAAGATGGCCGGTTTTATTTACATTTTGGATGGTAAGGTGCAGGTCGATTACCCGCCCTGATAAACACTCTTTTTCCATTATACATTAGGGTTTTCAGGTTTTATACGAATTGGGTTGAGTCCATTTGTTTTGGTATCAATTTCTTTTTAAGAAGCAGTGTTTCTCACCAAAAATGCTAATCAATCATCTATTTTCTTATGCCTATATCCGTTGTAAGGATGTAGGTTATTAAATGTTAACAAACCTAAGGCGCCAGGTTATATTAACAATTTGATCAGTGATAAATCATTGTTGTATTCAAGAATCTGATCCCGCTAAACTCTATCAAAGCATACTTTAAAAATTAACTTGTTGCAATAAATGCTACAATCTTTAGTTGATGAAAAAACTAGTACGTCTTGCATAGCAACTCCCAATTTAACATGTCTGTTGACGAAAAAAAAGTCCACCTGAGATGCAATAAGCTCTCTTAGACAGTCTAGAAATTACTTCCATACGTCATACAAAAAGCGCAATTTGATTTTTATTTGTCATTTTTGTTTCGAATTGCAAAGTACATCAGCAGCTTTTTTATTGTTTTGTTCAATAATTTGTTGTCAATTAAATAAAAAAAATCGTTCCTGGCTTCCATGCGGTAAGCCAAATTGCAGATGTTGTCTGCGTTCGTTATGGTTTCAAAGTTACAGTTCAACGTTAAACATATATAACGTTCTAACAATTGTAACGCAAAGCAACGTTGTTTGAAATTTGCTCGAATATACTTCGCTGACCATTCGAACGGGGTTAATCCTTATGTTCTCGTACAAGACCATATCTATTTTTGTCTGCTTGAGTCTAGTTGCAGTTGTTTGATGTTAGACAGACGTTGACAGACGTGTCCATTCTCTCATAACTGTTGAGCTCATGAATGGTCCCTTCTCAAAAATATCAATTAAGGTCATAATGGGCAAACACCGTAGAACATAACATCACAAAATAAAAATTGAAAATAACACTTGTATGAAAATTTAACTGGATTACTGTATACTTGACGAGATCAAGGGCGAGTGCTTCCTTTCGATTATTTCATATCAAAGGCCATCTGAAGGTACAATGTGCATGTATATGTTACACAGAATAAATAAAGCATATATTGTATTATAACCACGAAAACTAGGTAAACATTTAAATTGCTGTAAGTCATAACAATGTTTGTAGAACACGCTAAAATTTGTACAACAGTGTTTAAGTCGTTGATAGTGTTACATATTTTACGTGAAATTCACTTTGGGTTATTTCTTTACCAGTCATTCGAACTCCGATATATTGTGTATTTTCATATAAGGTTGTGAATGATTCTGCATGTGGTATGAGCTGAAAAGTATTTTTTTCAGTAAAATTAAGCAATGGTATAAAGAAACAAGTTTTCCAGTCACTGTAGTAAATGTATTACTTTTTTGGTTAAATAGATTTTGTGATTACAGGAAAAATAATACAGAATAAATTTGCTCTTACAGGCATCCAATGGTTTGTGTAATGATTTGTTTTCATTTCGTGTAGACATCATGTTTAAATTTGATTTTTGTCGGCTGCACTAGTCTAAGAATAAAAAGAGAATATTCATTTACTTGAAACTAAATGCGCAAATTGACTAATTGTTTATTTTAACACATAGCTAGATACATTGAAGTTATGCTTTTGTTTTAATATATTATCAGCTACTGTATTGCTGATGACAAAATTTAAGTCGATATTGTATTCTTGAGCATACTTATGCATCCTCATGGCAGTCAAAAGTTACAACTGCTAAATGCAAACCTTTAATTATATTCGAGCACAATTTTTATAATGTAAGGCAAGATATTGCGGAAGGTTAGGCCTCATTTTCCATGAGGAATAGGTATTTCATTTGAAGAGGCTAATATACTATTTATGAAGAGGGTTAGGCATGACTTCGGAGGCAAGTGATGTTTCGCTTTCGAAGAGAGTAAGTTATCACTTTCGAAGATGGTTATATATGACCTTCGAAAGGGAAAATGTATCCCTTTCGAAGAGGTAAGATGTCACCTTCGAAGGGATGGTAACGAAGAAAAAGGTATCAATTTTAATAGTCGTTATGTAACAAAATGTGATGTAAATTCTCTGCAATAAAAGTATGTTTAATCGAACATTAAAATTAAACTGTGCATGTGTGTGTGCGGTTTAGTCAATTAATGTTTATTTTTAAGTTTTACACTTGCTGGTGACATAAACAGTGCTAATTTGAGAAGCTCAATAAAACATTTGAAAAGTTAGACATACTTGTATACTACAAGTTCGAAAAATATATTTGAGCCTCTCTCGTGATTTATCTAGGGTGCACCAGCTTCTTATTGAATGGCTTGTAGTTATATCAGCGATGCACACTATATGTAACCTTAGCAAAGGATCCTGTAATATATACACAAACAATGAATGCATAGGGGATAGTATGACAGGACACTTTTCCGATGAATGACGTAGTGTTCGGTTTTAAAGCGCGTATAAACCATCCTATCGAATCCTAAATTTCTTGAATAGTAACACAAAAATACAATTTAATAGATTCGAAATAATTTCTTGAGTAAATATAATTATATCCTGAAAAAGTGTTGAGAAAATATGTGTGTGTTGTAAAAAAATATAATAAATATTCTGTAATAGGTAGCACTGAACAAATGATACTATTCTGATACGTGTCGAATCGGGAAATCGCCGTATTTTGTTTTTCAATATAATAAGACCACGTGCTTTTGTAAGGCAAAATTCTAGACGGGCTTTGTGCTTGTTCTTGTGGCATTGAATATAAAAGACAAATGAATTGCCGAGAGCGGAACACAACTGTCAAAAGGATTAATCCAATGATATGCTTCGTATGAAAAAAAGAGTATTTACTTTGTTTATAAGATACCGCCAAATGACAGCCCATCTGCGGATATGAATGTCTCTTCCTGTTGTCAGACAGACACTGTCAGCATTATAAACCATTTAGGAAATAGCATAGTTGGCATCAGAATGCCTAAATCTCAGCTTATGTGTTGATTATTTTTTTTAAATTACCTTTGTTAATGGCTCTTCTAGACACGCGAATCTACTTGCAGCAGACTTAAACATACCAATTTCTGAGTATGTAAACTGTCGAAATACATCCGATGTTGTTTTCGATAAATAAGGCCGCGGAATTCCGAATGCCGAGAAATTGAAACGCAGAATCGTCCTTTTTTTTGTTTGAAACATAAACCTTTTATGTTTTCATATTTCCAAAGACTTTGTCAATGGTCAGTATTGTTTTAATTTATTTCTATATCCTATGGTTTATATGTCCAAGTCTTGTCGTATTGGAATTATTTGTATTTAACGTAGTTTTTGTCTGCGGAATTTAACGCCGATGGTAAGATTTTTGCAAAAAGATCTCTTTGAACACTAAAACATCCCTTTCACGCAATTACCCTGTGCATTTATTTTTTTCAGCTTATTCAGTAACCAATTTATTGATAACGCAGACATATATTCTAGGAATGAGGAGGCAGGCTTGAGGCACCCGATTGTTAACGGTCAGGAAATTAAACGTTGTTTATGATGTCGTTATTATTTAAATACATTTTGAAGTATATTTTATGATACTTAGAAGTGTACAATTAACAGTAATGGATCTCATTAATTGAATATATGACTTTTGTAAATATAAATATGTTGGTTTAAAAACAAACTGGTTGGGTTCATATTAAATGGTATCGTAATAGTATACCTTACATAAATGTGTCCTTTATATGTACATATAAAGTCGATCAGTCCAGATATCAGTGAATTTTAATCAAAAACCAAGCTTTATGACGTCAGCGGTCCATAACATATTTTTGGCCGGTCCGGACCTCGCCAAAAATACAATATGGACCGCTGACGTCATAAAAATGATGAGTACGACTTGCAATTTTCACAACAGTGAAATATTGTCGCAAGTAAACATTAATTGCTGTTTTCAAGGAAATACATTAATAGCACTTTCGAAATATTAATTAGTAATATGAAATGCTCGGTCCATGTACACCATCGTTTGCTGACTGGTCGGTCCTTATAATGTAATATGGCCCTCAGTGGTGTGTTGTATTTTTTAAATAGTATATGATTTGGTTTGCTTCTTGAATGTTGCTGTATATACAGACCTTCTACGGTATAATTTTATGCTATAACAGACCATACAGAGTGTGAAGTTAAATGACAGTTGTTTTACACGTACAAAAGATACTTATCCAGACATAGAATACAGTTATAAAGATATCGTACCTTTCTCACAATATCCACATGTAGTCGCCAGAGTATGCTTTAATATACGTCTAAAGAAATTGATACGTATAGATATACGGCTATACGTCTCCTTGGCTACTGAGGCAAGCGAAGGAGTTATTTTCTTCTGTCTGTCCGGCAATTGTGCTACTTCGATAAATTTATAAAGAAATGCATAAATAATCATCGTGTTTAGGGTTTTTATCAGGATACTCAATGAACCTTCACAAATAGGAAACGAGGTTAACTGACCTCACATTAGTTACATGCTAATTGTTTAATGCAATTTAAGCAATTTATAGGAATATGGAACGGATCAAAATACAAACTTTATAAATGCACAAATCACATACGGCCTTAACTGATAATATCAGTGTTCTGCCATAGTCTGTTAAGCAAAACATATATTTATTATATCAATATTTACAATACATGCAATGTTCGTACATAACGCTTACCTTATTTAAAACGTTTTTATGATTGTCATTTCATTATTCGAGTTGTATAAATTCAAATGATGAAAGCTGTGGACAAGCAAAGCATACCCCGTGCTTGGACAAACTATTATGATAACAATTAAAATATATTTATTATTTACTTGAGTAAATATTAAATACGTTTTGGGATGCACTTAATGAAGCATTAGTACAGTGCATACGTAACTACAAAAAGTAATAAGTAATTTCGATTCGTATTAACAACAGTGTTGTTGCTGCCTTTATTTGACGTTTACCTTAACGCCTCCTGAAATAATTTGAATACAAACATGCCTACTGATCTATTTTGATTGTCATTTCCCCGGAATTATTTTTTATCAAAATGAATGGTGTGGCTACCTATTATTTTTGACGTCTGTATGCAGACCTTTTTGTTATGAGATTACTAAATGATGAGTTATCTAAGATATATTGGATTTTCTACAAGACATTGTAATAAAGACAGCTATCATTCACGATTTATAGATGAACGATCAATTTTCTATTTCCATTTCGGCTTTCCGGGCTACATATGAACGGGGTTGGCTCTATTTGTTTTGTTATCAAATGATTTCCTAGACAGCAGGTAGAGGTTATAAAAGGATACCGGTTTTTATTGTATTTATCTTTCATAATAGAACCAAAGACGCTAGGTTATTTCAACTTCTTTCCTTCACCATTCAATCATTTTTGGAATAAAGATTCCGATCTCGCTTTATTCCAACCAAATCCAATTCAATGTGTTGTAACCATAAATGTTTACATTAGGAAAACTAATCTGCTGTTGTGATACAAAATGACATTGTTTTGGTAATATTTGTTGCAATAAATGCAGGAACCTTTGTTTATGGCAACATAACTAAACGGTCTAGCAGAGCTACTCTCCACTTAATATGTGTGTAGAAGAAAAAGAAATTATCCATCGTATAACAATAAGTTTGTTGACGCTTACATATTACATCTACATGTAAATAGTTCTCTGACAGTTCCATTGCGGTTAATGATATACATGGACACCAATATTCTAGCGTAATGTAATTTGTTATAATGTCTTCTGACAATTTGTATCTAGTTAAGACCTCCTGTGGTCTTTCAACAAGATCATAATTATCATTTTAAGAAACGACAATTATTATCTGGCATAGGTAGCATATGGTTTAAGAGTTAATTCCATCAAGTGAGTTTCCTTTTCAAGCCTTGATTAATTTTACTATAAACACAATTTCATTAGAATAAATGTAAACATGTAATTTAATACGCGTGTCGAACCGATTTTTAATCATACGGTAGGAATGTCGTAAATATGTTAAACGTCTAAGTTTAGTCTTTGTTTTATTTTTCTTAAGGCCCACTGAAGGGCTGGACTTCCCTATTCATCGTCAGCATAAGTAGGTGGGATAGCGACGTTACTGAGACCTGAACTGAGTTCAACTACTATTCAAAAGTATCTGAATTATATAATAAAACAACACAATATCCCCCGTACTCTCCAGACCTAGCACTATGTGACTTTTCGCTTTTTTTCCCCACCATCCAGAGCGAGTTGAGAGGCTCATGTTTTGACGATGTCAAATACCTACCAACGGTTATTCCGGAGTGTATCAGGGGAATATCAACAGAAAACTTCAAGAACTGATTTAAAACATGGGTTCACAGGCACGAGAGGTGTGTGAAGTATGTATTGTATCCAATTTTACGACATAGATCTTCTGCAATAATTTATACATTTAGTTGCACCACTCACGTTTACATCACGTTGCTATAGTGGTAATAGCTAGCGTATTTTTTTAATTTTGTAATAATGCTTCTGAAAATGAATATAAAAGGTATACTGAGCTTAGTATGATTTAAGAATTGTATACAAATAATAATGATAATAATAATAATAATAAAAGTTACAGCACATGTCCTAAAACTCTGAACACCCCTCTTTCGTTCTCAGTATGAGGTTATTATAAAGGATAAAATGTCCATAAGGCAATTGAAGTTATAGTACATGTTTGTTGATAGTATCACTTTTGTACTGTGTGTACCACGCATCTCTTTCTCTTTTTAAGAAAACCCCCCACATATTTTCCTATGTGCAAATGGAATAAATTTAATAATAGAAAGGCACCTACTGTCTTTAAAGAGGATGATTTATTTCCACTCCATTAAAATTTCCATTACGGCATGCGTCTTTGTTGACAGTTTTTTGTCTGAAAACTCTTAAGTATATCAGTCTAAATTATGCATAAAGTAATTCATTTTATTTTCTGTGTTAAAACACATTGATGTTTTTCACACTCAAAACATGTTAAAATCCAACTTTCATGTGCTGAAATGTCAGTTGTGATAAAAAAATGGACGTCGTAAAATTTCGTAATATTGTATCGTAAATTGCTATGAACATTAATGGATTGCTTTTCGTCGAGTCAGAGAGGATTGTTTAATCATTTAAGTAGTAAGTTACAAATCTGTAAGAAAACTTAAAGTGTCTCTGTATAGAAGTAGCGATTGAAAGCGAGGAGAGTATTGCGAATTGAGCATTATGTTTCATCTTGCAAAGAGGAATTTCGAGGAGTACAAAGAATATTGCTTTTTGCTAGCTAGTCTCAGGAAATTTGCAATGCAGTTATGCCACTAGTATGATTCAAATAATCAAGCATAGTAGGAAAAAAGATCCGACAAAAGAACATGTTTGTTAACGTTGGAGTACGTGATAAATGTATTTAAATTAATTTTCATTGGTCAGGATTTGTATTATAAAGTTGTATGTTTCGATAAAAACGACAGAATGACAGTAATAACCTCGCATCATTTCGTACCATTCATTTTTCGTACTTGTAACTTGATAGTTAATCTACAAATCGAATGTTTACTAGTATACATTACGAGATAACGTTTATGAATCAGGCAACCTACTTATTACTAGTATAATAGTACTTTACATGACAGTGTAAGTAGCAAATGAAACGCACAGTTAGTTTCTTGAAGATGAAAATAAAGAAACGAGAATATGCCGAGTACAACTTCCTCAAAATCAAAGGATAAAAACAAAACTTTATAGTCAAGCACTTTCACCACAATGCATATTCATACGACTTGTTGGATGTATATATTATTGTTTAATATAAACTTGCGTAAATTTATTTGAACCAAATACAACGCAAATATTGGAAATAAAAATTACATTTTCTAACAAAATCATATGTTACATTCTTTAAAACGCCTCTGTAATATGACATATAACACGTAAGCCCTTGCCAAGGTGTGTTTATATTTTATACAATATGGTTTTTAGCCATCTCATTGTGCATCTAAGCAGGTTTGATATTTGAAAAGCCTTATCCCTGAAGTTTGTATTGCATGAATTTGACAAATTATAGAAACATGTTGTTGACCGTTTAAATCCCATCGAATTATTTATTTAATGACGATTTAAACTGGAAACCCCGATATTTATCTGAATTAATATGATTTGTCTTTAAAGGCAACTTGGCTAGTCCCTGTAATTTTGAGTTGTATGTACTTTATTGGCTGAAATAAAACAAAACACTGCAAACTGTACATAAATGAAAGATTTGCGAGGTATTGAATGTCACAGGTTAGATTGTAACATAGTCATCTAAAATATTTAATTGTCTATCATGTCTTTGTTTCTTTGTCTTTTTCTATAAAATCATATGTGAGCTCTCATTTCATCACATCACCCCTCATTTAACGATCTGCATGCATATCCTTTAATCAATTTACTTTACTGTGACCGTTTTTAACACCCGTTTCGGTTCTTGGGCACGGCTGCGCAGTTCATATATTTACATCGGATAGGCGCGAGCTTTCCCTTGTTCAAAGACAATAAATGTCCTTATAAACATATATACTGTGTTTAAAGGTGAATGAAGTATTGAGGAAATGTATGTTCTAACTATGTGTATTATGTATTTTCTTCGCATTTATATTCGTTCGGTGTATTTATTCGTTTTGGCAGTTGATATATTTACATCGGATAGGCGCGAGCCGTCCCTTGTTCAACGACAATAAATGCCCTTATAAACATATATACTGTGTTTACAGTGTTTACAGCCCATCTAAGGGAGGAGAACCCTATAAGAGTCGTGACACGAATAAGCCACATTAGTCTTTAAACCTACATCGCTCGTAAAAAAGGATATGCTTAATCGCGGCGGTTGGTGTTTTTTTTTGGAACAATCGTTTGACAGGTCAAAATTTTGTTACACATAGTCTCTTGGTGGTTTTTGGCAAAGACAAACCAACGATCAATGATTGAAAACCTTTATTAGCAAACTGCAAACAGAGAGTACAAATGTTCATGTTTTGGTATTCGCTGTTTTATGCAGGATTTGAACACGCTGTTCAGTAACATTTAAAGACAATTGATATCTTAGGTTGTTTTTTTTGGAATCACTAGACTTATCTATATTATATTGTTGATAGATGAAACTTCCACAAAACATTATTAAAGTAGTGTTAGGACAATTGGCTTGTTAATAGGAACACAGAACATCATCACATGTTTAGGAATAAATTTATAATACTGTGTGATACACCGTGATGTACATAATTGGTGTTTAAATAAAAACTACTAACATGTATTATTGGTATATCACTGAAACATAAAGGAAAGCAATTTCCAATAGAATAATGAGACACACTTCCGAGACAATTCCCGTAGTTGTTATAAATTTGGATGAATAGTTTAATTGGTATATCCTTTGCATCTGAGATTAAATAGTTCAATGTCAACTTCCAGACATTGTATCAGCTTTGTTTTTTTTAACATTAAATCACAATCATATGAATAATAATATATATATAACTAACATAAGATATTATTGTATTCATGACTGCCATTAACTTTTTTATGGAACTTTACGTTTTATATTCTGATACTGGTAATATACTATTTCAGTTTCCAAGCATAGATACTTTGTTAGCGTGCTCTTCAAATTACCTTGTAATACCATACTTGTAATTTTACCTACTGGAAACATTTGTCTGCCAATATACATATGCGTGTTTTGTCAATTGGGTGATGCTCTCATGTTCTCAATGTAATGGAACTTATATTACTTAGATATTATATACTTTATCAAGACTGACATTTGCAAATACAAAGGAGCGCATGCGTTGACAATGCAAATCCATAACAATAATGATGAACTAGTCTTCGTGCAGTTACATACACTTCACAAATACTACTCGTGTATCGATTTCGAAATTAACTCTATGAAAAAAAGGACATGGCCAGTAGCCAAACATTTTATGTTAACCTCGTTTTGAAACACGAGGTTCAGAGTCTATCAGACACACTAGATGTACACATCTTCAGGAAAAACAATAGTACTATAAATGATTAAATTCGGGTGTTATTGTTACCGAGTTGAATGGAGGAGAGTCAAATTAATGTATGGGTTACATATAAGCAGTTTCGGAGCTAAACCCAACTTAACGATAATTAAGTCATGATGATATCCTTAATAATGCTTGTGTCTTTGCACGGACCGTGCTACACACACATTTATGAGTGAGTCCCCTTTAATTAGAAGAATACAGTCCTGGATGGGTCATTTGTAGACGGAGTTATCGATTGTTGTTTCAAACTGTTTATAATGGACATTTCATCATCATCTAAAAGTACTCTGTTGTAGCTCCAAATTCGTTTATGCAAAGTATGTTGTTTTTCTAGAGGACTCCAATTACCAACCCTGTACCCATTTCTTGTATGATGTTTGTCCGTAGTTACATTGTTCAGATGGAAATTGTCACGGTAAACGACAGTAGATAAATACTTACACACTGTAATATTTTCCTTTCAATTGCGTGAACTGATTTAAAAAACGTTGTCTATGTTTTATTTTCATTCTACTGATTTGCACCACTGTGCACACCTTATTTCAGTGTACAAAGAAATGCAGGCAATGCTATGCTGAAAATGACACAGACAGTATTGCAATATTAAGACAGCGTTATTTATTCAGTGATAAATTACTTTCATATACAAACTAATTAACATATAAAATAAAAAAAAAAGAGTTCGATGTGTTGAACGGAAACTGTAAATGTCCACATTGATTTAACTATCATACGTTAAGATATACTGTTGCTTGCACATTATTCAAACGTTTCGCCGAAATATAACCTTAAATTGCTTAAATGTCAGTATGATTTGAATTATTATATGTGTACGCTCACCATCTGTGCAAGTAAGGATAGTGAAATTCTTGTCACATTGGATTATGTGTATATAAGTAATGTAATTTCAAAAGATAAGTTGTAGATTTAATGCTCTATAATGGTCAGAGACATCCAAATTGTCAAGATTGGTTTTTCGTACCTTCCTCATATAATATAAACCTACTTTATTTGATAGTGAGCACACATTCGTTGATTTTTCGTAATTACATGTATTTATGAAATTCCGACAGTTCTGGGTCATTTCTGCGACCATCCTTTTAATACTATTTATAAAGTCATTCAATTTGTCTTACGCTTTATAAGGTGATTAAGCTAACAATATTCCCGTTTAAGAATCCTATGAGTTTTAATGAGAAGGCATGTCTCAAACACGTTAATAACAAACTGAAACGTATCGATATGGAAAACAATTAGGGCTTCGTTATTGTGACACGTCTCCGACCATCTTCTGGATTATATTTGTTAAGCCATTCACTAGTCATTTACTCGTTCTTGCTTTGCAATATATATTCAGCGACTGCAACCTCAGTTTGTATCCTCAGATGGCGATATTTGCATGTGTATTTTTACTTGGAAAACTTTACACAAACGTGACACTGAACTCAAATACGAAACTGAGTGAAGAGTGAAATGATAAACAAATTAATATGAAAGTATATAACATTTGTTTAGAAGCGGAAACAATTGTACTAATAGAAGAGAAACTACAGCGAGAAGACAAAAGCCAACAATTATAACAACGACCCTTCATGCAGAATGCCAAGGACTAATAGACAATCTACGGATTTTGCCCAAAAAAGTAGGAGCGAGCGAGCGAAAAAAACAACTTTTTTTTAAAAATTTAAGGCAATTCAGAGGCGAGCGCAAGGCGAAAAATAAAATAAAAATTAAAAAGTTTCTTACTAAATTTATCATGCAATATGTCAAGAAATGCTTTTTAATTGCAAACATAGGTTCTTAGTTTAAATACAAATGAAAAGGTTTTGATTGTATCACAGGAAAATCTGTCTCAATATATAAAAAATGGCAATAAGATCCAGCGCTTTACTATTACTTAAGACACTGCAGATTAAATTCCGGGACAACACAATTGAAGCAGTATTAAACAAATATGCAAATGTGACACCGGTTATTATATTAGAGCAGGTGGTGGAATAAAGATGTTTCCCTTTCAAGACCTCGCCTTTACCACGAACCAATGGTTTATAGGTCCGTGCCTTGAAAACAAAATCATGACACCCTCCATAGCTTCAATGCCCGTAAGAAACAGGCCACTTTAATAACAGGCCACTTTACTACAAATCGATCAAAGAAACCAAGTGGATAAGAACAAAGAATTGAGAAAATTAAATTTTTTAAACAGTCATTTTACTTATAAAAGGTTTTATTTTCTGATTTTACTGATGTTTTTATCCTGTACATGTACATGTATGTGTAATGCACTAGTCAATTGTAACCACGACCCCCAAGGTCCGGGGAATAGCGGGGACTTTGACTTTCGGTCCAGCCAACCCCGGGTAAAACCAACGACACTGCGGGGCCACCTGGAAGGTGAAAACACGGCCCATTTCACCGGCTATCTCCGGTATACCCCCGGTCCTGGGGGGTGGCATGGTTACAATTGAATGGTGCATAAATACAGACTGTTTCTGAAACATTTACAAGTCCTTCTATTTTTATCAATTACGAGTATAAAACTGAGAAATGCATTTTAGAATTTAAAAAAATAAATCACGAAACATGTTCATTTGTTGTAAGTCGAGTGTCCGTGTATTTTAATATAAGTTTTGGACTCAAAATCTGATTTAGTTATTATTTAACACTAAATTTTGAGTACAAAACAATGAATTACTTAAAACACACATAAATAATTATTGCCTTCGACGCTGTGAAACTGTTGTAGGTACCGCAAGTAATAGTACTTTATCGATCATAGATCTGTCACCATTGTAAACAGACCCAGTTTAAGTGCTTATAATTCGTCTTTTTGAATGGTCAATATAGTTTTTATCCACAACATTACTAACATAAATGTTTATATTTCGTAATTACATCAAGTTCAAACAAAATACAAATCGTAATAAAGCCAATCTGACCGGTTAAGAATTGCAGACGCCCGAGTTAAACATCACTTTACGTCCGCCATTTTGACAAAAGTGGAAGATCACATGCGCTAAATATGGTCTATTTTTTGTCGCATTCTAAGAATATAACTTGATGACGAAGGGTGTTTTCCAAAGTTAAGAGGGGCCTCAATTGGGGAAACTATTGTTTTTGTTGTTTTTAAAACGATTCCTTCTTAAAAACAAGCAATTAAAAAAAGGGAAATTTTCAAATAGTTTTTACTTCTGATCGGCACATTCGGCATGGCATGGCATAGTACATAACTGATCTAACAGCATTATTCTTTACGACTAAATCACAAACTCTGCCCCCCGTTTTGCCGCAGGCTGCCGATTTACACTTAAAATCACCCACCGATAGCCTCAGCAGGTGCGCACAGCCTATGCCATAACTCATGTCTCAAGGGACGTAATTCGTTATTCACTTCCGTTTATCCGAAAACGCATGGAAAACTCATTTCTACTGAATTTATTGACTATTTGAGAATTTCTCAGTGAGTATATTATATCTACGTTTTTCTATACGTACAAATACATCCGTTCACGCAATGTTTTAAATAATTTGCGTCTTCTTGACGCTTAAAATCGCAATCGATCGGTGTTATTGTTGTTACATGACAAGCAAAAATTACTTTCACTTTCGTTTTTTTCTAAATAAACATCTCAAGCGGATTAGCGGTAAATTAAAGCAATTAACAACTTGATACTAGACGAATACTTGATTAAGAAATGCCGATATACTTAGAAAAGAACATATATTGAAGAAAAAAACAGGAAATAAACAAATTAAAAGAAAGTGGGTCACTAAATTTAATGGGGTTTCACATTGTATATTACCTACAAATTCAGCAATAAAAGTCATAATGACTCATATTTGTCATTTAACTGAAGATTGTGTTAGTCTAAGTGCATTGAAAGTGTGTTTATAATAGAAAGGGTCAATTAATTACTCACCATTGACCCATATCAGCATTTGTAACTCTTTTCAGTCTACTGACCTTACTTTTTTGTACTTTCAGTTACTGAATTATCCGTTATGTCAGATGATGACATAAATTGTTCACCAATTCTAATAGAATCAAGTGGAAGCTCGACGTTGCCACCAAGTTCTGGAAGCTCGACTTTGCCACCAAACAGCCCTGACCTGTTTTCATTGCCACCAAACAGCCCTGACCTATTTTCATCGCCACCTAACAGCCCTGAACCATACAGCCCAGACCTGTTTTCAGTGCCACCAAACAGCCCTGACCTGTTTTCAAACAGCCCTGACCTGTTTGATGCAGACAGTGTACCTTCAGTTAGTATTTTTTTTCATTTTAAGTTAGCTCATATTACGAAATGTATTCCAAAAGGTAAAACCACATTTATGGCATTATTTTTATGGTCATAAAATTATCTTTGTTTGCTTGACTGATTTCAATGTTGTTTTAGATATATTAATTTAAACCTAATTATTTTACGTCAATTAGAAAGCAAGTGTTTACAACTTTTAAGTTATATTAGAACCAGTACTGTGGCGCTTGAAAAAGTCGTGATAAATTCTCGCCCCGGGTGGGATTCGAACCCATGACCTTTATATCCGGAGTCCGACACTCTACCCCTGGTCCTTTTTCCCCGCTGCGGCTTAGTTACATAGCAGTGGTCAGTTATTCTGTGTTCATGTGTGTAAATACCAATATTGAGATGAATTCCTTTTATTTTTTACAGGCAAGCCCCATATTTAAGAGACGACGAGTGAGACGAGTAACTGTTGTATCAGACTACAGACCTTTGGTATGTAACATTTTTTTTATAAAACACAATTAGCATGTAGCTTGCAAATGCATAGCCTTAGCCATAAGTTGACAACAATGAATTTGAAACGGCTATTGAAATTTTAAAAGATTTCTTACTTTGAAGAATTTTATGATAATTACCAAAAACTACAAATATTAAGAGATCAGAGCTGAAAAATGTTCGACTAATGGTCAAATATTTGTGTTGTCCTTTTCCAGTTGTGCTGCGAAAACTAATTTTGTCTTTTTATCCTTGTTTTAACCCTTTACACCATACTATCTCATTTAAAACATAATTCACCTATTACTGATGATTTATGTAATAATGCCTTAACCTTTTTCCCTAAAGAATATTTGTTCAAGACTCCGCCTACAGTGATTATTTAATTTACCGTGTTTATAGTGACAAAACAAAACTATGACTTTTATTGATATAGTTATAAGTATAAAAACAGTGTTTAAATATTCAGTAAGCAAACATAGTAGACCCAGATCAGACAGCTGTCTGATCAGGGTCTACTATGTTTGCAAAGGAGTAAAAAAGTGTTTATATGAAGGAAAAGGTTAAAGTTAGTAGAGTCCATGAAAATGTTTATGAAGGAAATGGTTAAGTATAGATATGTTACTCAAATCACAGCTACATTAGAAATTATTAATAAATGTGAAACACTTCTTTAAGATTTCGCACATAATTGTCTACTAACATAATTGTCTACTATCCGCTTGTGGTGCATGCTTGTATATGTTGTAGAATGCAAAATCATATCAAAACTGTAGTTATAGTAGTACCTGGTGGAAGATTTCTTTTATAGCCACATCTGGTTATTTTGGGTCTTATTGACTTTCCCGTTCATTTAAGGGTACATTGGCATACAAGTAGTAGGGCTACACTTCTGATGTCGTAATAATAGTGAATGCTCTGGCGAGACTGTGCATATGTACAGGATCACCTCAGTATTAACTATACGCAGATGCAATGAGATCCTAAATCACCAGACGCTAGTTGTAATTATAGTTACACCTGTCTTGAACGGCCATCAAATAAGGTATCAAAGCGACTATTAATGGCAGGTGGTCGGTTTAATGCAGAACTCTTTTGAGAGCTTTCTGCATTACATTCATTCTGCATTAAGCGACCACCTGTACTAAAGACCATGTATGCTTCATTTTTGAGTGGCCGCTTAATATATGTATATACTTAGCCACATGTATCTACACCTCAATCTTGACCAGTGTTTTCCTAAGAAAAATTTGAAGGCAAGTTGCATCGTACTGAATCTACTTTTGAGGCCCAAAGGATATTTTCAGCAGACAGGCATTGTGAGCCATATATGCCTAAATAGCTTGGGAAAACACTGACCAAACTTGATATGTACTCGCTTGCTTACTAGCTTATTTCTTCCAACTTGTAGAGACAAAACCAGGAATGTCAAACTGATTTGACCGGATTGCTTAATAAGGGAAATAAACTTTTTAATAAGAGCATAACAGCATCATCAAAGTGCCATTCCCTTTTCCAAGATAATACTCTAGCAGATGATTTAACAACAGTATACGTAGACAGTCATTGCAAAACTCTGGAAAGTGGTGGATTTTGTGCAGAGAAATGTGCTCAAACTGAATTTGATATTAACACTGTACCCCTGGGTTGCATTTGTGTATATACAGAAAATGTGCTATCACAAACATTTCCACAAACAGTAATACATGTACAAGAAAATTCAGATGATGATACTGAAAACACAGAAATTAATTCTCCTGACATGCCACAGTCATTATCAGCATGTGAGTCTTCGACCCAGACTTTTGTTAACTTTCAGTAATAGTTATCTTTGAAAACAGTTTATCTGTAAATTACCATTTTCTACAATGGATTCCCTAAAACATATTGATATTGTAAACACGTATCTTGAGAAGGGTAAGAAGGCTACATCTGAATGGCTATTTGAAGAGGCCAAAACACAAAAGATACCATTAGCTGATCCTAGGTCATTTCTTAATCTTATCAATAGAATATATGAAAAGCATAGGCAGCTTCAGAAGAGTATGAAAACTAGTAAAGGGGCAGTACTTTATCAGGCATTTTGTGATGAAAATGTGGTATTTCCAAAACCAGCTGTATCATCAAAGAAGAGGAAATGTGAAATTTCAAATACTGAAAATGTTAAACGTTTACAGGGAGAGGCTGAGGTACTTAAAAATGTGGCTTCATCCATAGCACAAGACTTGCACAAATCTCAAAGTGAAAGATCTGAATTGTTGACTGAGTTGGTTGAAACTAAAAAAAAACTATCTGCCAAAGTGATTAAAGGTAAAAGTACAAACACACTGAAACATGAGTTGAAAACCTTGAAAACAGAGAATCAACAACTTGCCAAAACAAACAGATGTTTGCGTAGGCAGCTAAAAAACAAATCGGAGGTAATGAAACGTATACGGTCCAAAGCAAATTACTGGGAAACTATGTCTAAGAAGCTAGAGCAACAACTTGAACGTGCAAATGCTGAACTGGCTAATGTGACGAAAGAGTTTGACCATCTAATACATGAAAATGAAGACAATAAAACACAGCGTGATGACAGTATGACTGAAAATGACTGGCTAAGAGACATTTTAAATGATGAGTTTAAAAAACAGGAGATTTATGTATATGATGAAGTCAGTAACCGATATTCAACT
This sequence comes from Mya arenaria, assembly GCF_026914265.1. Classification (NCBI taxonomy): domain Eukaryota; kingdom Metazoa; phylum Mollusca; class Bivalvia; order Myida; family Myidae; genus Mya; species Mya arenaria. The sequence continues at coordinate 60,229,588 of NC_069132.1, read as the reverse complement.
GAACTCCATGCATGTGTGTATACACTTCTTGAAAATCATGTCAGTGCAGTAAAAGTAGGTCCTGTAATAAATGCAACACTGAAATTAGTTGGTAAGCAGCTAAACAAAGTCCCAAGCCCATCTACAATCCACAATATGAATATACAAAGACTTCTTGTATCTCAGAAACAAATTGCAGAGGTAGTCAAAGAATCAAAAGATACAAGTTTATATACAGATGAAACGTCAAAGTACGGGAAAAAAGTTTGTGGATACCATGTTCGCGATAAAGAAGGTAGATACTTTACTCTCGGTTTGCGGGATCTAACCACAAAATCTGGGAAAGATACCCTAGAGACATTTAAAGAAATACTTGAAGACATCGACCATGTGACAAATGACACTGCCAGTGAAACTTCAAAGGTAATCCTTACGAATATAAGAACTACTATGTCGGACAGTGCAAGCACTGAAATAAAGTTTAACGAGCTACTTCAGGAATACAGAACTACAGTGTTACCCTACACAGTTGAAAACTACAACCAACTAGATGAAGCATGTAAACAGTCGATAGATACTCTCTTGAATTTCTTCTGTGGCTTACACTCATTAGTCCATTTTGCAGAGACATCAAACAAAGCAGTTATTGAGGTAGAGAACCAAATCTGCAATGAAAATCCACCTATTCATGACCCCTCCTTCAAAAAACCAGGTGAGTCTGGTACAGCAAGATTAATCAGGACTGCATGTAAAAGCTTTGCTAGAGGGGCTGACGAGAAATCTGGGTGTCATATCCAGTTTTTGACTCATTTAGGAACATTCCTGCAAGAACATCACATGAGGTCTTTAAAACTTGTGCCATACAGAGGAAACAGATTTAATATTCTTTTCCATAATGCTGGTCAAGTCTATATGTTACACTCAGATATGGTCAGTTTTCTCAAAGGCTACACTTTGAATAGACTTACAAAATCTGTTTTACACGACCTGCAACAGCCACTTTATATTTCTGGATGCAAAGCATTGGGGCTCATCTCCAAGTTCATCTCTACACCGCTTTGGAATATTCTTGAAGACAAAAGTATTCACATCCTTGATATGAACAGGTACTATACAATGCTTTATACGGGCTTGGGAGATGCAGCGATGAATATAACGGACTTCATGACAGGCAATTGCAAACCATTTAAGGACATACCGATTAAAGAAGACTATGTCTATGAGTGTCTAGTGAAAGAAAGTCTGTATGACAATGACTGTGAAGCTATCCTCAGTGTAGTGTTGCCAGCATTTTCACAATATGTGAAGCGAAAATTTGCTGACTTTCTTCCAGATGGTAAATTGTCAGCTCCAGCTGTGGACCAGAAGGAAATTTGTAAAAGTCTGGAAAAGCACAACAAGTTTAGTGAACAGGTGTTTGCCTATTATGACAATCTATTAAGGTTTAAACCACATATTGACACACTGGCTTCCGAGGCCTACATCACTTTCAGCACTAACAAAACAAGTGAATGGCTGGAATCAAAATCGGAAGAGGAAGCAAGAGAAATAGTGAACAAGGCACGTCATGGAGTGAGAGAACTGAGACAAAAATTCAAAATCAGACGTGACATTATTGAGGCAAAAAGAGTAGAAAAATTAAATGAACAGAAACGAGCTAATGAAGCAGCTGCTGCTAAGAAACTGAAAGAACAAGAAAAAATGACAAGTGACATTGTTTATCACGGATTGTGGCAATCTGAAGAGCAAGTAGACCTGCACTTATCAACCTATCTTAACAAGAACAGCAAAGTGAATGCCCTCAAAAGTCAGCTGCGTTTCAGGAAAGAGATCTTGAAACAAAAACCAGGTGATCCATCATTGTTCAATTTCTCAACAGTAAAAGATGGCAAAAGGGTACAATTGACTGTTGAAGAGCTAACAATTAATATCAAAAGACTGGTACAGCACGCCTTCATTCTTGATGAAAGAGTGGACAGTCCACCGGAATTACAGCTTCTTCAACAGAAGAGAATACGTCACAGGTTTGATGAAGACAGTTGTGAGAAATGGTACCATGGAAAAGTTATATCACAAGTATGACTCATATTTGGGGTTTACGCCATTTTCAACAATATTTTCATTTTCGACTATATTTATTCTTGTTGTATGTTCTAATTCACCGTAGAAAAACTAACAATTCTGCATGTACTTTATTTTTTACTCTTACTGTGTGTGGTGATGGTGTTACTGTAACCGGGACCCTAAACGCATATTTATATATATATATATTTATAGATACTCATACTTTTAATCATATGCTTTCATTGTGAATGAGTCTTAAAATATACATATGATGGTTAAACTTATAAAACAACATTTAAAATTTAGGATAAGTAAATGATATATATTATAAATCTGTCTTGAACTAATTTTCTTCAACAAGTCAAATATTTTCTCCTGTAGGTTCCTGGGTATCCGTCATATTTTAACGTTGTGTACGATGATGAGGCGGAAGCAGTCTATACCTATCAGTTGCTGAAGGATTACAAGAGGGGCTGGGTAGAGATACTACTATAAATATTATAAGGTTAGACATATCACTTGTCATTTATAATAAGGACATTCCAACAGAAAAGACATATTTAAGAATGCCACATTTGGACTTTTGTATGGTATATACACATGGAATTAGAACTGGCCGCTCTCAACTAGTAATTTTTGTTCTACTTTTTATAATCAAATACATGACACAGTGGTTTTTATATTGAAATGCACTGTGAAAATGGTATATATACAACATGTGCACATTTGTTTTAATCTAAAGGAGAAATGTGAACCAGAAACTTGTTATATATACAATTGTAATAGAATGTTATATCTGACAGACGAATAACTCGTGTTAGTGTTATTCAAATGCTTGTAAGTTTAGTTACAATTGTGATAGAATCAAATGGATTACACCATTGTTTTTCTCTCATAATTCCCTTTAAAATGGTGTATAACATTTGCATATTTGTTAAAGTTTCAAAAATCACTTATTTTACCTAACTGTTGTTGTTTACTGAAGACTATAATCCATTGACTATGACACTGATTTTCAATTAAAAATGTGTATTTTACATTAACGAAAACTGAAAGCATCCTGCAAACTTATACCGGAAATAGATAACAACGGTGCGTCCTGCAAAATATTCCCGATAAATAAGACTGTCAACAAATATCGGCTGTTTGGCGGTTACCCGGACCTGATTTTGTCCTGACACGAGGAAAGTTTGCTCGCGGAGAATGTAAAGCATTGAAATACCTTCAAAAAAAGGCGAAGACGACGTTGCAGGTTCAAATAATAAGTAAAAAAAAACACTTCAGAAAATAGAGGAAATTCAGAAGTTAAAAAAATAAATAATATGCGCGGCCAAATAGTAAGTGCAGGCGCAAAAAAAGTTTTTTTTTTTTTTGTTTTGTTTTTTCGTTTTTCGAATTTAAGGTGCGGCAAATCCGACGAACAAATGATCAATTTGTTGTGGCCTTAGTGTGATATTATAAAGGAATTCCTTTGATAACATTGGCAAAGCACATATAATAGAATATTCAAAAGAATTGTTTTGAAATAAATACGTATGTCTTTACAGATATGATTGAAAATGCAACATAAATGTTGCAAAATGACAACTCTTCGGTTGGTTATTGGTTCAAACAGTTCTTATCATTTTGCTGTTTCGGATTTGCCAATGCAAATTAATTTACACGTCGTATTTTGTCTAGCAAACATATGTTGTCCCTGTGTCTATTAATGCACTCATTGCTTTAAATAGTTTGCTGTCTGGCCTATTATCTCAGAGAGGAGAAAAGTGACTGTCCTAGTCCATCTGGTTACTTATGCCATTAAGCCCTAGCTGATTTTAATGTCAGACTACGGGTCAGAAAATAAGCAAAAATTATGTTCCCATTAAAGAAAGCTTGCAGACAATTACCCCGTAATTGCGTAGAAGGAGCTGATGTTTAGACATTCTGAAATGTAGACTAGAGGGGGGCCTCCGAGAGGGTAGTATGTTTATCATTTTTGTTCGTGTTTTATCTATGTTAAAAGTTTTAAATACGTTTTCACAAACGATAGTTAAATTAGTTTTCGGTGGTGTATGTATATTCCATAACGCCTTTCTGAGAAATTGCAAAAGTCTACCGTTATCTGTATCGGTGAGGGCAAACTAGTTTTGTAACATTGATTGTCAATATGAGGCACATTTCTTGAGTAGATAAGCCTTTAAAGGCTGTTTCTGCTTTATACAAAAACAAACCAATGGTATATTACTGTCAATTAATTGATATTCTTTATGTATCTGAATCCATAGTCGGATACATTACATTCAATACACACCATTAAAGATCATTGTAAATAGTTTCGTAAAAACTTCTCTTTGTCGCTCGTAGATTCTTGATTTGCATATTAAACTTATTCATACACTCTTTTACTAATGACTCGCTTTCAGACATGCTTAAAACTCAGAGATATGACGTTACAAGCATATGAACATATTTCCTCCGCCTCGTTCAGGTGCTATCTCTCCCTTCCCTGTCAAGAAAATTGTTTGTATGAAATGTTTAATATCCTTTCAAATATGTGGAATTTGCACATGCTTGGGTATAAAATAGTTAAATCATATTGCAAATTATTCAAAAGAGTAATATTAAACTGATTATCAAAAGTTCAGCTTAAACTGGGGTATTTTCACTTTCTGTTGAAAAATGTCGACATTGGTACAAAACAAAACTTTAACTGTGCAATACATATGAATTACGAACAATCGGAATAGATTTTTTTCATTGAAAAATACGGAATGATTTGGAAAGGTAAAGCTTAAGAAGAGTTATTTTTTTTTTCTTCTAACATTAGACGTAGATGCAAAAGAGGTACTTCTATCAATTGTATGCAAACATGTTTCTTTTAAACCTATATGTCACCATTATCACTTTCAATACGTCTTTAACACTACGCTGTTTCATGTTTTTACATTCTACTGATAAAACTGCGACAGTAAAATATGTGTTCAGTATTTTCCGTCAACAAAACATATATATTGCAATTTTTGTATGATGTTATGATTGCCACTTAAGAAAGCTTTATGAACAATATACAAACTGTCCGATAACAATTATTATTTTGCGATCTGTTCCGTTTTTGTTCAATATCACTGCCTACTTGGGGACTATTCTGATACACACATTGTAGGCATTTAACATCCAGGAATGCATCCATTTAGTTCAAGGAAATAAACCAGACCAATTAGATACTGACACATTTCGGAAATCATATATTCCAGTCGAAAGGTTCTTGAAGGGTAGCCTAACATAGCTTTTCAATAATCAAACTCAATAACTGAGCAATGACAGAGGAAGCAGAAAAAGCGTTTAATGCCTCGCAAGGAAATTGCAATTCTAGTGTTCTCTGCATTTACTATGTTATCGGAGAGTAAGACTGAAAGACTGCGGTGTAATTTATTTAAAATAAGTTTACATTATGGAATATGAAATCATTGTACAACTGGTGCAAAGTGAAAATCAATTCGAGTTTAATAATAAATTCAATTAAAGTGTTTCAAGATTACCACGAGCAGGCTGGAATAACGATATGTCGCTTAATAGGCATTCTTGCAAGTGCAGCTTTCTCATGATTTGCATGAAAATATGTATCGGGTGTATACATCTCGTGCAGTCATAATATCGTTTATTTTGACAAGCAGTCAAATGTATTAAGCTCGTCTTAGTCGTCACGTATCTATGACCTCATTATTTAATAAACAGTGACTAGCAGACTGCGACGAAATTTGACATTATGGAAGGTCATGAACGACGGCAAACTAATGCACAAATATTTATAATATATCGGGATTATACGGGATAGTCACATGATATGGCAGTGAAATTTGCACATTCAAGGGTAGTAAGTATCACTACCATTAAGGAAATTATGTAGAGTATGGGAAATGAAAGGTCCAAACAAATCCATACACTTGTACTTGTTGGACAATGCCACACAGGTTTCATTGGATTGTATCCAACAGATAGAATGATACTGATATTGTATTGAAATTTTATTTTCTATGTTGCAAAATTAAACACAAAGACTAAAATACATACTTATATAACTTGATCTGATTGTTTTCCTTGTGTATGTATATGAGTTGCTGTTGATGGAATGTTTGAACTCATACTTTCCTTCGTTATATTTTCTAGAGAGGTCAAATAGTTGTTTTTTAACCAAAACATTCCTGATTAAATTCGTCGTGTAATTTCTCTCAGATAAAATGTGTTTTTTATTACTTCATGTGTGTCTCATTTGTCTCCTTAATTAACTACAAGGAAATATATTTAATACTGGCCTATAACGGTAAGAATACTATCTGATGATGTATATGTAATCGTTATAAAAAAGCATCGTGTGGTATTTTATATAGTATGGAACCTTACGAGAAACCGCAGGAACCAAACCGTAATAAAATATTGTTCAGGTATTTCAATCCTCAAACGAAGTAAATCATGTTTCTTTTGAATCCGATTATTTAAACGGCAAGGTTATCTTTAAGTATTGAAGTTTGCGATTAGATAACCGAGATAGAAACATGAGTAGTGCGTCGGGCTAATAATCTGGGGAGAGGGCTGATTCGAACTCTACACTTTGCGCAACTTGTATATACTGGTAATAAGAACCATTTTTACATTGATATTAATGCAAAAGGCTCATTTTTTCTTCTACGAGCTGTAAAAAGAATCGATCCATTTCGTAGTCACTGGTAAAGCTGCGCGAGGCTGTATTTTGTCAGTTTTACTTCCTTTGAATAGATTTTACCGATGATAAAATTATAAACCTGTCTACTACTTTGAGGTAGAAGTGAAAAGAGGCATTCTTTATGAATTATTTATGACGAATTATTTGTTAACAAAACTGTTTTACTAAGTGGAAATAGTGATTTTCTTATTTGTCTTAAAAACTTTATTTAACAGTTTCAGGTTTCAGTCATTGGAAATCAGCCATTCTATAATGTAGTCTGGCATATGCCTTTTTAGCCCAGAACATATCTGTTTAATATTTGTACACTGTAAGTAACATGGGTATTTCTCTTTTGTGTGTTGAAACACTAAACACTAAATAACATGAACATTTTCAAAACCAACAAATGAAATCTTTCATGACGTTTCAAACTTGAGCGTCTCGTTCAAAACTAGATTTTATTCCCGGAAGTTGACCACTAAATGATGATTAATTGGTGTCTTATAAACCAGCGAGCCAATTAGAAACTGAAGTTGCATTCGGATGCAGTCTCACAGATGAGAAGATTAAGTAAGCAATAAAACACTGCATATCCCTCATCGATAACTGCATTTGCAACATTGATCAGGGACTTCCACTCAATCTTAACCAATTCGAAAAGTGTCTCGCAAAGTAATTTCATATTCATAAACATGTTTCCAGACAAATACCACCAAATTGCAATGGAACTTGACTGATCTTTATATGCATGGATATATAGTATCTTTAAGCACATGCCAATATGACATTCTATATCTGGTAAGATAAGACACTTCTGAGACCATCCTCTGGATCTCAGTTATTTTCAACATTTCACTTGTATCTACAGGGACAAGCCAAATGTCTACAACGGAACCAATATTACATTAAAAGGCACACGGATCAGGACCTAGCGAACATCAATTGTATCACACACATTTTAAAATAGCATTACTAGTTAATGTTTTTATTAGGATGTACCTGACATAATGTACGATTGTCCCTTTACTTGTTGAAATAATATAATGTTTTACATGTCCTTTTTAAAAGATGCATACATTGCTTTATAGAAGACAGACAACAATACAGCAATGGTGACCGAGTATACAATTTATGTTTACAGTAATGCAGAACACTTATGATTTATAGTACCATAACAAACAACAAACCGGTACTGAATATGCCTTAGAATGTCGTACTTTACATTGCTGACAAGCAATGCTGACCTATTGTGTTAATTAGATCCAGTTGTAAAGTTCTTTGTCTATCATGCTTTCATAATTTTCATTTTTTCGCCTTATATATCAACAATCAATTTTACTCGCCCGGTAATGATGCATCTGAATAAATTAACGTAAATTCAATTATGAAAGTTGTAACGAATAATTGTTCATAACACCTTTACTTCATTTTACCATATAATAAATGTATTCACATGATAACGTTGTGGATAGGTTTTAAACCCTTACGCGTAATTTATCTGAAAGATGTATTTGCAGACTCGCTGTTGTCACTTAAATCACTTTCCTGGTACTATTGTACATGTAGTTATTATCCTGTACCATGTAAATATATTTATTTTCCTACAAATGGCTGTTTGAACAGTGATTGCGTTAGTCTATTAAATTGCATTCGCTGTACTGTAAAACAAAATGCATGGGAATGATATAAATCCATCACATGAAACTTACGAAGAGCTAAACAGAATTTTATGGTGATCATTCATTACAACGAGTAAAATATTAAGTGTGGATATTTATCTCTTTAATTAACATGTCTGAAAAACGCAAGATAAATTTTCTTCCGCTGATTGGCTGTCATATGGCGGAGTCTTATCTAGAAACTACAAAGTGTTTTCCAGGAAAAAAGGGTATTTGATAAATCCTTGTGACAGGTTCAATCTCGGTCATTTATTCGTCTCGGAAATGGATTTGTATTTGCTGATGAACATTTTCTCCCTTTTAATAACCCGATGTGTAGGTACATTACCTAAGGCTATATTTGGGGTTAGATTACAGGTGAATTCGTTCATGCCTGGCTTTGGTATAAGTTTAGACAAAATATTAAGCTTTGTATGGGGTTAGAATGATTGTAATTTATATAAATATTAGGGTATTTTTTCGCTACCATAATCAAGGCCAAGGACATGTCAAACATACGCTGTATATGTTTGCGTTCCAAATGTATTATTGGCCCTGTTTGACAATCATGTTTCCTTAATTTATGTCCTATCAGACAAACTCGTAAACCAAACTAAAATATTGCAATGGTGAGTGTTGTTTTGTGTCTGTCTTGTTTTTACGACCATCACAATTGTTTCTTTGTATAATTTACTTTGAATATGTCTTTCAGAGAAAACGGTATTGTTACACTTTTGTATAATGTAAATTTATTCACGCAGTCTAGTGCTGTTGGTGACATTAGAAATGTAGAGTTGGCATATGGTGTAATACAAAGACAATAATTACTGTTTATCGCAATAACAGTTTGTCATATTTAGATAAGGTGACCCGTCAATGTATGAACTAAACGGAATAATATATAACTTGAACCAACTTGTTAAATGTTCTCACAATTGTTTGTCTGTTGTCTTGTTCTGATTCATCGGAATTATTCAGTAAAGTAAATAATAATTAAGGCCAAACACGCACCAAACAACACTTTAATGCTACAAGTACCAATTAGGTTATCAATTAGGAACATAATTAAAATCCGTTAGTCACGAAACGATACAGGACAATTAATGGCTTTAGATTTCGTTATTTGTGTTTTATCTAAGTATGCATTTTTCATGTCTGAACTTCACTTAATTGTATAACATGCGTGTATAGTTAATCGTAAGGAAAATGCAAAAAACACGCCAACGCTTATGATTTTCATGAACATAATATTTGTTTAAATCATGCGACCTTACGAAAGCCATCACCATTGTTTTGCATTTAGGAAATACCGAAGTTAGCACAAGATAGCACAAATCTTGGCTTGTGTTTGCATATATTATATAGATATCGCCACTGATAATGGCCAATCTAGACATTCTATCTCCGACAATGGTTTATTACTGTAAACACGAAATATGACATTAAAAATCAAGTATCCCTTACATTTATTTCTATTTGATTATGGTAAAGAGCATGTCTGTTTGAATTTTGTAACAACATGAAAACAATCGAAATAGAGGGACAAACCCAGTAGTCAAGTTTGTTGTTATATTGCTATCTGACCATTGTGTTAGTTTAAAACTTTGTCAAGACATAATGTTAGGAATTACGTTTAGATATTCCAAAGAGAATTAACATATTTATATACGTATTATGATATTTAATGCACCCTTACCAAAAGGACACGATGTAACTGATTACTGACAATTATTGAGAATTTAACGAATCAAAACACAAGATAATAATGCACATATATGATAAACAACGTATGCTAATATAACACTTAAAGTCTGCTTAGAGATAAACCTTTAAATATGATATCACATGTCATATTCAAAATACATGGAATTTAAAAACAAATCATGTTTAGAGTTTAATAGATCTGAATATAACAGTTTTGGATTCGCGAAGTAAACCCCAATCTTGGACAAACTGCATAATAAAAACGATTGAAGGCAATTCTTTGTTATTAATTCGAGTAAATAGTAAACTACGTTTGAGCTCCACAAAATGAAGCACCAGCGCGATGAGCAATCACATCGTTGTTGCTGCCTTTAATACTGATCAACTTTTAATAAAATAAGTTGTGTACATATGACAGTTTATATATTTATGATTCGTTTTTCACCAGAACACTTTTCACTTTTTTATTGAAATAGGTGGTAGGGCTTCCTATTCTTTTTGACGTTTGATATATGTTCACACGCCATGTTGTTAATAAAAGACAAAACGGTGAACGCCCTCAGAGATATATGTCGTTCTTCAGTGCATTATCATAACGAAAATTGTTCTTTAAGTTTTACATCTGAAAGATATATTTTCCATTTTCCGTTTAATATATCCAGGATACATACGAAAGGATTTGACCCTGTGTGTTCTGTTATCAATTTTTTTCTCCATATTTCGAATCTTAATTGATCATCTAGTCCTATTGTTGTTTCGGCTACCAGATAAATCGGCCCCTTACCAAATCGGCCCCTAGTTTAAACGGTTTCCTTTTCGGCCCCTTACCAAATCGCCCCATCCCGTAGACGTTTCGGCCCCTGATTACGGAGACGTTTCGGCCCTTATTTTTTTTTTTTAAATATAAGAAAAACAAAACATACAATTTCAGTTATTCACATCAAGCTATATATATGCATAAAAAGGTTTTGATAAGAAATAGATTAAAAAGAAAATACCTTTATACTTGAACACAAATATACATCTGAACAAAGACATTTATGCATGATATGGTTTTAACAAAAATAAATCAAGTTAAAAAAAAAAAATCTTTAGACTTCAAAAAATCTTGAAAAAATCTTTAAATAATATTCATAAGCATGTAGAGGGCAAAAAAAAAAATGATAAACGCTTTTTATTCAAATCATTTTCACATAATCAAGTCTGAGGACATTTAAAGCATTTCATAAGTAATCAATCATATTATAAGTAATCAATCATTGTTGAAATCTAGATTCTAATCTCACTATAATCCATCAGCACATAGAATCAAATATTACAGTACATATACAGTAGAATATATTTCAACAACAGTTTCGCAACACAATGGTCAAAGTATACGGTTTGCTATAACGTAAGGCATGAACTTTTCTCAAATGGCCAATGTAGTTTACCGAAGGTTTGGTAATGGTGATCCGTATAACGCTGATTATTTATGGCAAACTAATACGTTTTCCATGGCTGCTTTTCAATTAATTTGTCTGTAATTTGTCTGTTGACGAAAGAGAATATTCGCATAAGAGATAGGACGCACTTCGACATATCATTTCCATACGTACGAAGGCGTTATATCAACAATGCTTAGTTGTTTCCGATCAATACGTTCTTGTCAATAAAAACAAGTTTCGTTCTGGACATTCACGCGGTAGGTATTATATTTGTTCGGATTGTGTCAATGTCTTACAATTAAACAAAGCACATCTACATGTTAACCGATGTCATGCAAAACGAATAAAGTGCGTTTTTCAGCTGTAAACCTGCCTGCATACGAGCCACAGGACTGATATTCGCTGTCTACCAGATCTCAGACAGTGTTTTTTTTCTTGTTTTTAACTTTACGTCGGCATATGAGCATATATCACACTAAATTTATTTCAATAATTTGATCCTTGTCCAACCAAGTCGAGAAACGCTATACACGGCGTTGTGAAGAGATATATAAAGGGTATTTAAGGTAGCTGTTTTCAATTATCTGAAAAGTATTTTTGTTCCCGTCCTTTAAAAACAAGTCAGTTTTTTAACTCGAATGAACTCAAAACGAAATTTGATCCCTGAAAAGTACTCAGTTTAAACGTTATTGTCACCTTATTCGCACTAATATATATTTCGAATGCTCTTATCCAACTGGTGTGAATGTAAAAACATAATGTATTGAATGCAATGTAGCGTATAATAACATATTATTTATCATTGGTTGTTTAAACAATCACTGACGTTTTAGTGAAATTTCCACACGAACACGGGGCATGCAGGATATCAACCATGCACTTTTCAATCGTTATTTCCGAAAAATAACATATATAACAAATCACATTTAAAAAAACACTTTTTGCAATAATAAGGTTTTTTTTTTAAATGAAAGCCAAATTCATTTTTGTTGACACTTACAAAACTGCACAATAGCCTCTGCTCTTCCAACAAAGACGCGAGAAAAGGAACGGAGCTACTAGTGCAAACTCTTCCTAAAGGTGTGAAAGCACTTTCACTGGCATATGTCAGTATTTTATTAATTACTTGCAAGATGATGAGCTAAGTTTAAAAGGGGAGGATTTATCGATGATTACATTGTTAACAAAATTCAATAGAACATAAAAATTATGTTCAAACTAATAATAGTTGAAAAGAGTAATGAGTGTTCTTCTTTAGTCATAAATCAAAAGTCATTCGAAAAAGGGATACGCTAAATTCATTGCGGCTGTTGATGTTTTATGTGTGAAGTCGCTTAACAGATCATAGAGGTTGCACAAGTTTATTTTGTGGTTTTCGGCGCAGCAAAGACCAAGATCAGTCAATGATTGAAAACCTTTACGAGCTAACATTTTAAAAGTGTGCACGTTTAAGGTTTGAAAAATCGCTGTTTTTTATCCAGATTTGACAACGCTCTTTTGGTATCAACATATCATGCTATTAATGATTTATACTATTGTACATGCATTCTATAAACCTTGTTCAAAATCATTAAAATTAAAGAACACGAAAAATCTTAAATTGGCATTTCTTAAGTTAAATGACACATATATATTTATAGACACTTGGAAAACATTCCAAGTTTCTGGAATAAACACAGTAATAGAATTGTTCCTTTTTGGATACTACCAACAGTTTTTCGTCTAGCAACAAAGGCGTGCCTTTCTGTCTTCTGGTCAATGATAATGCCATGACCCGACGGGAATGAAGAACTCTTCTTCGTTCAGTGACGTACACTTCAAAAACAAGTAATCCATGAAAACTGCACGGACATGTCCAGTCGTGGAAAAATGAAATATCAAACCTGTTCATGGGCACAAGGCAAGGAAAGATGCCCAGTAGCTAAACATTGTGTGCTAGCCTCGTTTAGAAACATTAGGTTAAATTCCTTAAAAATAGAAACTATTAAAAAAATAATCATAAAACTATAATATATACAAGTCAATTAATGTGGGTGTTACTGTCAGCAAACGTGCATTTTAATGAGGGAGTGGGAAACTTTTTTACGGGAAACATATACGCATCCGCACCGCTTAAATCATTTTCACGAAAATTTAGTCATAAAAAGTAAAACAAGTGCTTGTATCTTTGTAAGAACCATTGTATGCATGGGTCATATTTAGATATGGTAATCGATTGTTGGTTCAAACAGTTGATGTTAGACAGTCCATCATCGATTAGATGTATTCGTTTTTGGCTTCAAATTTGTTTTGCAAAATATGTCATTTTTCTTCTAGACGCCAAATACCGCAGCTGCATCCAATCGTTGTGTCATGTTTGTCGGTCATGTCGTAGACATCAGATGGAAACTGTCAAAGAATACGACAGCATATTTAGTCATCTAAAAATTTAAGCATAGCTGAATTATTTTTGAAAATTTGATAAACAAAACAAAAATATGTAAATACAAGAGTCCTAAGATTTCAACATCACTTGCGTGAATTAAATTCTACAATGTTAATTATGTTCAATTTTTATCTTATCTATTTGCATAACTTTGCACGTCTAATTTCCGTGTACAAAAATGCAGGTAATTTAAAGCAGGAAAGGACACAGACCGTATTGACACATAAGAATAGCGTGATTTATTCAATGTTCAATAACTCTAACGGACATTAAAATGACACTTTTGTAGCCGAACTGATTACCAGTAGAATTATAAAGCGCCAGATGCGTTGAATGGAAACTAAAATTCAGCATTCATTTAACAATCGTACGAAGAGATTCATTACCTGATTAACGAAACTAAACGTTTTTCGGAGATATTATCTTGAATTGCATATATGTCAGTCTAATGTAGATCATTATTTGTATACGCTCTGCATTTGCGCGTGTAAGGCTGGTCGAATATTTGTCAGATTTAGATATATAGGTGTATATAGTCATTCTAAAAGAATAGTTGCAGCTTGATAGTTCGACAATGGTCAGAGATATCCGAAATTTCAAAGTACAGTTAGCCCTTTCGTATCTTCCGCATGAAATAATAACCTACTTTATTTCATTGTGAACACGCCTTCGTTGAAATTTCGTTATTACTTGTAGTGATGAAATTTCTACAGCAGCACTTGGTGCTTATTTGTGTGGAAGCAAATTTGATGCTGAGGTTCATGCCCCAATCCAATAAGATGTATATAATGAATTATAAAATAATACTCTAAGTTCAAACACAGCGTTATGTATAATAATTCATGAATTTAACATTATAACGCTTTCGTTACCATCTACAATGAGAAAGAATTTGTATTTCAGAACAAAGGATCATAAATGCACATAACTATGTTTCATGCTTTTGGCTTTACAATAATTAATTAGCAACATTATATACTTTAAAGAACATTTGAAAACGTTTAAGATTAAAATTTCACGCTAATGAAGTACGGTGAAACTTAGCTATGTCCACTTTCTGTTGATAAAAGAAGACACAGATACAAACAATAAGTCCCTAATCTTTGTAATAAATAAGAACAAGGAACAACCGGAATAGATATATGTTTCATTGAAAATAACGCCTGATTTAGAAAGTTTTTTACGAAGAGAAATCTTTGTTTCTATCAATAGACGTTGATGGATATTGTTGCTGCCTTTAATTGTATTGATTTCAGAAGTTTTTGTGAACTTTTTTATTTTTTTCACCACCTCTGCCAACTTAGAAACAAATTTGATACATGAAATGCACAAAAACAACAGCGTTTCCTCATCACACACAAAGTAGGCAATGAACATAAACTTACAGGAAAGAAACCAGACCAATTATTAGATACTGACACGTTTTAGATATGATATATTTAAGTCGGAAAGTTATTTGAGGAGAAACATAGCACAGCTTTTAATAATCAGACTTAATTACAGGATGCGTAAAAAGCGTTCGATGCCTCGTACTGAAATTGAAAGTCTAATTCTTCTGCATTTACTATGCAACAGTAAAGTAAGGCTGAAAGTCTGCGGTATTATTCCATTAAATATAGATCATTTTAAGACTAAAGGTGGTTATCAATTATAGTTTAATCATTCATATATTTATCAAATTATAAAATTTCAAAATTAACACGAGCATGTCTAACAAATAGAAACGTGAGAAGTGCGTCACGCTAATAATCTGGGGAGGGGGGGGGGGATTCGAACACTGGAAAAGCCCATTGCCCATTGCTTTGACATTGAAAGCCATACAACAGTATTAAATTGATATTCATTCTATGAAATACACATTATGAGCCTTTGATTTAATTCCATTAGATATCAAACATTTTAATTACAAAAGACGACATTTAACAACAGCAGTATCACATTTATTGACATGATACGTGACTAGTGTTTTATTTCCCACCTTCATACGTGCTTATCAACTTTTTAAAACATTAACAGGTAAACACGCATTTTTGTAAATGGAGTGTGCAAACCTTAACTACTATTAGCAATAAAAAATAAAGCAGCGAATTCAAACAAAAGTTTTTGTGGAAAAAATAATGAACTATTATAATTAAAACTTCCGGGACGAAGGAATTTGCCTGTTTAAATGAACCAGGCTTAGGAATAACAAACGCCGAAGTAGTGTCTCACAATGTACAAGTAACTCAGACAAACAACATGCACATCTATTTAACTTAATCATCAAAAGTAAGTGGCATCGCCTTGGAGCGGTCAATGAAATAGGAATTCACTAGGAGAATAAATAAGTTGTCGAGTACTCAACCTCCCTCTTGTCCCAATGTTTATCAACAAAGTAGTTGCATTAGGCTTTAAATTAAAATACCAAACGACAAAAAGCGAGCACATTTGTACCAGACTATATATATTAATAAATTCTCGGGCAATCTTCTTGGAACAGTCAGTGGACACAGAATTTCACTTGGGATTAAATCTGGTTTATGGATATTCAACCTCACACGCGTACCCATATTTATTCCAGGATAACCATCTTAGCCCAATTATTAGGCACTGGTATCCTATTTTAACGTATATGAGGTCATTCAATGTTGTTCAGAGCGATCAATACGTTATATAAACACCAAAGGGAAACTTACTTAGATCATGTTCAATTGGCAGACATATGAACCGAAGCAACGCCATGAAATATACACACAAGCACACACTCTGGTAGCATCATCAAACCATATTAGAACTTATTGTTTATCACCTTTCAGGTGACAGCGATTTATACGTACTCATGGTAATACCAAAGCTAGCACGCGCAAATCGGGCTGATGCTAGTTAAAAGTCGACATATCGGTTCACTTTGCCGATGTTGGGCCGATATTTCATAAAAGAAAATATTACCCTACCAATGCAAAACTCGTGAATAAAACACATGTCATTGTTTAAGATGCACTCTTATTCCCAAATAAGATTAACCACAATTAATACAATTGTTGAAATATACCAAAAGGGTGAATACGTATCGAAAACAATGGTTCCTATGAAGGATACCGAGTTCAATTTGAAAGAAAGGAGCAGAAAACACGGTATTTCTACCTAAAGAGACTATAGTCAATCACAGTAAATCTTTTAGTACTCGCCAATCTTTTTTTTTGCGTTTTAAGCCATTAAATACACGGTCAAAATCCTGTTATCAGTAAGTAATATTTTCCATAAACGCATTATTTAGTAGGTAGTTAAAGATGCATCACTCAAAATCAATCTTGAAATTTGTTCTACATATATTTGTATTGATTTTAAATAAGAGTATCACTTTAAGTAATTTGGCTTAAAATACGATATGTACTTAAGATAAAACACTTTCTCTTAAGGTGCACATGGAAACTCGTAAGGTGCATGCAAAATAACGTTTATTCTTCCACTATCAACTAATGATATGAACTATGGGAAACATTGTTGTCTTCAGTATTATAACAGTTTTGCAACCATCCCCTTGATTTGTAATTGAAAGCCATGTTACAGTATTAAATTGTTATTCATTCTTTGAAATGCACATTTAGAGGCTTCGATTTCATTGCATTAGATATCAAATGTTTTAATTACAAAACATGTCTGAAACACGACATCTTACAACAGCACTATCACATTTATTGACATGATACGTGACTCCTAGTGTTTTATTTCTCACCCAAGTTCATACGTGCATGTCAACTTTTTAAATCATTAAAAGATAAACACGCACATTTATGAATGGTGTGTGCAAACTTGATATACCTCTACTATGAGCAATTAAAAATAAGGCAGCATATTGAATCAAAACCTATATAACCTGCTAAATGAACAAGGCTTAAGCATAACACTCACCAAACTAGAGTTTGCTTTGGATTTATTCGGTCTATGGATATACAACCTCACACTTGTACCCGAATTTATTATGGACTAACCATCTTATCCCACTAATTAGTTACTGATATCCTACATGAGGTCATTCGATGTTATTCACAGCCATTAATTTCATGTATAACACCATAGTACTTATGAAAATACAAAAGCTAGCACACTCGAATTGGGCTGATGTAAGTTGAACGTTGGCATATCGATTCACTTTGCCAATGTTCGACCGATGATGTATTAAATGAAACTAATTTAGTATGCAATCATAAAGTTGGCTGTGTTTCAACTATCGGCAGTTGAAAATAAAGGAAATTTATTTCATATCTTTAACAGAATGTCAAAGCACAGTTGTAACTACAACTTATTTTTTTTCCAGCCCTTTCACCTCATAAGCAAAGAATTTCATAATCTGATGATGAAAACATTTGCGACAAAATACTACCATTGCAGTTCGTAAAATAACAAGCTGAGTAATCATCATTATTTCCACACATGCCTACCTTAACTGAGACATTTTAATGGCAGAAAATAGGCAATAATTGTGTTATCATTAACGTAAGTCTCAGACAATCATAACCTTAGTGCACGGAACGTGTTGATAAACAAACATAATACAGTGTTAACCATAGTGATAATATCAGAAGCTAGCATGTCAATATGCATTATTTGTATATATTTACCAGTCAACATTTCTTTCAAGAATGGACATTTTCACTAAAATTATTTAAAATAGACCTTTTGTTGGAGTTGTTGTACTTTCCTTTCCCTTAAAGGAAAGTCATAAGAGATTGGGTTTCCTTCTATATCTAATGGAAACTGTGCATGCAACGTTTTCAACGGAAGATACACAAGGTGTATAATTCATATTAACTTGTTTGAAAAAGAAGAGTAAGCTTCGACCATTGATAAATAAAATGATTTCTTGATAAATCAACCCTGAATGCCTAACGCATTTTAATTATTGAAGCTACTCAACGTTGTCACACCATTGAGGTTTCCCATTCATTGAAAAGTGCATTCATTCCATTACGTTTCAGTTGTTGCAAATTGTTTATGATACACTTATTTTCATGATGAAATACTTCCACTTCCCTTTCCTGGTAATACTTTTAAAGTCTTCAAATGGCTATTGCGGCTTTATATGGAGGCACAATAACTGAAATTTCACAATTTCTACATCGGAATCCATGAATCTCCACAACTTGCATTCCATAAAACATAAATGTGACCGACAAACATTCTGACAACATTATTCTGGAATCGCTGTTGCATTTTTATTACCTGTTTTTTGCAATTACCACATTTGCAAATATTTTGTCATACTCCATTATCTTTATTTGTCACAGAAGTCATATAAGTTCTAGACTGTCGCCATGCTTTTGTCTATACGTACAGATGGTATTCGCAGTATGTTGATGTTTGAATACAAAGGATTAATTTGTACTTTTTTTAACAATTTATTTGAAATTCACATCATACATCCGTATATGAAAATAACATGAACAAAATACATATTTATATAATAGATTATTAATATATCTCTTGTTAAATCTTTTAAATACTACAATGAAAAAATGTAAAATGTTTATAGAAAAAAGGCAGAAATAGTTGTAGTAGTGGAGAGTTTAACCATAAACCCCGTTCAATGAAACATAAATCTAAAGTCAATAGAATAAGAATACGCCAAATCGTTGAGTGCAGTGGTTGGCCAAATAAGGGCAATTAAAAAGTAAAAGCTTTGTACATTTTTAGAAAGAAATGTTGTCAAGTTTAACTTTCATACAACAGTATATTTGTTTGTGGCTTGGTAACAAGAAACACACAGAAAACATGAATAAACGATTTTCGAACAAGATGTCTGATAACATTGTTTGTGATACATATTGTATCTTGTATTGATGGTATGTTTGGTGAAGGATCTATGTGAAGTATGTTTTTCTGTTAACTATGCTATGAAGTGCTTCAAATGAGGATTGCAAAATTATATTATCTATATTTCTGAAACATAAAGGAAAACTTATTTTATTACAATAATGGTATATACTACCGACACAATTCCCTTGCTTATATATTGAAATGAATGATTTGCTTAGTAGTTTAAATTATTTGGATCTGAGATTAATGATTTCAATGACAACTGCTAAACATTGTATCATCATTTCATGAGGAGCTTTATTTTTACACCATTTTATCACTTAAATATAAATACATACATGCATCAGAGCTAATTTTGTTCTTGACTGCCACAAACTTTTCACGAAAATATCATTTAAATTTGATACTGTGATACAGGTAATGTACTCTTGAAAGTTTTTAAACCTTTTATTCCCGCGCTCTTCAAGCTAACTTATAGATATGTATTCCATACCTTTGTGATGTATCAAACATGCATACTTGTAATATAAATTACTGGCGTTATAATTACTGATACTTCGCAGATGCGTGTTCGTTAATTGTTCTTTTATATGAGATTTGTACATTTTCATATATGTTTTATTTTCATAAATAGAAACCCTACCCTCCGAGTGAGGAAATGGGCATTTAATCTAATTAAAACACCCAGACGAAACCTTTAAACAATGCTTCTTGTGTATTCACTGCTTACCTGAACTTATCGTTTATAAATAGTCTTGTTTTGAACGATATCTGCATTTACATTTAAAAAAAAAATGTAGGATATATGCAAAAATTGAGAAAAACATTTTTTTTATGCTTTTTGTGCATTCTAAGTGATACTGTGCCAGACTAGACTAAAGGTTGCTCACATAAAAAACCAAATACTCGAAAAACTTCAAAACATGAACTGCTTTTAAAAAACAAAAGAGCTATCAACAATACATCTTAGAAATATTTATATAGCTTCGGACTTATATCTGGGAGTGTCTTATAAATCGTAAATATTTGTGGTAAGTGAAGGGACATTTATCAGGTTGACTTACGTCATGAACAGTCGTTTAAAAGCAACAATACTTATTTTTATCAATGGCATCGACATCACATGTGCATGCGAAAGAACCAACATTTGGCAAACAAAAAAATAAATGACACTGATTAATTTACAGACACTTTGAAAACATCTCATGTTTCTGGAATGAAACACTGTAATGAATTAATCCATTTTTGACTGGCTTTTGCAACAAAGGGTTGCGTTTCTATCTTCAATGAAATGAGGATGCCATCAACTTACAATAATAATCAACCTTTGTCGTGCAGTTACATACAATTCACACGTTCTATTTTGTTTCTGACAATGATGCAATGTAAACGTTAGAACAAGCCCAGTACCGAACATTTTCCGCTAACCCCGTTTAAAAATACCAGGTTCAATGATTAACAAGCACACG
Source organism: Mya arenaria (assembly GCF_026914265.1). Lineage (NCBI taxonomy): Eukaryota > Metazoa > Mollusca > Bivalvia > Myida > Myidae > Mya > Mya arenaria. The sequence continues at coordinate 60,208,382 of NC_069132.1, read as the reverse complement.
ATATTTATACAACATCACAAACAAATCAAATACTTAATTGTGGGTGTTACCGACACCAACACAAAGGTTCAATAGGGGAGGGTTGAACTACTTTATGGGTAACATATAGGCTTAATCGGAGCTTAAATCAGCTTAACGATGATTAAGTTATAAAGTATAATAATGCTTGTATACTTGTATAAACCATTGCCAACAAAAGAATTTGATCATGTCACTTTAAGAAGAAGTTATGAAAAGATCTTTATTAGATAGAATAAAAGTTGTTTTGTTCAACAAGTGAACTAATACAATTTTTATCAACAAGACGTATTGTGTTGCGGTTTGCAATTATTTTAGTCAGATTTTGTTATTTGTCCTGTAGGCCCCGATTGCCGCGTCTACATCCATTTGTTGAATTGTAAATATAAATGTCGTGTTGTATAAATCAGATGAAAACAGTTCCTGATATAAAATACCAAAACATTATCGGAACAGAAAGAAACTTGTTGCGTATTGATCACAAGTGTGTGGTCGGCCAAACAAATCGAATAATAACGTCTGTCAAATGCAATAGTTAATGTATAAGCACGCAAATCGCAGATGATGTATTACCTTATCTGTTAAATTCATCTTGCGCAAGTTACAGTTATATTAATGCAACCGGGATGATTTAATAATTTATGCCACAAATATCAGTATTTACCTTTTGCTAACAGCAAAATACGCTTACATTTTTGTAATGCAAAGTTTTGTAGTACTAATTCCGGCCATATTTATGAATTTAAGAAATTTAAAGGATATTTTTAACACAAATTATTACCCTTTAAAAGCGAAAATCTTGAAGAGAAACATATCTTTTTTTTTAAATTAATAAATGCAAAAACATTACTTTACAACTGCCTACCTTTCCACACCTCTTCCTTAACACAATATTTGAGATTCGAACACGTTCATAAATGTTTAAATGGTAAGAACAGAACATCCAAATAGCTAAGCCGCTGATAAGCTCAGATTTAAACAACCAAACGCATATTGTATCCTAGCCTTATAAACAGTCATGTCCCAATTCCGCGTTATGTCCCCCGATTATTCGTAGGTCACTGTCCAACGCTTCGGGCGGTTTATTTGACACTACAAAAAACGTTGAGTTGGACAACCGCTTTTAGTCACTCTGTATAAAAGTGTTCTTACAAGGTTGTATTTAACAAATGTTTTACTACAGAATGGGTACGCGCACCATTTACTGCTGGTTTGTTTGTGAAATCTAGAGACATCGCAAACATCGTCATAGACAAACTGTTGGCAGCCGCGAGATTTCACGAATGCCCGTGCGGGTGCCTTAACTTGTTAACAGCGAGCACTCTCATTTGTTTGAAGAGCTTGATTGCTGAATATATAGATAAACAATTTAAACTATCTTTGGGTTTGAAAGCTAAATAGTAATCAAGTTATTTGCCTTAATATGTATTAAAGGTCTAACACTTTCGCATAATGTCAATATGGAACGTCCTAAAGTACATTCAAATGAACGTTTATTCGTTCATTATCCACTGATGATATGAACTATGGGAAAGATACACAAGGTCCAAGATCATAATTAGTGCACCCTTCATGAGACCCTTAACGAGGAAGATTAACTGGAGTGAAAAAAGAGTAAGCTTTGACCATTGATAAATAAAAGGCTATCTTAATAATTCAACTGTGAGGGCTTAACCTGTTTCAACTATTGAAGCGAATCGTGAAGACATTGAGGTTTTCCATTAATTGAAAAGTGCATTAATATCATTATCTATCAGTCGTTGTAAACTGTTTATGGTTCACTGAATGTCATGAATGAACACTTCAGCTTCCATCCCCTGGTAATACTTATAAAGTCATCAAATGGCTATTGCGGCTTTATATGGAGACACAATATCTGAGATTTACAATTTCTATATCGTAAATGCTTCCGACGCGCAGTTCGACAACATTATATTGGAATTGCTGTTGCATTTTTTCTCTTTGTCTATATCCACATTTTATATTTATATTTTATTGCCTACTCCATTATCTTTATTTGTCACAGAGGGCATATACATTCTAGACTGTCGCCATGCTTTTGTCAATAAGTACAGATGGTTTTCAAAGTATGTTGATGATTGAATACAAGGTATGAATTGGTATATGCATGTTCCTATTTTTTTATTTGAAATTCACATCTGTTTATGAAAATTAGATGAACAAAATAAGTATAAGTAATCGATATGACTTACCACTATTTCAATTTAGTCCTGTCTACTACTAGCTCGGTGTGACAAGAGGCATTCTTTATATTATTTTTATGGACGAATCATTTCCAAGCAAAACTATGTTCATTAAGCGGAAATATAAAACATTAAACAACTTGAACATTTTAAAAACTAACCAATCAAGACTTAAATAACTTCTCCAACTTGAGCATCTCTTGTAAAACTAGATTTGATAATCGGGAAACGACTAAGTTACACTGAATTTCAATAATGTATGTCTTACGAATTACAAAAGTTGAGATTATTTCGAATCGTCATGATATTTTGATGGAGAGATTTCTGATCACACCATGATTCTTTTATATGCTCTCTAAGCAAAAGCGAAATACATATAACATATTGTGTTCGACCTTTTCTTTTTCATGAATTGCCTGTGCATTTAATCGACTCACATTTACTCCTTCACCGCAACACCTTAATTTATTTTTACCATCTATTTTCTGTATGGACAGGTTAACGTTGCGGCTAAGTTTATTACTCGCTCGCGTTATGAATCTGAAACATGTATATGCAGATTCGCTGTTGTCGTTGAAATCAATTCCCAGGTACTATTGTACATGAAGTTCTAACTCTGTATTCATATTACAAAAAGCGTTTGGAACAGTAATTGCGTAAGTCCATTGAAATTGCGTTTGTTATACTGCAATACAAAATGCATGGAAACGATGTAGGTCCATCAAACAAAACGTGCAAAAAGCAGAACATAAATTGTTTATGGTGATCATTCATTGCAATGAGGTGTGTGTATATACTATATCTTAAATTAACATGTCTGAAAACAGCAAGATAAATTTATTTTCGCGGATTGTTTGTCACTTGGCGGAGTCTGAACTACAAATTTGCAAGAGGAAAAGGGTGTTTGATTAGTTTTCGTGACAGGTCTAATCTCGGCCGTTTATTCGTCTAGGATTTTTTTATTAGCTGCAAGGGAATAAGACTATAACGACGAGTTAGTTTACGGGTGCATTCGATGGTTTGATTAAGTCTTAGTTAAAACAAAATATTAGGCTTAGTATGGGGTTAAAATAACTGTAATTTATGTATATATGAGGGCTATTTTTTCAAGGTCAAGGACTTGTCAAACTTATGCTGTGCCTGTTTCCGTTCACTATGTATAATTGGCCCTGTCAGAAAATCATTATGCCTTAATATTTAATGTCGTATCAGATAAAACCGTAAACCAAACTCAAAGACAAAAATATAGCAATGGTGAGATTTGTTCCATGCCTTTCTTGTTCACAAGACATCACATATGTTTAAAAATATATCAAAGGGAATAAATATTGTTACACTTATATATAATCTAAAAATGTATTCACATAATTTAGTACTGATGATGACATTAGAAAGATGCTTTGGCATATGTTGAAATAGCAGGACAAAAACTCTTTATCACAATAACTGTTCGACTTTTGTAGATAAGTGGACCCGTCTATGAATTAACTAAAGTAAACGATGAATAACCACAGCCAACTTGTTTAATGTCACATTTTTGTCTGTTGTTGTATATCATCGGGTCGCTCGGAATTATCTAATAAAGAAAATAATAATTAAGGCCAAATATGCACCAAACATCAGTTTCAAGTCTAAAAACAACATTCATCACGCACTAAATACCAATCAGGTTACTACTTATGAACATTCTTAAAATCTTTTAGACACGAAATGAAACAGGGCAATTCATGGCTGTAGATTTCGCCATGTTTTTTTATATATATATATATATTCAGTAGGTTTCATGTCTGAACTCCCCATATTTGTAAAACTACATGTATAAGTAATCGAAAAGAAAAGACGCCCGCGCTTATGAATTCCACGTAAATAAGACTATAAAATCTTGTTTTAGTAATGCGACCTCACGGCAGTAGTTACCATTATTTTCCATATAGGAAATACCATTGTTACCATCAGATAGTTCAAATGTTGCTTTATGTTTGCTTCTATTTCATAGAAATAACCACTGATAATGACCCATCTAGCCATTTTGTTTCCGTTTATTGCTGTAAAGCACGAAATATGGCAATCTTAATAAGTATCATTTACATTTATTTCTATTTGATTATTGTAACGAACATATATTTTTGTATTTTTTTTACAATATTAATACAATGGAATCACAGGAACGAACCCAGTAAGCAAGTTTGTTGTCATATTTAGACAAAACGATGATCGCCCTTAGAAGTATATATTTTCCTCAATGCCTTGCAATACTGGCAACTGTTATATAAGATTAACTTATGCACGATCTAATCACCATTGTCCTGTAAAATATCCAGGATAAATACGAAAGGTTTTGATCCTATGTATTTTGTTATCGAATGGTTCCTTAGACAGCATTGTGTTGTTTTACGAATCCTAAATTCCTAATTAATCATTTAGTTTTATTCCTTTTAACATTATAGCGTATAGGCCTAGAAATGATGATGCAGATCATTTTTTACATAATCATGCCAAAAGCGCCAGGTTATGAGAAACATTTTATAAGTTATTAATCATTTTATAATTAATCTATCATTGTTGAAAACCATAGAAACCGATGTTATATTTATGGATGCAGTACAATTGTAATGACATTTACATTTACAAAACAATTTCACAACAAATGATTCAAAGTCTACGTTTTGCGTAAGGTATGAACCATTCTCAAATTGACAATGTAGGTCACCAATGTTTTGTTAATGTTAATCCGTATAATGATGAATAGTCACGGCAAAACTAATCCGTCTAGAATATCTACGTTTCAATTAATTTGTCTGCAGACGAAAAACAAAATTAATCGCAGAACAATAGGACTCACTTCGACAGTCTACCTCATTTCCATACATACAAAGGCGTTATTTGTTCCGCAGCGCCAAAGTAAAGCAATATCGTTTTATTATTTCTATTCAAAACATTGTTGTCAATTATATATCTTTCGTTCAGGGCATTCACGCGATATGTGATGTATACGTTCATATATTGTCAATGTCATACTTATAAAGCGCTTCTAGAGGCTAACAGATGTCATGTTAAACGACGTTGTTTAATAATTGTTGGAATGAATTTTTCAATTAACAACGCGGTGAATGATATGACACCGTTATTTATCGTTTTATAGTTTGTTATGTTGTTGTGCGACGATTTGTTCCTCGTCGAGTTCGTCAATTGGGTCCAAATCATCGTGTCTTGAAACACTATTATTTTTCAGTCTGCTAGTATCCCTAATGTTTACATTGTTAGAGTTTGCAAACGTTAACCGCAGTAACACATGTTTTCTCTTGTTGCCAATGAACGGTCAGTTTGAAATCAAGCAGCAACCCAAAAGTTCACTAGATAAGGATCAATAAACCAAAAGGGACTACCAACTAAATGAAAAAGAATAAAATGATATCAGCAAAAGAGATATTGATACAGTGTCTTAAAAATCTAACAAAGATTTATTCGAATTACAAATGGAAAAAACGGAGGAAAACAAAAGAAGAAAAAAGAAAGAAACGGAAGCCCACAATTTGTGTAAAATAGTTTAATAAGTAAGACTTTAAATACGATTAATTTTACTTGAATAAGGTTTTAAATATTAATGGTAAACATATGTTGTCGCAATTAGAGTTAACACTAAAAGGCTTATTTTGCCGAAACTATATAAATGCTGTTTTGTTAGATTTTCTCTTTCATTTGCCTTCTGACTTACACAACAATCAAATCATATCTATCAATAACAACATGTTTAATATCAATTCATAAAATGATTTTCGAATGAACATTTCAAAGAACCGATATCAAATGACAACCTTGCTCCAAAAGTCTGGTACCTTTTGCACAATAGCCATGCAATCAATGAGGATAACAGATGGAAGTTCAAACAATATCTTCCCTTCCTCGTCATATATTTTAGTTAGCTTGTAAATGCATCAACACCTTTCACCAAAAAACAATGATAAATACACTGTATAAAATAAATAGAAACAACTATTCATCAATGGCAATACTTAATAAATTAATTTGAAAAAATGAAAACTCAGTATATTAGCATATTAGAGGCCACTATTCATGAAATATAACCAAAACATTGGTTAATAAGAAAATACAGACCACGTGTGGGTCTAATAATGTTTTATAAGATATAAAGAGAAAACATATCAATTATAAATCATGTTATAACACCTTCTTGGACAACCCCCTAGAACTATGAACGTATCTAGTTGCATATGATCAGCTAACCTAATGATGTATGCATGTGTTTCAGTTTTAGATATGCAATTGGTTTCACCGAGTGAGTACCAAAACTAATAGTTCACGAGTGGCATTGCCACTAGAAAGGTATTTACTTTTGGTGTTCACGAGTTGATTTATATTGCAAACTAACTTCGAAATAAACTTTTATTATTTTTTTTTTATTTCATGCTTATAGTTAAACAAAAAAAAAACATTTATTTGATGTGGAAGCCGCCTAAACTTCCATCTAAATGATTAAATGATGTCATACCGGAAACGAAATTTAATGACGCCAATGCATGTTTTCCCGACATCGCACGCGTTTATGTTACATTTAGTACAATAAAACGGGTTAAATCTGAGAAAACAGTGAAATTAAATTTCATAAAGGATATTTGTTGAATTCAGTGTAAGAATTCATGGTCACAGAAAAATTATTTTCAAGTGTGGCGTGGACTGATATTATTTTTCTGTGACCATGAGTGAAATAAAATACGATCTTACAATGAATTCAAATTTTTTTCTTTTTATTTCATGCATTTATCGTGTTTTCAATATATTTCACCGCTGAAATAAATTTTGTTTGACGATAGTCTCTTTCTGTGGCCTCTTTGCGAAGGGAAGTAACTGCGGCATGACCGATATGTCAAGGTAACCCCCTATTCGCACGAGCAGTACGTCCACTAAAACAGAGTTATACACTTTATGCCATTGGTTGTTGCAATTTTAGGTGAAACCCTACTACCATCAACGAAACCTATCATTTTTAACATTTATTTAGGCACAAAACAACTAATTAATCAAAAGCATCTCGAAAATAAAAAAAGTATATCGCGTAGAAATACAATTTAATGAAACTGGAGCATGTGGCTTTTTTGTACATTCAAGAACAACTACAACAGATTTAAATTAACAACAAATACGGACTTACAATAGTGTGTATGCGTAAAATCAACGGAAGTCTGTGTTCAGTGTTTTTCGTAGTGTATATCTATTAACTGTCGCTCTCAGACTATAGATCTTACGGTATTTTTTTCGGGATGAATTCATGCTGTGCAGCCGAAGGATATTTTGTTGTTGAGACAGCGAATTAGTTACATATGTATTACAGTTTAATGTCACGTTTCCATTAAATTCTGGGTTTACGAAAAACCCACAGGTAATGTCGGATGTGCCCGAAGATGCTTTTGAGAAGGATGGAGCGCAGACTTTATAGACAAGATGTCGGAAATCACAAGGGCCTGGTTGGTTTTCAATCTGCTATACTTGTTCAGGTTTTTATGGCCGATGATCTGAACTATTTGATAAGGCGGTACTCCTTCGTTCAGCATTTAGACAGGCCTTTTCTGAGCATTATGTTTTTAAAGAAAAAATGAATCTGTTATCCTGATGAAGGTAAACAGTTGAAGGAAATTAGTCATATTCAAAATGCTTGTGCATACATGTACGCGGTTAGATTTTGTAGGTAGAAATGATCTATTCACTTACTAGCACATGTGGCCAAGTACATTTTCTACAAAGCGGATTAATTGTAACAGTATGTTCCATGAAACAGTACTTACATGATAATGTTATGTGCATTCTTTTTAATAATTATAATCAATCGCACAAAAGTTTGTTTTATTAAAACTATTGCATAATTTGATGTTGACAATTCTAAACGATTCGGCTAATGTGTCTATTACTTCACTACAGACGACAAAAAGTGAGTACTGTACTTGTTACATACATGTACTGTTTCAAGTCAATGGAAGCAAACCTTATAAAATATGGAAAAAGTAGTTCCGAGTTGTATGCAGAGTGAAATGATCAAATGTTATCATTTCACTCGAGCCAGAGTGGAATCATCAAGTTCACATTGATCAATAGTTTTCATTCTTTCACCGATATGCTTGAAATAAAATGAAATCACTACTTTTAACATTAACTTTATCGAGAAATAATATACCGTTATATTTCCATAAGCCACCGGAAAACATGAACAAAATAAACTAAACACAAACATATGTTACACACACTCTCAAAGATGAGATAAATCTATTAGCAAATGTGTTTTTTGAGAAGCATATTGAGTACCAGATGGGGAGAACACAAGCGAGGGGAATACATCAATGAGCACAAATCTCCATAAATTGCATCAAATTCTAGCAATCTTTAGATTGAGTAATACCAGCTCCTAACACAACCAACATTTACATAAATCACTACAGGATTTGTTATTTAAATGGCTGTAACTGATAACGAATATTATATTAAGCATAGGTTTAAATAGGATGACATTTTGATCCACTTGAGTATGTAGGATTTACATCTTAACGAATGCAATTTAAGTAAAATTTATCTAAAAAATGGTTAACAACGTAGAGTTTAGGATTTTCAAAATCGTTTTACCTTAGTACGTATTAAAAAGGGTGATTTAAAGGCCTAGTTTAATCCTTTTATAAGTGACCCCCCAAAAAAACAAAAAACAAAAACGTGTATAGTAAACAACATCTGTGTATTGATCTTAATCTAATCATCTTATCAGATCTCCGATATGAGTATCATGCTGTGCAGTTTTGGAGGTTTCATTATATTATTGGACCCTAAATGGCCCTACGCCAATAAACCAATATACAGGAAATTGGCCCCTACTGTGACACCAGTGCAATTAGCAGAAGATGCACAGCAGGAGATTATCATGCCAAACATTCCTTAAACTAGGCATTTAAGGAAAATGAATTCCATGTGAATCAATTCTGATATAACATAAGTATCCCAATAGCAACATTTTATATTTATTGTGAAAGGTATTTGATTCTAAGAACAAACGTTCGTTTAATCGTGATACAAATCGATTTTATAGGAAATCATACTTTTCCTTCGTCACGGAATGTCCGATTTGTAGCAAAGTGCTGAGCTCTGTTAGGAAAGGGGAGGTATTATCGATGACTACATTGTCAAAACATTAAATAGTGTTAAAGCGAAATGAGTACACTTTTTAGTGACACAAATCCAACGTCAATCGCAAAAGGATACTCCAAATCGTGGAGTGCAGTGGTTGGTCTTTTTGATGTGTAGAGTCGCTTGACTAATCATAATCTTTACAAGACCACGATAAGTCAATGGTTGAAACCCTTTACTTGCAAACATTTTAGAGGGTCTATACATAAGACTTTCGAACCCGCTGTTTTTTCCAAAACTGAACACGCTCTTCTGGTACCAATGAACCATTTTATAAATTGATTATAGTGTTTATCATAATATTAACCGTGTATATAATCATTGATAATAAAGGGCAATTAAAATCTTAGGCTGGTATTTGCAAGTTTTACAATTATCTAGAAAGAAATGTAACAGTATTTTTCTATTGTAGACTGTGGCTTGCTATGGAAAAAACACACAAAAAAACATTAATTAAAGATTTTTGAATAAGGTGTCCGATAGCAATGTTTGTGATCAATATTGACTCTTGTTTGGGTTGTCTGTTTGGTAAAAGATCTACGTGGAAACAAACCAAGAGTACAGACATTTAGTAGCGCATTGGCCTGTAGCTTCGGTTCTTCTGTTAACTACGTTATGAAAACCATATTCTCTGTACATTACTGAAACATAAAGGTAAACTATTTCCATTACAATAATAAGACAAACTTCCGACTTATCCTTTGTTAAAAATTGAAATGAATGTTATTTTATTGTTTGCATTTATTTGGATCTAAACTTAAAAATTTCAATGTCAATTGCCAGACATTGTATCAGCATCTCACGAGCCGCTTTATTATTTCAACATTAAATCACAAAAAATTAATTACATTTACGCATAGGAATTTTATAAGATACTTGACTGTCACTGACTTTTTTGTAACTTTGCAATTGATACTGTGATACAGGTAATATGCTATTTAAAGTTCCTAAACCTTTCGTTACCGCGCTCTTCAAGCTACCTTATAGATATGCACTCAATACCGTTGTGATACATGCATACTTGGTATATTAACTACTGGCGTCATCATCACTGATACTCCACTGATGCTTGATCGTTCATTGTGCTCTAAAAATGAAATATGTAGATTATATATATATATATATATATATATATATATATATATATATATATATATATATATATATATATATATATATATATATATATATATATATATCCGAATGAAGAAATGGTAATTAAATCAAATTAAAACACCCAAGACGAAACCTTTAAACATTACTTTTTGGGTATTAACTGTTTACTTGAACTTAAAGATAATAGATATTACTGATTTGAAAGATATATGCACTTACATTTCAAAACAAGTTATGTAGGTTATATGCAAACATTGCCGAAAACCTTTTGTTAAATCTTTTTTACTAACAGTAAAATAACTCGTAGCTGATTCTTTACAAAAAAAAGATAAAAGATAGGTTACAAGTTAAGTTATCGTAAAAAACAAATAATCGTAAAAAATCAATACATGAACTGCTTTTAGAAGCAAAACAGCTATCGATAATACATCTTCTAAATAGGTTTAGACTGATGTCTAGAAGTGTCTTATAACAACATAAATAGTTGTGGTAGGTGAAGACACATTTATCAGGTTGACTTGACGTCAGAAACAAGATTTTTAAAGCAACACAATTTATTTTTATCAGTGGCATCGACAACACATGTGCTTGGAAAAGAGCCAACAATTTGTTGATATTTTGCAGTCGAATATATGACACTGATTTTATTTACAGACGCGTGGAGAACATTTCATGTTTCAAGAATAAAACATTGAAATGAAGATATTCCTTTTTTACTGGCTTTTTCAACAAAGGCTTGCATTGCTATCATCAATGAAATGATAATGACATACACTTGCATTAAAAATCAACTCTTCGTTGTGCAGTTTGCGTTTTGTTTCTGACATTGATGCAATGAAAACGTCAAGAACAAGCCCAGTAGCCGAACATATTTCGCCAACCCCATTCAAAAACACCAGGTTCAATGATACACAGACACACGAGATTAACACGACATCACAAACCTAAAACATAAAATACTTTATTGTGACTGTTACCGTCACCAAAACATGGGTTCAATAGGGTAGCGTTAAACTACTGTGTGGGTAACATATAGGCATACCACATTGTTGAGATTATCATTTTATTTTCGTGAACTATATAATGTGAACTATATTTTATTTTATTTACTTATTTGCTAAACATCTCTCACACAAATGCAGCCAATGTATTGCAGGAATAGACACAGATCGTATTGATTATTTTTTATTCATGTTTCAACGGAGAGCAAAACTACACTTGTCCAAACAAAATACCAGCAAATTCATAAAAGCGTTCGATGTGCTGATCGGAGACTGGAAAAGTCAATTTTTTCCACATTGAATACACAAGCATAAGATGAGATTGGCTACTAGATTTTAATAAACGTTCGGCGGAGATATTATCTTGAATTGAATAAATGACAGCTTTATTCAAATCGTAATTCGTGTACGTTTTTAATTTGCGCGAGTATGGATGGTCGAGTACTTGTCAGAGTTTAATATATATGACTGTATCTAGAGCCATTCTAAAAACGTGGATAAAGCATCATGTTTTGATAACGGTCAGAAATATCCGAAAGGTTAACAGACAAGATTTCCAAAATACGAATAAATAAATGAGTTTTGCAAAAATGTACAATTAAGTATATAAGCATATGAGATGCAATTTGCCATGGACACGTAAAACCAAAACATTGATTGATAAGAAAATATTCAAAGTACTCTTTTGCGAGTAATGTTTTATATAAATCACGTGAGGGTCTAATAATGTATTATTTTGTTCTTGTTTAAAGCTTAGCTAAATATAATATCCGTCATCATTAACAGCCATGTTTAATGGCTAATTATGTCATGAAATGTGTTAAGGTTGTTTGTGTTAGCATCTGATATTACTCAGTCTAAAGAATGATACGATTTGATGCAAAATATAGAGATTTCTTCACATAAGTGTATTGCCCTATAAGTTTTCTCACAATATGCTTCTCAAAAAGCAGTTTTGCTGAAAGATTTATCTCTTCTTTCAAGGTGTGTGTTTATGTTTAGTCAATTTAGTGTGTTCGTTTTCATAACATGATTTCAGGTTGTTGGGGAAATATAAGGGTTGGTCGAAACTCTTTAAACCGAACGTTTGAAACAGTGAGTTTATCTGAATATAAGTTCCCTTTTTTAAGATACTTTTTTGATCCTTTTGATTGTATTTTTTTTAAAATATAAACGCGTTCAATGACTTGAAGAAAATGGAATGGCGTCATTTAATTTCGTTTCCGGTTAGTCATCATATTGTTTAAGTTTTTGACGGCTTCCATTTTAAATATCAATTATATATGTTTGTTTAACTATTAACATGAAAATAAATCATTATCAAGTAAGATTGCAAAATATATCATCTCGTACAAACCAAAAGAAAATACTTAATACGTTGCAAAGCCACTCGTAAACAATTAATTTTGAAGCTTACTCGCTGAAATATATTGCATATCTGAAACTGAAAAAATATCTCCTCTATATCATTAGGCTTTTTGATCATATTTAACTAGATACGTGCATTGTACAAGTTGGTTGTCGGGGGAGGTTTTATAACATTATGTTTTATTACTTCTTCTTTTTACAAGACTTCATTAGTGAGGGTACAGGGTATTTACAAAATTATGGATCAAAAAAGATTGATTGACTGAATTATAATACACGGTATTATTTATTTCTTATCTTTGGAACTAAAAGTAAGTGAAAAAACGTAAATTCAAGGATGTTGTTGATTGATGTCAGTAACGATATTTAAAAAAATAAAGTAATTTGCTTTTGTACTCTTTATAGTTTTAACCTGGAATAAGACAGTGAAAATAATTTTTCAAGTGATTACATTTTTTCCGTTCAGCATCAGTTATTAGAAGGTCAATCTCAAGGTAATACGTACAAGATTGACGTAATCGCATTCATGCATTTATTTCCATTCACGGAAGGTCACATTCGTAGCAAAGGTGCTGAGCTCTGTCTAGAAGTAGGAGGTATTATGGATGATTACATTGTAAAACTATACAGACTGCAAAAAACACATGAAACAATGTTTAAATTTATACCTAAATAAAAAGAGTAATGAGTACATTTGTAAGTCACGGCAATCCAACGTCAATCAAAAACAATACGCCAAATCGTTAGCGCGACAGTGGCTATGCTTTTTGATTTGTGAAGTTGCTTCTCTTGCAGACATTGTAAGAGGGTCAAGTTTTTCGGAAACACTCTGCTTCTATCCAGATTTGAGCACGCTTTTCTGGTACCAACAAACCATTCTATAAATGAATTATACTATTTTACCTGATTGCATGATATCAACCAAGTAAAAAGTCATTAATATTTAAAGACTAATTGAAATCTTAGGCTGGTTAGGCTTAGGCTTTTTTAAGTTTTAAGATATAGAAAGACATTTTGTCTTCCATAAAACAGTATGTTTTTGTTTTTAACAGTTGCTTGCTATATATATAACGAGAGAACCCCACCCCCCCCCCCAAAAAAAAAGAGGGGGTGGGGGGGGGTAAACGCTTGTCGAATGATATGAATAATAGTTCTGTTTGTAAGTGATCATATTGTATCTTGTTTTGGTTGTCTGTTTAGTGAAAGATCAATGTGAAAAACAAGAGAACAGAAATTTAATAGCGCCTGGGCTTGTTCCCGTGGTTACGTATGCATTATTATTTAATTGTGCTATTCTGTTAACTACGTTTGAAGTGCTTCAAATGGAAAGTGCAAATCCATATTCTTTGTATATAACTGAAACATAAAGGACATTCATTTCCATTACGATAACAACACGAACTTCCGAGACAATTCTTATGGTTATAAATTGAAATGTATGATTCGTTTAATGATTGGAAATCTTTGGATCTGAGATTAAGTATATCAATATCAACTGCAAGACATTGTATCAGCAACTCATGAGCCGCTTTATTTTTTCAACATTAAACCAGCAAAATATAAATATGTATTTATTTACCAGAGCTACTTATATTCTTGACTTCCACTAACCTTTCATGAAACTTTAGATTTGCTACGGTGATACAGGCAATATTCTCTTTAAAGTTTCTAAACATTGATTTGTTAACGTGCTGTTCAAGCTACGTTATAGCCATGTATGCAATATATTTGTGTGACGCATGCATACTTGTAATATTAACTACTGGCATCATATTCAATGAATCTCATTGTACTTGTTCGTTAATTGTGCTCTTAATATTGATTTTTACATTTTAATATATACCCTATCTTTATAAATAGAAACTCTACTCTCCGAGTACACTAAGGCCTAAAAAATGTTTGTGTGGTTCGGGTAACATGGCCCCCAAGAATAGGTAAGGTAGGTAGGGATTTTTTTTATAGTTTGGTACAGGTTTGTTTGCTTTGTTTTTTGTCCTTTTTCAACATAATTTCAGTTATATAAGGACATTGCTGAGCATCGCTGCAGTTAGGTGGTGTGTCATTGCCAGTTGTTTTGTAATTCGTCACACACCTTCCGAAGGCAAAACATATTTATAATTAAATGTGGCAATACTGACCTGCTTCAGCATCTCAAAAACATTTCTCTGCCATTCTCCAAGAAGTAAAGTAAGGAATATTTTATTTACTGTACAAATGGCAACAGACCTAGGTTTCAGTCCCAGTTTTAAAGAAAGTCACATTTTGTCAGGCACCAGTCTATGTCAGAATTCCCAATAATTAATATTTCCTTTCTATACTAATACATTGTAGTATGTTTGCCCGGCTACTTTTTTATTTAAACTATTTTTATGATTGTATCTGACAACATGACAAGTGAAAAGGATCATGCCTTGTCCTGCAGTGGTGGGTGGGGTATATTAAAATTAGACCAGCATTCAATCTTATGTGTGGGAAAACTTATACTATTATCCAGAGACATTTTGTTTCACTGTTTATTCCTTACTCGAAAAGAGCGAAAAGTCGGAGAATTTCCTGCTAAATTGTATGACAGGAATATCGTGCTGCTGTTCTTCATACAAACGGGTCCATGGCCCCTTGTCGGATGTTGAAATGTCAGTCTCGGAAACAGATCCCGGCTCGAACAAAAACATTATCTCTTCATCTTCGAAACTCATCTTGGGTGTTATGAGCTTAAATTCCCGACGTTCTGGAGTGCTTTTTTTCGCAAGTCGCACCAAAAAAACCCCAGTAGGGTCAGCGATATTATCCAGGTAGGGTCGGGTGACCCGAACCACACAATTTATTATTATTAGGCCTAATGGAAATTAAATCAAATAAAAACACTCAAACGAAACATTTCAACATTGCTTCTTGGTTATTAACTGCTTGACTGTACTTGTAGTTTTTGAAAATTCCTGTGTGGATATGTACATATAACAAATAATGTGAATTCTCTTTCCAATATTTGCAGTATAGTTTTTATGTTGTTTCTAAAACAGTAAAATAACCCATAAGCTTATACTGTTCCATAGTTTATAAATGGTAGGACACAGCTTAAGTAATCGTAAAAAACAAATAATCTGAAATTCTCAATACATAAATTGTTCTAAAACACAAGACGGCTACCTACAATACGTCTAAGAATTATTTATATGGATTCGGACTTATGTCTGAAACTGTCTTATAACAGCATAAATAGATGTGGTAGGTGAAGGGACATTTATCAGGTTGACTTTACGTCATGAACAGTCTTTTTAAAGCGTATGAAACGTATTTATATCAATGGCATAGACAACACATGTGCAAGTAAAAAAACAACATTATGTTGATAATTTGCAGAAAAAAATAAATGACACTGATTTATTTACAGACACTTGGAAAACATTTCATGTCTCAGGAATAAAACACTGTAATTGGATTGTTCCTTTTCTGACTGGCTTCTGCAACAAAGGCTTGCGTTTCAAACATCAATGAAATGATGATGTCATATACTTAGGATAATGATCAACTGTTCGTCGTGCAGTCACATACAATTGACACGTTCTATTTGTGTTCCGTTTCTGACAATGATGCAATGAAAACATAAAAAATAAAGCCCAGAAGCCGAACACTTCACATTAACCCGTTTAAAAAACACCAGGTTCAGTGCCTAGCAGGTACACTACATGTACACATCATCACAAACCTACAAATCAAATAAATAAGAATTGGTGTTACCGTCATCAAATCAGGGGTTCAATGAGGGGGGGGGGGGTTAGCGTACGCATGGGTAACACAAAGGTGTTATTGGAGCTGAAATCGACTTAATTACGATAACTTAGTCATAGAGTATAATTACTCTTAAACTAGCATAAACAGCATAAACTATGTGCGCGAGTCCCATTTAGAAGACTATATTTATGGAAAAGGTCCTTCTTAGATACAACAATATATTGTCTGTTCAAATAGTTTATAGTGGAAAGTTCATCGTCAACTAGACATTTTCCGTTGCGGCTTCCAACAGTTTTAGGCAAAATGTGTCATTTTTCTTGTGGTCTCCAATTACTGCGTCTGCATCCATTCGTTGTATCGTAAATATATGTGTCGGGTTGCACATATCAGACGAAAAACGTCATGGAAAACGACAGCATGTAAAGGCATCTGCAAAAAAAAGCAAAATGAATTGTCTCATAGAAATTGATAATCAAAACAAAAATAATAAATACGACATTGTTTAGAGTTCCATTTCATTTGCGTGAATTATAAAATGTGAGTTATGTTGGTTTTTTTATTCTACTTATTTGCACAACATCTTCCACAAAAATGCAGACAATGCATTGTAGGAATGGACACAGACAGTATTGACAACTTCGGACAGTTCTATTTATTCAAGGTAAAGTATTTCAGCGGAGAATAAAACTTTTATGTCCAAACTAATTAACAGTGAAAGCATAAAAGCGTTCGATTTGTTGAACGGAGATAAAGTTTATTTTACTCTACAGTGCATAAACACTCGTAAGATAAGATTTACTTTCGTTTTCAGATTTATCAAGTTTTCTGCGGAGATATTATCTTGAATTGAATAAATGTCAGCTTCAATTAAATCATTATCTATGTATTTTCTATATTCCTGCGAGTAAGGATGATCGAGTATTTGTCATAATTGAATGTTAAGGTATCTATGGTCATTTTAAAACAGTAGATGATACTAGGTGTTTGATAACGGTCAGAAATATTCGAATGGTCAAGACTTTCGATTCTGCCTAATGATATATGAACCTATCTACGAGTGGCAGTTTTCGAACCCAAACATTTGCTAATCTTAATATTTTAATATATGTGTAAAGTGCATTTTGTCATTGGGAAGCTTTGGGTCTTAGTCAATGAACTTAATTGTTACAAGAAATATCCCAAAGAGTTGTCTCGACCATGTTCCTATTGAAATGACTAAAATTATACTGAAGATGGATCAAACCTAAAAAATATGAGGTCAACTGCACCATTTCTGGTAAGAAATACACAAATCATGCGCAAAACCTTATGATTTTCTAGAGGTCATAATTTTACACATTTTCACAAAAGCGTGTTCCCCAGAATCAACAACGATTGCTATTTGTTAAAATCTTCGCAAATTTAAAATATTGTACTGACGGATAAAAGGAATTTGAAAAGGTTTAAAAAACGGTTTTCATCATTTACACATGACCGCTATTACTTCATATTGTCAGTTTTAATGATTTTCCTCAGATATGAAATACTGGAAACTGTGTTTTTCTTCAGTATGACACTTCTGCGACTAGCATCTTGGTAATATTTGTAATGTCATTAATTGAAATTGAAGCTCTGTTTTGTGATTTAGCTACTGATAATTCTGTGTAATATTTCTCAAACGGCGATATTTGTACGTTTTACGTTTAAACATAAAAAGCATGTCTCAAACACTGGAAATAACAAAAAACATAGATATTTCAATGTGTAAAGTTGTTATTTCTTCGGTATTGTGACACGTCTCCGACCATCCTCTGGATTACATTGTTTAAGCCATACAACAGAACAATTATTTTTGCTTGCTTTATAATTGATCGCGACTGCGATTTCATTGTGAATCCCAGACGGCGATATTTAGTTTTAAATGTTTTAATCGGATATCAATCTAAAAACGTGACAGTTAACAAGACCCTTACCACTTCTATTCATATAATGAATTCAAGTGGAGAGTGCGAACCTTATGTATATGATTTTTTATAAATTAATATTAAAGCATAAGTTCTTGTAAATAAATGGAATAACAGAACGTAAACTAAATCGACAAGCCGATTAGACAACACAATAACAGCGACATTTATAAAGGCACAATGCTAATGCCTAGCAGACACTGAACGGGGAAAACAAACCGTTCTAACAACACAGACACACTATACATGCGCGACTATCAATATATGTTGGCGTCATCGCCTTGGAACTATTTGCGCAACAGGTATTCATCCGGGGTGTATCCTAGTTGATTGATTCCCAGCCTCACATTTGTCCTAACATTTATCTTTATTCTATCATTTGACCTCACCAGCAGTAAAGAGCACATACATATGAGTAACACTGTCGTATCGAGAAGCTGATACCGAAACAGAAATATTATCAAATATTAAAATACTTCTACAAACACTACAAAATTCTAAAGTTTGCAGACTATTACCATCTAATTTCAAGACCAAACAGTTGACTTATATACATAATACACTTGACACTACAAGAACAAGCCCAGCATGGCTACCTTAAATGTTTATATTTGAGTGTGCTTTTTTCCCTGTCGAAAGTATTTTCAAGAATGAACATTTTCCTTTTGAATAGTTCAATGAGATCTTCATAGGGAGTATGAGTATATCACTTCGTGCAAAGGCAATATGTATGTATGTTTCAGTCATTCCACACTGTTTTTGTTTCAACAATGGTCAAGAGGAGGCCTTTCCGCTGTCATCCCAAGATACTACTTAAAATGTGAATGTAGTCTTGTTCCTGATTTGTAAGAACACAGATTGTAGTACAGAGAAATTTCCATTTTTGTACTGGAATATGTAATATGATTCACGCCTTGAACTCAAAACACCAACTATTTTCCAAACCTTGATAAATTAACAACGTTTTTAATAGTTTTCTTGACAAGGATTTCCTTAATTCGCCTAGTTTATGTAGTATTGCTTACACACTTGATTCGGGTACAGTGACATAACAGAATTTATTGATTCTTTGAATGAAATAAGTTAACATAAAAACTCACCCCTTCACGTATATGTCTTTTAAACTCAAACCAATTGTCTTCATTTGACAAATATTGTTTTTGATCAGTGCTTTAGAATGGTCAATGACCAAATTTATTAGCTGATCCTATGTTCAATGTAACGACGTAATTGTCTTACAAACATCATAAGTATCATTTGTTCTGTTATTAAACTTGACTGTAATTTTTAGTATTGCATATTTCGTCGTCTGCTCCAATATTAGACAGGAGATACGTTATTGTCTGTCGTGATGTTTACGTCATGAATCCCTAGCTGATTTTAATTCGATACATCCCTCGTGACAGGAAATAAGCAGAAAAATACCACTAAGAAATAATTGATGTATGAACATCCTGCAATGTAAACTAGAGAAAAAAATCGAGAGCCTAGTCGTGTTATTTCAATATCGAAACTCTGTTTAAGAAAAACACTTTCACTAAATATTTTCGCTAGACCAACAATGGTATAAAATGTTTGCATCCCCGTCGCCTTACTTGGAAATTGGAACCGTCCACCCGTTTGGTGTGTGGGTCCGAAGACGCACGTATATTCAGGATTTACAGGATCGTTCTTTCCCGTATATTCAGCCATTTTCCGCAGTGAACCCCGGTGGTTAAAAATAAAACAATACGACCTTGTTTAGAGGCACAAAGGGAGGGCCCAAACGACAATGAACATGAGACACAAACGTATGAACACATTTTTGGCGAATACAAACTCCACAATCGGACCACGCACGTAGCTTGATCGATAAATGATGGGATTGCCGTCGAAATCGAGTTCACAGAAAGACGAGTATACTGGGAGCTTTACTTGTCTATATAGCTATAACTTCGAACTTGTCCCGACTTTAATCGACAAAGTATTTACAGTAGTAGTTTATGGCCACAACGAAGAACGGCTGACAGAAGAACAACCTAACCACACAATAAAGAGTTCACTGAGGGCTAAAACTAGTTTGGACGTTTTCATTTAGTAAAACAATGTATCAATGTACAAACCAGAAAGAAACTCAGAATGAAAATAGAATAAAAAATACCAAATATATAAATGCTGTTGCACATACTTCCAGATTTAAAAACGAAATGATTACAAAAAAAAACACTTATATATTAGACATCGGCAGTAGAAAACGGTTATAAAAATAACTCTTAATCTTGAAAATAAACATTCGCTGACTCCTGTCCTCCCTTCCATCGAAACCAGTGTTGACAACTACATTTTCTTTTCGGCAATTTAAGAACATCCCCAGTATATATAAATTAAAAACAGTTTTAAAAAAATCAAAACTCAGCCAGTTTTAAATGCTTATCTTATTTATAGTTTTATGGTGCATTCGAAACTTCAGATCGCAGCCACAGTGTGATTCTGTTTTATGGCTCAGTGATTAAGCAACTATATAAAGAATTTTGCCAACTCCTGTCTAATCCAAGATCTCTAGACATTCCGGAAATGTACACTATTCATATTTCCGTAAACAAAGTGCGTAGACAACCAATCCCTTATTGCAAAAAAAAAAGTTAAAATATACGATCTATCATGATTTACAAAATGACATTATTAGGATTTTATTCACGAGGAAAGTTTGTTTGGAACAACAGTGGAACAAAACAAGATAATCCTTTTATTATTCTCTGAAGAAAGGCCATTGTGGAAAACTGTGTTTGCTTTAGCATTGTGACACATGTGTGACCATTTTTTAAAAAAAAAGAAATGATAATAAATAAAAAACCTACAGGGATAGACCACGCAATTTACAATTTGAATATAAACTAGGTTAATGGGAACAAGGTTAGGTTCACAATGACAGCGAAGGAGGGGCAAAACACGTATTGACACTTATTATGATCGTGTTCGATTGGCAACCTAAAGCAACAACAAAACAATCTGAATATCGCGAGATATATAAACTAAAATTGAAACTTGATTACTACATGGAATTAAATTCAATACTGCATATTGTAAACATGGTCTAAAAAGTGTGAACCACCCGTGTTACCAAATGTTTCTATCAAAGATCAATTAGAAACGCTCCAGAGAGCAATCGTATGCAGTCATTTAGTATTTATTTACGATAGATCTCAGGATATTCTGATGGTTTTGTCGTATGTTGTGTGGATATTAAGGCGATATCATTACTGTCTTTTGGTTTGGAACGTTTTTTTGCGATATACTTACACACTCGTTCTTATTGTCTGCTGCAACAAATAACCAATGATGTCATGCAAATGCATGTATGTATTCGAGTTCTTGTTCGCAACATTTGCATTTTTGGAGCATCGTAATTGTCTTTGTAATCGATAATATCACGGTCGTATACTCCAAAGATGATCGATGCAATTGTACAAGTCTTGTGTTTTCATTACCTTAACTAAATTGATCCTTTGTGTTATAGATCACTTGTGTAAATGAGCAAGTGCTTAAAATAAACCAGTGGCTTACATGTTGAACAATTCTTTTTGACCACTGTTGTCGCTAGTAATAATTAAGTGACGTTATAATCCTATAACATCATAACTTGTAGGGATGCAAACGAATGGCAAAATTGATATTCGAATATTCGGTAATTCTTTCGAACGAATATTCGAATATTCGATTACCAAAATACGTCTTTTAAAAGTTGTAGTAAACTATTACTATATTCGCTAAAGTAATAGCCGGTGCATTTTAGCTCTACTTTGTCTACTATAGAAACACAATAAGAAATACTTTATGAAGAAAGAAAAAAAACAAAACATTTTAATTTATATTACTCTGCCTTCATATTTGTAAACAACGTGAACTTGGATGGATTTCTGGTCAATTGGTGTTATGCGCAAATGGAGGGCGTTTGCGTAGGACGAGCAGCCTCGTTCTGGGATTGACCTCTACTAAAAAAAAATGGAAAACCCAAACCAATTTGGGAACTAGTTTATTTCAGAACTTCTTAATTGGTTCAGGCAATTTACCGAAAATAATTGATTTTTTTGTGTCACTTGACTTTCAGCCTGTTATTGTAAAATTACGGGGACTTTTTATAGGACCGACGATATGTCCCTAAATGAGACATGGCGCGTGTTTAGTGTATTGTCATCACATTCACACCTCTGGCATTATGGGCCAATCGTTGTAAAAACAAGACAAACGAATTTTAAACATAACAACATAGTTGTAGGCAAAATAATAATTATTTTATGTTTTCAACAACAAAACATCGAATATACGAATACCGATTTTGACATTCGAATACCAAACGTTTGATCGAATATTCGAATATTTGTTTGCATCCCTAAAAGCAATAAAGGCAAGTGCTATGATGGTTACCTTCCTAACGAGAAAAAGAACTGTCGCAGTAAATACAATATAAAATTAATTGTTATCTTTATCCGAAATATCTGTTGGTCATTGACGTTGAGTCCAACTCCAAGATCACGGTCCAATAGATTGAGAAAATTTTATAGAAAGTAATAAGCAGTGTGACGATAAACCCAGTGAACGCATTAGCAACTTGAGTCGCATTCGTATGGGGTTATACAAACGACAAGATTTAGTAAGTAATGGAACGTTGAGTATCTCTCATGCACAAAGACTTATCATGGAATTACAAGTCACCCCTTAGCAGCCCAAAATTGTAAAGCGTCGCGAAAAAGAAATTGAATATCCGTCACAGAAAGCTTGAAGACATTTACCACAAAATCGCTGATTGATTGTCTAGCTTAGGTTACGATGTTTTTTTTGTCTGAAATAAATTTCAGAATAAAACCTTTCACTATATGTCGGTTTGAGTGACAGCATGAAAGCATTGTATTTACCTGTGGCCGTTATTCAGAATCAACAAACAAATCAAGAGAAAAAAATATCTTAAGTAGTAATTTTCAATAGTTTTTTTTTTATCTGAGGCTCTATTTTAAATCATTTTCAAAGATAAAATATTCTTTCTGAAGTTGAATCGAATTACATGCATTATTGAAATATTTAGCTATTTTGGTATTTTATTTCTCACGTTTATAACATTTAATTTGAGAAAATACTGATGTTTCTCACGCTGTATTAAACAGCACCAATTGTATAACTTTTGGTAATACGAAACGTTACTGTTATTTTTTTATTCTTTCCGCAACTGCCATTATTTTTTGAACGCCCTTTTTACATCTACTACATCTCTGCTCTTTTTTCGTAAAGTTCCGTGACAAACAGACGATCGATTCTTCAAATGAAATGTGTTTAGTGATCCTCTTTATGTACGTAATGGAAAAATATAAACTAATTTAGGACATCTGAATGAGAACGTGCTTTAGACTGGAAAGAAACAAAATAATCCTTTCAAGTAAAGATTATATTAGAACGGTAATCAAACGTTGAAACTGTTTTTGTAGAAATCAAGCTCTGTAACATTGTTGGTTTAAGTATTCGCTAAAGGCAAGCAGTGCTAAGCTATAATCGTTTGCTTTTTCCTTCATTCTTTTCTTGCAAGCATATGTCATGTCTTATTTTATTATCACATTTGCACTAATTGTGCTGTTTCCCGTATTGTCTTCCCTACAGTTTATTAAATTTATTATGTTAAAGAGAGCAGATGTTTTCGGTTTGATGTGTGTTATTTACATATAAAAGTGTGTTTGTTCACGGTAGCAAACGGAACTATAGTTATTCAATTTACATTCAGTCATGCATTATGCAAGACCTCAACATATCAAAGCACAAATAACATACTTATTGACACAATTGGGTGTTTTAATTGGAGTATGTTATTGGTCAATAAAAGTGAAAGACAACATTTTAACATTATTAATGCAGACCAATTTGGCAGTGCCAATTTACAAGCTTCACACACGTTAATACACATTGTTTACATTTACCTTATCCTACATTACAGAGATTTAAGGCACACATAAGTTCTAATCAAGTAGGACAATCGGTCGCACAGAAACGAGGTGTTCTTAAAAGTGTATTCTAAGAATAAAACATTATGTCAAGCCAAACTAGTTTCACCTATTGTGAATTTGATTTTTCTAAAATGTTCGTAAAGCAGATCCTTATTAAAATAAACATGTGTTATTATTTCATCATCATTGTTAAATGATTCTTTTAGTATCATCCTTTTAAACGCTGCGTCGATGTCGTAAATGTGCCTTCATCGATAATATATACTAGTTCTTGTATTCGAGAGAAACCTGCGTTATCTTTTAGTAACTTTAGGCCTTTAGTAAGCAATGTTTCGTATAAATTCTTTTAACCCATCATAGTTAAACCATGAAACATCAGACACCTTTTTTAAAGCTCAATGATCAAATCCATACAAACGAAAATCGAGATAAAAAACAACCTCACAAGAAATAAACCACCTGACTCCAAAATAAAACAACAACACACGCTAATAGTAAATGTTGAAGTAATCGCCGTGGCACCGTTTACCCAATTGTTTAATTGAACTTAGTATGCTCATCTTACACGAATTGCATCGCAATATTTCAATTGAATTGAGTATAGTTTGTCTAACTATTGACGCTATGGACGAATCACATGAATACTATACTACACTTTATATATCTTAACGAGTGCCGTACAGAAAAAGTTCATATTGTCTAGAAATTCCCTATGCAGTCTAAGTTTTGTCATTTCAATACTTTTCCTGCCAATATAATCCGTTTGCTTTTTGAGAATAATTCTTTTGGTGAAATTCGATCATTGAATACCGGTCCATTTTTATTTTATTTGTGCATTTAATGTGAAATCAAACCTTCAATGCAGGTGATATATAACATTTTAGGTCATACATTGCTATTTCAAATGTTTCTTTAACCGGGTGTCATATTAACATCTGCAAATTGAAGGGCTTCAACAAACAGTAATGCGTGTTTTTGTACAAAGTGAACTCTTTCTTTGAAACGATTTATCTTAAAGAAGAAGTTGTTTATATAATTATCTCAATAGTTTACAATGTGTGCATTGAAGTAGCCGTTAACTTTGTCATGTAGTTTATATATTATTATTACACTGTTCTATTGCTTTTTATGCAAAAATAAACAATTTAAACCAAAAGCTAAAATGATCGGGTGAATATAGAATATAAGATCTATACGTATTCTTATTATACAACATTTCAGACACTTTTAATTATAGGAAATCTGAAATGCCCTCCACTGTGGCATCAGTCTCATCAGTTTTCATCTCCATAAGTTCACAGAAAAATCTAGCAATTATAGAAAGGTAAGGAATTATTCTTACAATGAAAAGATGATTTTCTAATTCACAATTGTTCTTAATGGAACACTATACAGCACTTTTACAACAACTTTGCTTTTTATATAGAGATATTTGCCCATAACGAGATATACGTTACACAAGGGTGACGTCATTCCTGAACGAAATTGCTGCTTAAGCTTTTTCCGTGTCCTTATGGATCATTATTAAAAATGGAATACCTCTCCAATCGTTGTTAAGAAGCCAAGAGGCATTGACCTTGTTACCATTAACTCTGCTTTAGGAAGATCAATTCGAAAAAATAAATATGTACACACTTTTTACAAATAAATGTGCTCTAAGGCATTGAATTGTAAAAATAAACCTTAGCGTTCGCCATATCTTAATTTTACGTTTACGAGAATAGCATGAACTGTACATGGAAAATATTGATGACACTTACCAAACATAGGTCACTTCAAAGAATCCATTTCTCCAAAACCAGAAATCGTTAATAAAAGTTAGTTAATTATTTTATATTTGACATTTTTTTTTTCTTGGAACTAACAAACCTTTACCTCGCTATTTCCTCTTAAATACCGTCTGTTATACAGTGCCTGTATCATAGAAATATACATTATTTAATTAACACCATTTATCGGGCATGGTATCATATACACGCCATTTAATTGCAAATATAGCCCATTAAGAAAATTATTTTTTGTAATTCTCTATTTTTGATAACGTCAGAGCCATTATTGAGAAACATTTCCAAGAAATGGGAAATCTTGTAATTAGGTATTGTGAAATTTTGCAGCACTAATGCTGCATAAGTGTAAACATGTCCTAAAACATATCGCAATTTGAAATGTCAAGTATAATTATCATCATATGATACCTTCTTACATGTTACATGCATATCTTTCAAAAGAATAACAAACAAAAAATCAAGTTTAGCCGAATGATACAAATGGAAAGAAATAATATAATATTTTAACCATTTTCAGAGAGTATTTGTCCATACACAAACATAATTATGTTTATTACTACGCAGTATGTTCATGTGATATTGATAGCACACATATTATCATTGCAAGCATTAGGTAAATATTTAATAAACTAACAACAGGATATAAAGCTGCACCCTCACAGATTGAACGTTTTGACACCTTTTTTTTAATTTTTGCCTTTGAACGAGCCAAATTTTGCAAAAATCCATAAAAATCTGTTAGGTAAGACTGCTGATAAAAAAATAGATCGCAAAATATTATAATTAAGTTCAAAAATTGATGTTTTATGCATTTTGGATAAACCGTTAGGAAAGGTTTAAGCCATAATACATTAATTTTTGAACGGAAATATGAAAATCTACGATCAGCAATCTTATATCAGTGGTTTGCATATATTTACGCAAAAAGTTTCTCTTTTCAAAACCAAAAATAAAAAAAAAAATTGTCATAATGGTATATCTCTGAGAGTGCAGGTTTAAACCAGTTTGACTTTAACAATCGGATAACTTGTTACGGTGCTATATTATCAGTGATAAATATGTATTTAAATTTATTATTAGTTTCGCCAATATATATAGGAGGTAATATTAACAGATGCTAGAACAACACTCGGCTTACATGTTTATCAATGATATATATTTGAATTGATCATCAGTTTTGCCAAAATTTACAGAAGTAAATGTAAACAGATATTGCTGTCACTCCAGATGCGGAAATGGTGTATTTTGTGCTTGTATCGAAAACCGTCGATGTCAGATCCAGACTTTGAAAATTACATTACTAAGTGTTTGGACAAAATGTTAATAGCTTTTGAACTTATTATCAGCATACTTAGGAGATTTGAATTATGACTTACTGAAATGAGAAAAATGTAAACCTCTTCATAACATTTGTGATAACTTTAGCCTGGAAAATATTATCTCTGAACCTACATGGTTTATGAAAAACTGCAGGCCCACACTTATTTATGTCATCCTCACCAATGGAAAGTCTTTTATGTGTAAAACTGTTAACTTTAAATGCGGCCTCAGCGACTGTCACTACCTTAAAGCTACTAGTTTAAGAGAAAAATGTGAGCCATATATGAAACAGAAGGTCACTTGCAGGTCATACAAGAAATTTGACAACAAATCATTTAATGAACATCTTTCCGATGTTCCGTTCCATCTCGCCCATAACTTTGAGGACATGGACGATATTTATTGGGCTCGCGAACACCTATTGAAACAAGTTATTGACGAGCATACCCCTGTAAAACAGAAACCCCCAAAAAGGAATCCACCACCTGATATGAACTCTAGGTACCGTAAACTAATTTACAAGGTTCGTCAAGCAAGAAAAACCTATAACAGAAATCAGAATATGGCCAACTGGTTAAACTACACTGGTTAAAGTTCAGAAATCTCAAAGCCAAGGTGAAAAAAGAATTTATAGCTGTTTATTTCCAAGAACCGTATAGTGGAGGACCCAAATCAAAGGACTTCTGGCCGACAATTAAACCTTTTCCCTCACAGAAACCTACAAATAAATCAGATAACCCAATAATACTAAATAACAACATAGGGAATTTGGTTTCTGGTCAAAAGCTGGTGGCCAATAAAATGAACTAATTTTACATTAATATAGCCGATTGAAATATCTGAAACGCAGGTTTAAGATAAACACCCAAGTCTTGACAAAATAAAGGAAAACTGCCAAATGTCATCTGACTTTCACTTCACCTCGGTCACCGATAAAGATATTGGAAAATACATTGACAGTTTAAATCCTCCAAAAGAAACTGGCATAGATCTGATTCCTCCCAAAATCACAAAGATACTTTACAGGTTCCCATCCAAAACATGGCCAATGGAATTATTAGCCAAGTATCATTTCCAAATAGTCTTAAGCTAGAACAAGTTACCCCAATTTTCAAGAAAGATGACCCCTTTATTGAAAAAAACTCTCGTCCAGTCAGTATTTTACAATCAATGTCCAAATTATATGAACGGGTCATAAGTGAGCAACTAATTAGTCATTTTGAATAAAATTTCATCCTTTCCTGGCAGCATTCAGAACAACATTTGGATGTCAAACTACCCTGTTAAGGCTGGTGGAAGACTGGAAAAAAGCCCTTGATGAGAACAAATATGTAGGCGCAGTTCTAATGGACCTCTAAAAAGCATTCGACTGCCTGCCCCATGATCTCATCTTAGATAAGCTTAATGCATACGGCCTCTCAGCCCCAGCATGTAAACTTATGCACAGCTATCTTACACACAGAAAGAAACGTGTCAAACTTGGTCAAATTACCAGTGAGTTGGACTCTATGCTGAAAGGCGTACCACAAAGATCAATATTAGGGCCTTTAGATTTCAAAATCATTCTCAACGACATCTTCTACTCTATCAATAACGCAGCTTTGTATAATTATGCAGAACAATACTCTTTCTGTATGTGATAAAAATTCTGATGTTGTTATACCACTCTTGAAGAAGTAAGTAACATTTTGATCAACTGGTTTACTTCCAATCTAATGCAGGCTAACCCTGGCAAATATCAGGCAATTTCAGTTGGCTCAAGGTCTGCTAAAGAAATAAAACAATTCAATATACTTAATCACACCATTGTTTGTGAAGAGCAAGTGAAACCTTTAGGTGTTGAGGTAGATAGTCTATTAAATTTTGATGCCCAGATTTCTAAAATGTGGAAAAAAGCAGCTAAGCAAATAGAAATTCTTCAAAGACTAAGCAAATATTTGACAACCAATACTAAGCTTATTATCTTTAAATCTTTTATTAGATCCAATTTCAACTACTGTTTTGTATATTTTGCTACTTTCAATTATGCTATTTCAATGTATATAAATGTATATAAATACCCTTAATGTTATACTTTTGAGACAACTAACCATTTTACAGTGGTATATCAACTAGTGGATACGTGCGCGTGTGGACTGGCCGTACAGCCGGGAAAACTTGTTGATGTTATCACTGTTCTCGATGCTCTTATCCAATTTTCCTATTTGTATTTGTATGCATGCTCCAATATGTGTTCATTTTAGCATATATACTTTTATTTCCAGGTCACAAGCTCATTGTTATTTTTATTTGATATGTTATGTATGTCTGTTATTCATGTCGGAAACTAGTTTAATGAGCTAATGTTTCTTGTTAACACATACCCGACATTAAATAAAGATTCCTGTTTCTTGTATCTTGTAAGAACAAAACATGTTTTAGTGATATTTATCTGTTTTTTCAACATTCATGTTTCCAAACTCTACATGAGTAAATATAAACAGGTACTATAACAATAATGGGCTATGATGTTTTAATGATATTGTTTTGGATTAAACATTTATTTTGCCAAGTTCTTCATGACCAAAATAAACAGATATGAGATCACATATCGACTTACACGTACGAAATATGACGAAAATCTACCAATACGAATTTTATATAGTGTTACTATGTAGCACAAATGTTATCATGTACAGTATCAGTGGTATTTATTTGCCATGTATTGACTATGGATTAATTGTTCATGTAGACGAACACTATAAGATTGAACTGTTAACCACAATAAACAGTGATGTACATCGATCTGTATAAATAAGACAGAATACATATATATATATACTATGTTAAGGAATGTGAGCAGTACAAGCATTCAGACGGCTTCGGTAAGCATTAAGAGTTGTTGCAAAACAAAACTTTTATGGGGTTAATGACTTATAGAATATGCCCCAGGCAATTATTCCTTCCACTAGGGCAATTTTGAACCAAAAGCCATGGTCAACCATTTATTATCCTGTATAATACATATGTTTTGTCATTTGTCAATGATTTCAAATAGGATTTAAAAACATGGTTTTATGGAATAATGAAGGATATGTCATATAATTAGCATGTAGTCTGAAAGTCTTAAAACAGAGATATAACTAAATAGTTTTGAATGGCATTAGCTGCAAAAATAACGAGTGACTGCACTTTCGTACCTGTTTTCAGAATAAGCCTGCAATTTTTCAATTCTTCAAATATTTCCTGTTTTACATCGGCTGAATGTAATTTATTTTAATAGGTGAGTTCAGCTAGGGTCAATCAAGCGTTTGAGCAGTTTCATAAGAATCTCGGCTTGAATGACCCTAGCCATTTCGCTGGAATAATTAACATTTCTCAGCGAATAAATTAAAACAAAACGTGTCAACAAAACATTTCCCTATCTCAATGCTTTATGACCTTTACCGAATATAAACATCCGGTACGTTTTCGGGTAGAACTCGTTACTGAAATACGGAAAGTGTCATTATTGGTAAAACTAATTTCACTTTTATTGCACCGATAGCTCCATTTTAATCCCTTTAAAGCTTTTAATATTTAAATGTTTGCCTACCAAGTTTACGGCGGCCATTTTTATTTTCGTGAAAATAACGTCAGTGTGCACGTTTTTGTCTTCGTCAGGCAATTATGCCATAATTGCTTTGACGTGCCGTGATAATCTCACAGGCGGAGACGATAATCATTATTGTGAGAAAGAATTTCTATAGTAAAATGCTAATATTTATAGTAACATGTGTACTATTACGTAATAAATGTATTTATGCATTGTAGAATTAAATAATGAAACATACGAGTATCACAAACAGCTTCTTAAGTTAGCTGCAACTCTGACATTGAAGGGTAGCACTCGTGAAAGTACACGTGCATGTGGCGTTTGCAATATTTTTAATATCTTCTAAAAATCATCATATAATGCCATTTAAACCTAGAACACTGAGTGCATGGCGATTACACTTCTTGTTTTATTTGATTATGATACTAAATTCAATTCCAAATGTTGGACATCTGTGACATTTCATTTAATATTTCAAATATTTTCACTATTACGTATTATTATTTTTATGTATATAAGTGTGTTTTTTATAAATATGCAGTGCAAATCATATACTCGCTAATCATGGAAGCGCAGTCTCATATAAATATTAACCGTTGAAGACATCATTGACAATGGAGGCATAACTCTTCGAGAAAACGCTATGCAAGGGAATATTTTAAAACATGTAATTATGATATACACTTCATTTGATGTTTGTAGCACTTTTTGGAAAGTATTTTTTAGACTGTCTCTTGACGTGAACATGTTTCATAAGAAAACAGCAAGTACATATATATGGTGCAACAACAACATCCCGAGTTTTCATATTTATGATAGTTTGTGGTTTTATTGCAAGATGTTTTAAGATCTCGTATCGTATACAATAAACTCTAGAATTGAACCTTATATGGAACCAAAAAGGAACAAACCAAACTCCAAACTGCGGTTACTTCCCTTTGCCGTTAACTGCCACTACGCATGCCATGCCATGATGTTAGAAACAAGTGACGTCATACGTCATTTATAAAGGTAAATATTTCTTTCTTTTAAGGGCCTCCCACAGTGTAGATGTTAATTTGTAGGACCGAAACATGAATGTACGGAAAAAAACATTTTTATTTAGTTTTGAGGTTCCTTATTTATCAAGCAATTTAAACATCCGTTGCAACATGTGAAGGTGTCATGAAGAGTTAAGCAACTTTAACGAGATTCGATGTTATCAGACTTTCAAAAAGAAAAGCTTTGACTTTTTTTAAGGAAATGTTATCATATCAAATTAAAATTGTTTTGTTAAAATAATCAAGACTACTCGATGAACACTTCATTGCGGCCTTGTGGTAATTGCATGTATTTTAAGGGAATTGCCCGCTTTTTGCAACCCGGAAGTGAATTTAATCCTCTATAATTTGTATTTCTTTAATATCTTTCTATTTGAGATGACAACATCAAGAACAAACAAGCCATTGTGGAATGGGAGGTCTCTATCGTTTTGACACAAACAAATAATTTGACAAATGCTTTTTTATCCAAAATCTTATGAAAAAATATATTTGCTCAGCTCTTTATAACGTCAAAACATGTTGAAAAAAAGGATGTATATTCTACTCATGAAAGGAACATGAACTTTTGAAATTGTTTATTTGTTGGCCTTCCCCACTCACCTTTGCATTGTTTAATTATGATTTTCTTTATGATTGTGGCAAAAATCAAATATGCTTTCAACCGTATTAAAGATCACAGTTTGGTTCGAATGAATCAGCTTTAAAGTGAAACAATAACAAAACATATTAAACATATAATCTGCTATAGAAAATTTATTTTCAGTCTTCAGTTTTTTTTTAAAAACTAATACCATTTTATTTTAAACAGGAAACATTTGTTTAATAAATGTTCAATAAAATATAAAGAGGGCTTCTGAAAGTAGTGTGTATTGCCCGGTGAGCGAACGCTATCAACCACTCCCCACCACCCAACTTCCCTCTTAAGAACATGGGTACTTATTTGATTAATTTCTCAAGTCACAATGTTCACTTAAACCTTTTACCTGATCTTAACTGTTCTTAACATAACGTCAAATAAGCCCTAAAGTGTTGCATGTTATATAATATAGAACACTTAATTTAGTGTAAAGAGAGGAGTGATAAGCAAATAAATTAAGTTGTTCTTGTTTATAATTGCAGAATGTCTAATAGTTTGATGATTTTTACATAATATTGTTTTAACATTATTTTACATTATTGAAAATGATACATTTACAGAACGATTGTGTCTTAAATCTCGATTAAGTGGACAAATAGCATTAATTAATTAAAGTTTTAATCGCTAAAGGAGAGGACGTAACTTTCGAAATTTAATGGTTTATGGTTCCAAACTTATTTTTACCTGCTGATTATGCTGGATCTCCAGAACCTACTTTTTATTGCTTTTTTTCACCAGATTGTTTGTACTCCTACACGGGGCTTTGAAACTTTATCAAATACATAGTAGTAAAGTTCAACCTATTTTTTTCAATAAATTAAAAGCATTGACAATGTTGTTTTATGTTATTAAGAGAATAAGTGAAACTTTCGTCTCAGACATGACGCTTGGGGTCGTGAAACACTTTAAATCAGTGTGAAAATCGGTAAATTCACTAAAGAATATATATTAATTTTTAATTAGTAGTCACTAACCTAAAATGATATTACGTATACATGTTTTAACATTGTTATGTACTAATTTGATGAACTTAACAATTTTACATCTTACACCAGGACTTACAACCCATGAAGTCTGATGATCAGTCCTTATCAGTACCATGAAAGGCACAGCACAATTTCTATTCGTGAAATTAAATATTCTACATTATATTTGCAAAATGAATATAACTTCTTAATCAAATTGTTCATCACTAAATATTATTTTTTATTTCAGTCATATATTCTAAGTATGATCAAACAATTAAGCCATAATATTCAAATATCGCAAGAATAAAATAATCGAGCGCATCATCTATACGATCGCATTTCGTTTCTACAATCCTTTCCCCTTGTCCACGACTCTAGGTAATTCTTTAGCCTATATATGGTTAAACAATTGCTATAGTTATAAAGCAATTATAAAGGATTTGCTGTCAATAACCAAATCAGCAATGTTTTTTGTAATATCACCGCATTTATTCAACGTAGATTAAGATTTGCATATTCATCAACAGAAACGGAAACTCTTATGTATCTACATTCACTTCTTCCTTGCATTCTTAACATTAATAATCAGCACCAACAATAATTTTGTTTGTTAAAAATGGATAAACTGTCAAAACAGATGGAGAGTCTGAAACGCGCGTTGTCAATGTCTGAAATCTCCAAGACATCTGGAATGCAATACAAAACAATTTGGTCTGGTGTTGTATT
This sequence comes from Mya arenaria, assembly GCF_026914265.1. NCBI lineage: Eukaryota > Metazoa > Mollusca > Bivalvia > Myida > Myidae > Mya > Mya arenaria. The sequence continues at coordinate 60,173,797 of NC_069132.1, read as the reverse complement.
CAAAAATGTCACATATAAGACGCATTTACTTTTCCAATGAGAATAAGAAACCTTTTCAAACAAACATACGCCTTATCGTTTAACCTCCCTACATGTGCACTCATTTTCAAGTATCCTATTTGTCTGGGCATCTTACGTAATAGATTATATCACATATGGCATTGGATGAGTCATCGATTTGACCATATAGGCTGAGACCAATTTCATCAAGATTTCTAGGACCTGTTTTGTACATAAAAGAAATTTCCAAATTCTGTCCTTTACGTATGTTAGTTTGTTCTGTGGTAATCAATTGGGTTTCCTCCGGGTACTCCGGTTGCCCCCCACAACTTACGACAACAATCTCGTGTTACATGGTTCCATTAGTGATAAACTAATTATTGTAATACAATGGTAGTTATAAATATCTTTATGAAATCCAGTTTAGGTACAAAATTGTTCATCTCATTCTTAATGAAACTGCCACTAGTTAACAAGAATGTGAAGAAAAAAGAGCCACCGTCAATTGAAAATTAACGAGATGATTAAGGGGATTTCAGTTTCATCCCATGAAATAAAATTCTTCAATGATGTAGTTCCATCCCTAGAATATACTTTAAATGTTTATTACACTCTTTTGAACAGAAACATACGCCAAGTCTTAATAAGTACCTGATATTTCAATACCGTTTGTTTCATCATATCAAACAAGTATTTCAATAATTTCAAATCACCCATTTCTTGCTCGTCGATGCTTTCAAAGAACGAATGTTAAGATATTATGATCACAATGTTTTCGTTGTGGTCGTAGTCGGTGAGCAAAAACATAATCTGTGAAAAAAAATAGAAATCATTCAAAATAGGTTAAATGGTTATTGTGTGTATTCCGTCAAAAAACAACAAAACAACAAAAAAAGAGATGAACGCTAATACCAGCTTGGGGTGCTTTCGTTTTATCCTTTTACGCTACTTGTACCAGAATCTTACTGGCCTAAATTGTTTCAAATAACTCTCTTGTACCTAACTTTCTTTATTTAGGTTTAATACATTAATATCATTCTAACACAAATACAAGTTTAGATTCTATGTCAACATAGTTATAGGACTGTTATTTGACAAATGAACATATTGATATTCTGTCTATAATATAGGCAATTTATTTAAGTAAGAACAAAAAATAAATTTAAAAAACAAAACAAAACAAAAACGCTTGCACCAGCTTGTGGTGAGTTCGTTATACTTGTTGCTCTACCTGTAAAGGAAACTTACTTGAGATATGACAAATAACTCTGTTCTACCTAACTACCTCGTTTAGTTGTGATTATAATTATAACACGCATGCAAGCTTAGTTTATATGTCAAATTAGTTATCAGTTTGCTAATATTTTTGCATACAGTCATACCCTTTACATTAAAGCCCTTAAAGATAGTTTTTCAGATTGTTATTTGACAAATGAGTAAATACCTTTTTTCATGTCTTGTCTATTAGATAGGCAATAAATTAAAGTAAGATGCACGGAAACATAAATAATTTTAAAGTTGCAATCTCCGTATGTCACATAAAATTCGTCAGCAAACACTTTAACAAAATCAAGTAGGCCAGAGTAGAAAGGTACAATTATAACTAAACGCAATGCAAGAAATATTTACACATAATGTGTTCTAAAATAAATTATTAGCTCTACAGATGAATAAGCTCGTCTCACAGTTTGCATGAACTCACATGTTAGGCTCAGCCTAATTTAATATAATGCCATTCCTTTAGGAAGTGGCAAACATTTTTAAATTTTGTGACAAACTCGTCCTTACTTATAAATTTTTCGGTCCCTAAAAGGTTTTTCGTTAACAATGTATTAAACAATGCGAAAATTGCCCTTGAACAAAATTGCAAATGTATTTATCGTCTTTGTTACATTTCGATCATTGTCTTTCTAAATAAAATACGAAGTATAGTAGAACTGCATAATGACAATACACAGCACTTTACGCGAGCATTACTAAAACTCACCTACGTTCTGAAAGAGATTTTCACTACAAAGTGATAATTTGAACCCTCTTACTTTCGTCATTTTGACATTAAAGGGCAATTTATTTGCTTTTTGGAAAGTAAATGGTTTTATTCCAAATGTAGTAAATGCATATCTTTGTTTACGTATGAAATGTAGGCTTTGAATGGAAAGGCAAATGCAAGAAAGACATAATATCTTTATTTGCTTTGCTTCGTTCGTAATCATATTACAGTTTAAAAAGTTTTAATAATGTTTACAATAATATAATGCGACCTTTTAAAAGGACAAGCCTTTGTAACATCCTTTTCGCTTTAAGCAGAATAAAGCAGGGAATTATTGTGTAATTGGATACTCGTGCTTTTAGAGCAGATTTAAGCAAAATACAAAACACATTGAAACGTAAATAGCAAATCCCTACAATACAGTACAATACATACCCAGGAAAAAAGCACATAGAACACTCCGTAAATTTGCATTTTATTGGAGTTTCATTTGCATAAAAGTATTGATTATGGAAAGAAGGTTGTGCTTTTTCATTATCTGACGTCTCTTTTATGATATGTTCTTTCAAAATTTTGTACTGAAAACATAAATAAAATGAGTGTGTAAGCCAGTCTAACACTTTATAGTTTTTAACAATGACTATGCAGGAATAATTCTAATTGAAAATAAGAAAACAGAGATTGACAACAACAGTTTATTATTAACGTCTTAATAAAGTTCGCTGTCCAAAATAAAATTTATCAAAATAGAAATCGTAAGCACTAAACAAAAGTAATCCACTTCTTTAAGAATTTTCACTTTTTACACTTCTTTAAGAATGTTCATCCAAAATCCCATTTAGTGTATTAGCTATAAATTAATTCCTATGATTACATTGACAAAGAACATATAATAGAATATTCAAATGAAATGTTTTGAAATAAATACTTAGCCTTTTCATACATGATTGCAACTTGCAACATACTTTTTTTAAAATGACAACTTCTGAGTTGCTCATTGGTTCTAACAGGTCTTATCATTTTGTTGTGTCTGAATTGCTTATGCAAATTGATAACACGTCGTACTTTGTCTAGGAAACATATGTTGTCTCTGTTTCTAGTATCTGAATTGCACTAATTGATTTGCATAGTTCGTTGTCTGGTCCATATTCTCAGATAGTAGATAAGTCCTAGTTTATTGGATGGCTTATGTAATTCAGCCCTTGCTAATTTTCAATTGTGACCACGAGTCAGGAAATAATCAATAATTATCTAGCCATTAAACAACAGTTGCAGACAATTACCCCTATCTGCGAAAAAATAATTGATGTATGACATGTTATAATGTAAACTTCAGGGAAACAGAGAGGCTAGTGTGCCTAGCGTTATTGTTCGTGTTATTACCATGTAAAATCGTTTTTTAAAGACTAATAATTTTCACAAAAATAGTTATGTTAGTCTTATAGTGATGTTTGTGAATTTCCCGTTGCCTAATTGGGAAAATGCAAAATTCCACCGTTATTGTACGCGTTAGTGATGGCAAACTATTTTTGTTTCAGTGTCTGTCAATATAAGGCACTAAAGGTTTCATTTCAAGCACAGAAACTCCTTTTAAAAGCTGTTTCTGCTTTATACGGAAACAAAACACATAACGTTTAATAAATTAGTCTTTGTTTATGCAATATCATTATCATGTTTATGTACTATCTGAATCCATAGTCGTACACATTACATTCAAACAAATGTTTCAAACCACAATGTTGAAGATCACTGTAGTCAGTTTTGTTACACTTTACTTTCTGCCGCTGGTAGTTTTTTGATTTGCATATACAACTTATTCGTGGCCTCTTTTACTCATGACTCGAGTTCAGCTATGCTTAAAACTAAAAAATATGCAGAAATGAACGTCCCAAGCCTATGATCAACATATTTCCCTCGCCTTGTTTCGGTTCTTTCCCTCTTTTCCTTATCAAGTAAATTGTATGTATGAAATGTTTAATTTCCTTTTATAAATATGAAATCGTCATATGCTAGGGTATCAGTTATTTAAAAAAACTTATTGCAAAAAATAAAAACTGAGATATTAATCTGAATATTAAAAGTTAACGTTAAACACATATGTACGGTGAAACTTGGGTAGTTCCAATTTCTTTTGAAAAGGTACAAACAATTAACCCGTAAACTGGGTAATACATATGAATAAGAAACAATCGGAATAGATATGTGTTTCATTAAAAATTAACGACTGATTTTGTACGGTAAGTCTTAAGAAGAGTAATATTTCTTTCTTCTAACATAAGACGTATATGCATATTGTTACTTCTTTCAATTGTTTGCCAATATCTTTCTTTATACCTATGTGATACCATTTCAACCATCAATGCGTTTCAGCAATACGTTGTTTTATGTTTATGTATTCTATTAATGAATACTGCGACGGTAAAGTACGTGTGTTCAGTATTTTCCGTCAACAAAACATATTGCAATCTTTGTATGATGTTAAGATTACCACTAAAGAAACCTTGAAACGTAATTTACTTCAATTACAAATATGCTTTTGCAAACTGTTCCGTTTTTGTTATATGAAATACATAAAAACAATGTTTCCTTCGCACACACACACACTGTAGGCAGTGAACACTTAGTTCCAGGAACGGAAACAGACCAATAAATACTGACAAGTTTCGGAAGTGATATATTTCAGTCGGAATGTTCTTGAAGGGGTAACCTAACTTAGCCGTTTACTAATCAAAATAAACGGAGAAATAACAGAGGAAGCATAAATACGTTCGATTTCTCGCACGGAAATTGCAAGTCTAATATTCTCTGCATTTGCTATGCAATCGTAAAGTAAGGCTGAAAGTCTGCAGAATTATTCCATTGAATTATGTTTGCATCTTGAAACCATTTTAAAACTAATTATCAATTACAATGAGCAAGCTGAAATAACAATATATCCGTTAATAGGCAATCTGCCAAATGCACTTCAATATTTGCAAGAAAACATTTATCTAGCAGTCAAATGCATTAAGCTCGTCATAGTCGGGACTTATATGTGTGCTCATTATTTTGTAAATATATTAATACACAGCGGAGTAGATGATGGCAAACTTATGTTCACTTATTTCAAATATCTGGATGATTCGTGATATTCACTTGTAATAGAAGTACACATTTGTTTGTACATGCTAGTGTAGTAAGTAACACTTTTCGTGAGGAAATTATGTGCAGAAATGGTTATGAAAGGTCCAACCAATTTTATACAGTTGCACTTGTTGGACATTGCCACATCCGTATCTTCGGATTTTATACCATGGGTAGAGTTACACTTAGTCCTGATATTGACTTTAACGTTTTAATTTTATTTTACCAAATCAAACAAAAACACTGAAATACATTCATACATCCTACTTACTTCCGTTTTCGTTGTATTGATATAAGAGGTGCCATTGATGAAGCGGTATCTGCCTTCCAAATTCTAAACAGTAAGGGAAAACCAGTGTCTTGCTTATTAGACACACATAAACTGTTGTTATTCATAAACATACACCGTCTAAATGCACTTCCAGATGCAAAACAAATGTTATATCGCGTGTAACTTGGTTATTCACAATTGGTTTCTTATCTTAAACAAAAAACAAACAATTTAAACTCATAAGACTCGCTTCAGTTTTATTCTAGACAGGTCAACCTGTTTTGCTCTTTTCCACATCAATTCCTGACTTAAAATGTCGTGTAATTTCTTGCAGATATAATGATACGTTTTTGTTACCACCCTACCAATTTAGTCATAAGGGTTTCTTTAATAATGCTTACATCTTTGTACGAGTAAGGATGGTCGAGTTCTTGCCATCTATGAATATCTATCTAGGAATGAAGAGTCATTTTCAAAGATAATTTGCAGCTTCTTTATTCGATAATGGTCATCCGAACTGTCAAGAGACAGATTCCGTTCGTTTCTTCGTCATGTTATTTCAACCTACTTTATTTAATAGTTGGCGTATATTCGTTGAACTTTCGTAATTACTTGTATTTAGGAAATTCCGACAGCAGCACTAAAGACAATCGAAATAGCATGCAGGAAATACATACTATTTAAATATCCGTATTCAAAGAGCGAAGACGACGGTTACCGTAACTTCATGAATTTGAGTGTAAGATTTTTCTTAAAATACCAGTTTGACATTTGTTGAAGAAAATTAACGATCAAACAATTTCCCTTAAAGTTCGAGAATAGATGCAGAGAAGTTACAACAGAAATGAATGCTTCCGAAGATATCAACTGCAATAACCTATTTTTGATAAAATACTGTCACATTCTGCGTCCATCCTTTTGATGCTATTTTTAATGTCATTTATTTGTTTGTTACACTGTATAAGGTGATTTACCTATAGATATTCAATTTTAAAAATCCTAGGAGTTTTGATAGGAAAACATGTCTCAAACAGGTCAAATTACAAATTAAGAAGTATCAATATAGAAAACAATTAACGCTTCGTTATTGTGACACTTCTCCGACCATCCTATGAATTACATTTGTAAAGCCATACTATAGTCATTTCCTCTTTTTTGCTTATAATGGATATTTAGCAACTGCAATTTCAGTCTGTATTCTCAGAAGGCGATATATGCTTGTGTATGTTTTAATTGGAAAATATTACACAAACGTGACATTTTACTACAACCCTATTAAGCCTATTCAAATATGAATCTGAGTGGAGAGTGAAATAATATAGAACATGTGCTAAGGAGTAGAAACAATTGGACATTCAGAAAAAACTTACAGCGACAAGCGTAAAAGCCAATAATTATAAGAACGACCGTTTATGCACAATGCCAAGGCCTAAAGGCACTGAGAACGAAACAAAATACGTTAAAAAACACACACAGCCTACACATGCGTCTAACAATCAATAAATGTTGGCTTCATCGCCTCGGAACTGTAAGCGTTACAGGAGTTTACTGGGGGGGGGGTACCATGGTTCAACTAGTTGATACATATCCAATATCCATCTTCATCCTTGTCCTATTAGTAACATGTATCCTATTACTAACATCTGACCTCATCTGCAGGCAAGGTCACGTTTGTACGTGTGACACATTCTTTATACGATGACGAAACTGTCTAATTTCAAGGAAACAGTTGCTGTCAGGACATAATACAATATACATTACATGGACAAGCACATAATACAATATACATTACATGGACAAGCATGCAATGTCTGGCATTTCTGTTAAGATTTAGTGTTTTTCCCTGTCGAAACCCTTAAAGAATGGTCCATTATTATTAGTCCGTATTATTTATGGCAAACTGTTTACCAGTCACACAGACGGCTACGTCTATCCACGGGTAGAATCGTAGTAATCTGTTTTGCGTGACTTTGTCCGACGTGATTAAAACTTATTTATCCGTAGCTATTCGTACTTAAACATTGCTATCCGTTATAAAACTTACTTATCCGTACTGAAACAAGCTGAACGTAGTTGTTCGATGCTGTTGTACTTAAACATAGTTCAAAGGAGACACTTGGCGATTTTCCAGTTGCAGTAAACGTACTTCAACGAAGTATGCCGTACTTATTAGTTCACCTATATTCGTCCTGTAGGGTTTGTTTCCCGTTTCTCACCCGTTTTTGCTGTACTGGGACGTACCTAGACGCACATATCCGTATTTCGCTCCTTCACGGACCAATCCCACCCTGGCCGCACATAAACACACGGACATATTCGTTCGTGTTTGTAACATTATTATGGTCAAGATGACGCACTTCAGCTTCCATCCCTGGATAAATCTCATTGAAATTATCCGGGTTTATATGGAAAAATTATGTATTCGTTTGACATTTCTACTGGAATATGCATTATTCGTACACAGTACATTCTAAACACCATTAGTGCTACCAACAAAGAATTGAACAGACCTTCAATTTAATTTGATTATACAATTCGTGTATAGAACTTCCTTAAACTACAATCACCAAATCGCATTTAGTTCAATATGAAACAATTCCTTTGATTACATTCTCAGCACGAATATTCGAATATTTAAATGAAATGATTTGAAATGAATATTTTTGTCTTTACGAACATGATTGAATCATGCAATTGTTTGAATATGACAATTTGTGAGTTTCTTCATTGGTTCAAAAAGTTCATTTTATTGTGTCTGACTTGTTCTAGCAAACATATGTTGTCTCCGTTTCCATTATCACAATTGCACTCATTGTCTTGCATAGTTCGTTGTCTGGTCCATTATCTCAGATAAGTCCTAGTCTATCGCGGTGCTGCTGTAATTAAGCCCTAGTTTATTTTCAATTGAGACCTCGGGTCAGGAAATAAGCAATAATATGTCGCAATAAAAGAACGATTCCAGACAATAACAACCTAATTGCGAAGAAAGAGTTGATGTATAGCCATTCTGTAATGTAAACGAGAGTGGGAGATGAGAGGCTTGTATGTATAGCGTTCATGTTTGTGTTATTACAATGTCAAAACCTTTTGAAATATTAATGCTAGTCTTATAGTGGTGTTTGTGTACTCCCCGTGGCCTTGTTGGGAAAATGCAAAAGTCCACCGTTATCTGTGCGTATCAGTGATGGCAAACAATTTTTGATTCAGTGAGTGTCTATATGAGGCACTCCAGGCTATATTTTAGTGCAAATAGCTCTTTTTAAGGTTGTTTCTGCTTTATACGGAAACACAACTTATATAGTTCAATGAATTACATTGAAAAAAATGAAAACATTACTTTCACAACACAACAAATGATTAATAACAAAATATTAAAAATTACTGTAGTCAGTTTTGTTCAAAATATACAATCCGTCGCTCGTAGATTCTTGATTTAAATCTGAAACTAATTCGATTCGTGTAAACGCCCTCTCTAACTAGTGACTCGAGTTCAACTCGGTGACTTGCAGCAATGAACGTCCGAAATGTATGATCAACATATTTCCATGGCCTTATCTCCGAGCTTTCCTTCTCTTTCCTTGTCAAGTGAATTGGATGTATGAAATGTTTTATTCCCTTTCAAACATATGGAATTTGCTCATGCCGGGGTATAATATCTTTAAAACATATTGCAAGTACAAAATTAAGACATTAAACTGAATATCAAAAGTTAACGTTTAACACATATGTTCGGTGAAAAATGGGGTATTTTAACTCTATGTTGACAAAAGACGACACTGGTACAAACAATAATCACGTAAACTGTGTATCACATATGAATTAGGAACAATCGGAATATATGAATTTGTTTCGTTGAAAAATACGGACTAATTTGGAAAGGTTAGTCTAAAGAAGAGTAATATCTTTTTATTTTAACATTAGACGTAGATACAAAGTCTTTCTTCTATCAATTGTATGCAAAAATCTTTCTTGTATACCTTTTGTCACCATTGTCAATCTCAAAGTGTCTTTAACAGTACGCTGTTTCATGTTTGTATATTCTACTGATGAATACAGCGACGGTAAAATACGTGAGTTCAGTATTTTCCGTCAACAAAACATATTGCAATTTTTGTATGATGTTATGATTGCCACTTAAGAAAGCTTTATAAACAATATACAAACTGTCCAATAACATTTAGTTTGCGATCTGTTCCATTTCTGTTCAATATCACTGCCTACTTGGGGACATTTCTGATAAATGACTTGCACAGAAAAACAATGTTTCTTTATCACACACATTGTAGGCATTTAACATCTCGTTCCAGGAAAGCCAGCAGACCAATTAATAGATACTGACACATTTCGGAAATGATATATTTCAGTCGGAAAGTTCTTGAATGGTAGCCTATCACAGTTTTTCAATAATCAACGTAAATAACAGCGCAATGACAAAAGAAGCAGAAAAGGCGTTCGATGCCTAGCAAGGAAATTGTAAGTCAATATTTATGCGAAAAGCTACAGAAACAAGCTCAGTAGCAAACAGTTTAAACATAAACCCGGTTTAATGACAACGGGTAAACGCCATGGAACATACAATCACAAACAAGAAACATGGAAGAACAGCACAAAACTCCACAAACAGCACAGTGCATACATTCTTTATATAAAAAACTAGGTATATTTATCAAGAATAGTTAGGTACCGCCTTGGAACGGTCAGTAAAATGTAAATTTACTGGGGGTTTAAACCAGTTTATGTGCTCAAACCTCACTCTTATCTCACCAAACCTTTATAAAGATAAAACGCAAAAGGTAAATCTTATCAAAGTATGCATTACCTTGAGGAAGCTTAAGATTAAAATAATCATAAACTTATAGGTAAGCCCCAAGAACTTCTATAATTAGAGATCCCAACTCTATCTGCAAAAGGAGGAATACAACTCAGAGCACCTAATGCAAAACCTTTCAAAGATACGATACAGTCATTGAAACTTTTGCAAGTTGTCTCTGCATTTACTATGCAATCGTAAAGTAAGACTGAAAGACTGCGGTATAATTTAATTAAAATTCTTGCAAGCGCAGCTTTCTCATTATTTGCATGAAAACATGTATCTGGTATATACACCTCATCGTTTATTTTGACAAACAGTCAAATGTGTTAAACCTATCTTAGTCGTCACATATCTATGAGCTGATTATTTAATAAACGTGGCATAGCAGACTCCGACGAACTTTCACGTCATAAGACATTGCCATCAACGACGGTAAACTAATGCACACATATTATAAATATCTGAATGATACGGACTAGTCACGTGTTATGGCAGTAAACATTCGTTTACACGTGCTTGTGAAATTCGTAACACTCCCATTATGCCACACCAAATTGAGCGAATAGCGAACAAATACATATAGTCATTTAACTCGCTTTTGCTCACATTTTGTTCACTAATTAACTAAACAATAATATTGTAAACAATACAAGGATAACATTCATTGAAAGAATGATAACACTAAAAGATAATTCTATACAAATATTAGTTTTAAGACCAAAGAAATGCTATTTGAGATCAAGCAAATGTATTTCTTTAAAATATTCAATAAATGCGATAACCCAAAACCATAGTTTTCCAGTTTTTTTAAACCTTTTTGATTTTTTTCAAAATACCCTAAGCATGGCTAAGTTAAAGCGCCAATGGTCACAGCCACCTGCCTGCCCAATTGCATATCCAAATCAATTAACTAGGTTTTCCACTTTTCCTTAGGTTAAAAATAATTCTCTATTAAAATACATTGTCATATCTCATGCCATGGAAAAGACTAGACAAGGTGACTTGAAAAATAACTCACAAAATAAATATAGGCATTTGCAATCAAATATAAACTACAGTTATCACTCTTGCAATGACTACACGATTGGCCTTGGTAGCCATCTAAGTTCTGAAAGAGAATTTACAAAAATCCCACACCGTATTGTAAACCATTTCAGCACCAAATATGTCACAGAAAATTCCAGCCAGCGCCAGCTTGATTTTAGGCTTTCTCAGAATTTAACGCCTATATTTTTTAAACTTGCAGATTTTCCTTATTTTTTTTAAAATATCTTGTTCAAATTTAGACAAGTGATAGAAATACAAAAGACACTTTTAGTTCTTTTGAACTGCAAATACTGATTTACTGTCAATGTTCTTATATAGCAAAAAAATATTTCAAGAAAATACAAGAATATGCATTATTTTTTCATAGACAAAAACCAATCAGCATAAATATTTAACACTTGAAAGATTTCCATATATAGTTTAAATATACACATGAACATTTAAAAAATTTACTAACATTTATTCGCAACACAACGTGTGATTAATACCTTTTTCCAATCACACAGTCTGACACCATTTTATAATCCTTTTTGACTAACATATACAAAATATACACAATCCGGCTTGTTTGATGTTGTTTTTTTTGGTGAATGGTAAAATTATTGGGATTGCATGAAGCATATAGGAATGTCTGTCAGGTTTAATTTTTAGAGTCATCCTACTGTCCACTAACATCGGCGACCAAGGCCTCCACCACGAGCATGCCCTCGTTGCCTAATGGGGACAGGAATTTCATGATCCGCTGCATCGGAGAAATCTGATATTTTGATAAGCAATATTATAAATGTGCATTGTAGTATAATGTAGTATTCATTTCGGACACAGTTTGATGAAAACACAATAAAGGTGGTGCTCGTTTCTTGGCAAAACTTCATTTTTCAATTACTGTACATGCATTGCATATGAATTGAATAAAAACTATACTCTGATCTGTAGCAAAATAAAAACAAACATGCATAAATCATTAAATGTATAATTTTGAAGGCAACAAATAATACAAAAAAATACATCATATTTGCTAACAACAAAGAATTTAAAATACACACCTGAAGTTTTTCCCTGGACAGGTGTAGTAGGTAACGATGACCAATTGGAAACTGTCTTTTCAGGGAAACGGTCAAACATGTCCGAACCAAATTCAAACTTTTGATAATCACTGTCATTCACGATGAAATTCAGCACTTGCTGCCCAGTATATATACGTTTACTTTAAGCGGAAGCCAAATTAAAACAAACACATTTGTCCAAAATATAATCAAACTTTAATGGTGGTAGAATTGTCATTTGTTCACGTAAATTTCAAGAATCAGGAAGTGAAATAAATGTTTTCATGTTGCCAATTTAGTCTCGATCATCTAGACGCTTGTATCCGGGTCTATATCGTACATTGACTCTAATAAGAGCGGCTGCATGATTGAGAGTAGCCGGTGCTTTGATAACTGTTACGATCAAAAACACGGTTATAAGGGAAAAAGCTACATTATACTTAAAAAATAGCGCTTGTTAAAAATTAACTATATTTAGATGGTGCGGGCGTAAGTGATAAAAAAAATAAAAATATTTTTATTACTTTTCTGAAGAAATAGGTTCGAGATATCCGATGAACACGTTATTAATTTGGTGTGGCCTTAAGGAAATTATGTGGAGTAAGAGAAAGGAAAGGTCCAGCCAAATTCATACAATTGTACTTGTTGGACAATGTCACTCAGGTTTCATCGAATTGCATCCCATATATAGAATAGAATGATACTGATATTTTATTAAAAAAATATTTTTTTATTTTGCCAAATTAAACACAAATACTTAAATACATTAATATATAACTTGATCAGATTGTTTTCGTTGTGTATGTATTCAAGTTGCCTTTGGTGGAGTGGTATCTGTTTCACAATTTCTAAATTTGAAATTGAATGCTTAGCTCAGACACTCAACGTGTTTGTTTGTTGTCGGACACGCATTTGTTTATTCATACACATACATCGTTCGAATATACTTGCAATGAAATAAACCGATGCAACAAATGTTATTTTGTGTGTATGTGGTTCATTATCTTAAAAAATACAGCATTTGACCTCATAATACTTTCCTTCTTTATCTTTTCTAGACAGTTCAAATTGTTTTGTTTGTTTACCAAAAACATCCTGATTTAAAGTTTCGTGTAATTTATTTCAGATATAATGTTTTTTGTATTACCTCATGTGTTTCTGGTGTCACATATGTCTCCTTAATAAACTACAAGGAAATATATTTAATACTGGATTAAAACGGTAAGAATACTATTTGGTGATGTATATGTAATCGTTATAACAAAGCATCGCATGTTATTTAATATAATATGGAACCATATGAGAAAACAGAAGAACAAAACCGTTATGAAATATTGCTCAGGTATTTCAATTCTCAGGTGTTGTAAAGAATGCAAATCATGTTTCTTTTGAATCCGATTATCTAAACGGCAATGCTATGTTTAAGAATGTTAAGATAGGAACGTGAGTAGTGCGTCGGGCTTATAATCTTGGAGGAGGGCCTAACTCTACACTCCGCACATCTTGTATGTACTGGTAATTTAAAATATTTTTACATTAAACTCATTTGTACTTCTACGAGCTGTAAAAATAATCGATCCATTTTGTAGACACTGGAAAGTCTGCGCGAGTCTTTCTAGATGATCTCTTTTCAATTCTGTATTTTGTATGTCAGTTATACTCCCTTTGAATAGATTTTACCAATGGTAGAATTACAATATGGCAGCAAACAAATATATTTTTAAAATACCATTTACTTAATAAACTGATCTTTATAACCGTATCTTGATTTGTCAATTGAAAGTATCAAGGAAGATAATTATGTTAATTTATATAAACAACTACATAAACAAGCTCAATCGAACTTTATCTCTCCGCGTTAATTCCCCGTTAATATTTAGATACTGTCATAGCCTTTGATGTATAGTTTTTGATTACTAATTATTTAATACAATTTACCAAATCATGATAAGGTACAGTTAAGCTTCCAGATTTGTTTTATCGCCCCTCAAAAGCGACAGTCTTGAAGAAAAAGATATCATTGTTTGTTATAATTCTTTCAAAATATTGCTTTAAAACTGTCTACTTGAGAAACAATGTCTCAACAACAGTATTTGAGAATCGAATAACGTTCCTTCATGTACCAAAGGTAAGAGCAGAACTTCGAAATAGCGTAGCCGTTTAAAAGCTAAAAGGTCTAAACCACCCTGTCATGTCTTTTCCCAGCCCTATAAACAGTCATACCACTATTCCTCGTAATTCGTATGTCCCTGTTCAACACCTCTGAGTTGAGTTGGGCATCCGCCATAAGTCACTATGTATATAAGTGTTGTACCAAGTATTGAACGGATGATTCACTACACCATGGGTACGTGCGCCATTTACTGCTTAATGGTTTTGTGTTATATAGAGACATCGCAAACATCGTCATAGACAAACTGTTGGCAGCCGCGAGATTTCACGAATGCCCGTGCGGGTTCCTTGGCCTTCAAACTGAGCATCCTCATTTGCTCGAAGCGATTGATTGCTGAACACGACTCTTGAACAAGATTAGCTCCCTTTATATTTTGAACATGTTTGAGAAATTAGGGAAAACTTTTATAAAAAAAACAAAAAACATTTGCATTATCTTTGGGTTTGTAAAAACATACGATGTATAAATGATCGAACATGTTCGCATAGTTTTTGTATTGAAACTCATTATCAACCGATGAAATGATTTTGCAACCATCCCCTTGATTTGACATTTAAAGCCACACAGCAGTATTAAAATTGTAATTCGTTCTTTGGAATGCACATTTAGAGTCTTCGATTCCATTGCATTAGACATCAAACGCGTTAATTACAAAACACGATATTTAGCAACAACACAATCACATTTATTGGCATGAAACGTGACTCCTATTGTTTATTTTTTCACCTTAGGTCATACTTCCACGTCAACTTTTTAAAACATTAACGGGTAAACACGCATTTCTGTTAATGGAGTGCGCAAACCTGATATACTTCTAACATTACCAATAGAAAATCGGCCAATCAAACAAAATCTTGAAATATTACGATGGAAACTTCCGGGACAAAGGTAATAACATTTTAACAGTTTAATTCAACAAGCCTAAGCCATATAACTTGCCGAACGAGAGACACACAAGGTACATGCAACTCAGACAACCAACACCTACATCTATATAACTTTATCATCAATGGTAAGGCTCATCGCCTTGGTACGGTTAATGGAACAGTTATTCACTAGGAGACTAAATAGGTTGCCAAATAATCAACCTCCCACTTATCCGAACATTTACCAACAAAGTATTTGCATCACGATTTCAATTTAAAGGCAAAAATACACAAAGCGATCTCACGTGCATCAAACTATATTTATTAATAAATATTCGGACAATCTTCGTGGAACAGTCAGCAGACACAGAAATTCACTTGGGATCAAATCTGGTTTATGGATATTCAATCACACACTTGTACCTACATTTATTCAAGGATAACCCTCTCATCCCGATTTTCCGGCACTGGTGTCATATTTTAACGTATTTGAGGCCATGCAATGTTGTTCAAAGCCATTATTCCGATGTAACTCATGGTAATACCAAAGTTAACACACCCGAATTGGCATATCGGTTCACTTTGCCAATGTTTGGCCGATGTTGGGCCGATTTTGTATAAAATGAAGATTATTTAGTATGCAACCATAAAGTTAGCTATGTTTGAACTGTCAGCAATGGAAACTAGATGAAATTTATTGCATATCTTTAAAAGAATGAAAAAGAACAGTTGTAACTACAACTTAATGACTTTCCAGCCATTACACCTCATTAGCAATGAAAGTTATACTCTTATGATGAAAATAATTCCGACAAAACAAGACCGTTGCAGTAAGTAAGTTGTAAAGTTGAGTATTTATTATCATTTCCTCACAGTCCTACCTAAGCTAAGAAAGAATTGATTGCCAAACATTATACATTGTAAACTACAGTGAGAAGCGCAGAAGCTAGCATGTCCAGCTTTATTGTTTGGATCAACTTTCCTGTCAAAACTTCTTTGGAGAATGTATTTATTCAATAAAATAATTTGAAATCTATCTTTTGCTGAAGTTGTTATTCGTTCTTTCTCCTTAATAAGGGAGTTCCGTGGGATTGGGTTTCCTTCTATATATAATGGAAACTGTGCATGCATCGTTTTCAACGGTAATTACACACGGTCCAGGTTCATGATTGCGGGACGCTGCATAGGAATCTTAAGAATGTAGATTAGCTTGTTTGGAAAAAAAGGATAAGCTACGACCATTGACAAATAAAATGATATCTTGATAAATCAACTATGAAGGCCTAACACATTTTAATTATTGAAGCTACTGTATTTTGTGACAACATTGAGGTTTCCCATTCATTGAAAAGTGCATTTATATCATTACCTATCAGTTGAGGCAAACTATTTATGGTGCACCGATTGTCATGATGAAACACTTCAACTTCCATCCCCTGGTAATACTTTTAAAGTCATCAAATGGCTATTGCGGCTTTATATGGGGACACATAAACTTATTTTTTTCAGTTTTTGTATTTGAATCCATAAATCGTATAAATTGCATTCCATAAAACACAAATACTACCGACACGCTTTACGACTACATTATATTGGAACGGATGTTGCATGTTGCCTCTTCTTCTACTACCGCATTCGCATTTTTTGTTGCATACTCCATTATCTTTATCTGTCACAGAGGGCATTCACATTCTAGACTGTCGCCATGCCTTTGCTGACGTTAATAAGCACATATTGTTTTCGTAATAATGTTGATGATTGCATACAAGGTATGAATTTTTTCTTGCATTTCTTTAAATATTTATTTGAAGTTCACATCGTATAACTTTTCTGAAAATAAGATGAACAAAATTAGTATTAATAAACGATTATATGACTAACCAGTATTTCCAGTCTTCTACTTTGAGCTTGGAGTGACAAGAGGCATTCTTTATATAATATGTATTGACGACTTTTTTCCCAAACAAACCTGTTTTCACTAATTGGAAATACTGATTTCCGTATATGTCTTTATAGCTTTATTTAACAGTTTATGTAATTGGAAATCAGTCATTTTGAAATGTCACGCCATATGCATTTTTATCCCAGAATACATTTTCTTCCATATGTGTACTTTAAAAGGAGAATATATATTTCTCATTTGTGTGCTAAGACACTAAGCAACGTGAACATTTCGAAAACTAGCCAA
This sequence comes from Mya arenaria, assembly GCF_026914265.1. Taxonomy (NCBI): domain Eukaryota; kingdom Metazoa; phylum Mollusca; class Bivalvia; order Myida; family Myidae; genus Mya; species Mya arenaria. The sequence goes on along the minus strand of NC_069132.1, from coordinate 60,156,280 downwards.
TCAAGGCTTTATTTACTTTTCCAACTTTATTTTTATTCGCTAGAGTTGACCAAGTTACACTATTTTTTTTATTTGATCTCATATAAACCGTCGAACCAATTAACAACTGAAGTCGCATTCGGATGCAGCCTCACCGATGAGAAGATTTAGTAAGTAGTTAAAAATTGCATTTCCCTCATGGGTAATTGCGTTTGCAACAATGATCAGGGACTTCCACTCAATCTTAACCAATTCAATAAGCGTCTCGTAAAGTAATTGAATATCCATAAAACAAAGCTTGCAGACAAATACCACCAAATTGTATGGGAATTTGACTGATCTATATATGCATGGATATATATAGTATCTTTAAGCACCTGCCATTATGACATTCTATATCTGGTAAGATAAGTCATTTCTGACACCATCCTCTGGATCTCAGTAATTTTTAACATTTCACTTAAATCTACAGGGACAAGTTAAATTCCTACAGCGGAAACAATATTACATTTAAAGGCACACGGATCAGGACCTAGAAGGCATTACAACGTTTCAAGACATCAAACATATTACACACATTTGAAAATTGCATTATTTGGTAATATATTAGTAAAATATTAGACAATATGTATCCTCATTTTGTTTGGATGTACCTGACATACTGTACGATCGTCCCGTTACTTGTTGAAATAATAATATTTTTCAGTTTAAAAAAAAATACATTGCTTTATAGAAGACAGACAAATATACAAATTTGGTGACTGACTGTACAATTTCTCTGAATATTAATGAAGAACGCTTATAATTTGCAGTAGCATAACAAACAAACAGTCGGTATTAAATATGTTTAAAATGGTCTTACTGTCCGTAGCTGACAAGCAAAGCTCACTTATTGTATCAAATATATTCAAAAGTAGCGTGGATATACACTGTTAATCATGCTTTCATAATTTTGCCTTTTTCTTCTGATGTATCAACATTTTGTCTTATTCGCCTGGTAATGTTACATTTGGAAAAAATAACGTAAATATAATTGTATGAGTTGTCTTTGTCCTCGGCGTTTACACTGTGCCATTTAACGGGGTTTATGTTTAAACTTTCGACTACTTGTTTCTGTAGTTTTCCATATTAATGTTGTAAAGAATAGCCGTTCTAAACACATTTACTTTTTTATACTATATACTTCTTGTATGTACAGATGAACATTTTGGCTAAGTTTAAAACACGTTCGCGAAATGTATCAGAAACTTGTATTTGCAGACTCTCTGTTGTCACTGAAATCACTTCCCTGGCATATTGTTCATTTACTTCTAACCCTGTAAAATGTACTCCTACAAATGACTGTTGGAACAGTGATTGCGTTAGTGTATTGAACTTGCGTTCGTTGTACCGGTATATACAATGCATGGAAATGACATAAGTCCACGATATGAAACGTACAAAGGGCAGAGCAGAAATCGTTTATGGTGATCATTCATCACAATGAAATAACATTAACGGTGAAAATATATCTCTTGTATTAAACTGTCTGAGAACAGCAAGACAAATTCATTTTCGCTGATTGGCTGTCACTTGGCGGTGTCAGATCAAAAAAGAACGTAGTGTTTTTCAGAAAAAGGGTATTTGAATACTGTTAGTGACAGGTCCAATGTCAGTCATTTATTCGTCTCAGAAATGGCTTTACATTCGCAGCCAAAGAACATCAACTCCCGTCTAGGTCTCGCTTCTCAATAACCCGTTGACTGGCTACATTACGCAGGACAATAACACGAGTTACATTACGGATTTATTCGATGATGCCCTGCTTGGGTCTTAGTTTAGACATACTAGTATGCTTAGAATGGGGTCAAAATAAATATATCATATAAAAATTTGAGTTGTTTTTTTCCGCTTCCATTATCAAGGTCAAGAACTTGCAAACGTATGCTGTACCCGTTTGTGGTTCGAATGTATTATTGTTCTTGTGTGAACATTTTTCCTTAATCTTTAATCTCTTGTATACCCGTAAACCAAATTAAACGATTGCAATGATGAGTGTTCTGTTGTGTCTTTCTTGTTGGCAAGATCCTCATTTTTGTTTATGTGTATAATTTACTTTAAATGACTATATCAAAGAGAACAAAGCAGTCGAAAGGACGGCTATATCCTATGCTGATTTTTTTAAGTATATGTTGTACTAATAAAATTGATGAGATCCAGGAGAAATGTTTATGTTGTCACAACAAAAGTTTCCAAAAAGTAGGTTACTCAATGAGATCAAACTGTACCAATATATATGGTAATCCATCAATGCATAAGTAAGTATAAGCGAGGACACGAGCATGTGTACTCTGACCTTTAAATGTCTCGTGTGACCTTGTCCTTTGAGGTTTGGACCCGGGTCAAGGTCAATGCACATCGTCTCAATGAGGAGTATAACATTTGACTTAGTTATATGGTAATCCATCAATGCATAAGTAAGTTATAGCCCGGGCAATAACATGTGTACTCTGGACGTTAAATGTCTCATGTGACCAAAGTACCAATTAGGTAACCACTTATGAAAATATCTAAAATCCGTTAGACCCGATATGATACAGGGCAATATATGGCTTTAGATTTCGTTTCATCTCCACTAATGAGACACTAGGGCGAAGTACGATCACATCATTGCTGCTGCCATTACTTCTAGTTTACTTAAAGTCTCACGAAAGAAAATGCATACATATGGCAACTGGTATCTTGTTGCTCGTTTTTTCCCCAGAACTCAGAACTTTCACTTTTATTGAAATGAAGGTGGTAGCAATTCCTTTCCTTTTTGACGTTTGACACAATTTTCAAAAGCCATGTTGTAATGAAAAGATTAAAAGATAAACGCCCTAAGAGATATATGTGTTTCTACAATGCATTGTAATAAATAAATAATGATCTATTTTGTACTTTTCCTTTTTGTAAAATCGTTTCAAATTTATAATAAAAGACGTTCAAGAAAGTGGTGCTATATGATATTTATTATAATAACATTTCTATAAATGCAAACGTGTACATAGAAATTGGTGTATCTCAAAATGCTGATTATTTCAATCCAAGTGATTGTGTATTGTGACAACTTGTTCAAATTTTGTTGAAAAAAGTTGATGTCTGTTAAGACCAAACCCTTATTATGGCTCACGCTTATGCGCTGCTATGTTGCTATTTCTGTTCTGACTGACAAACTCAGTGCCGGTATAATAAAATAGTGTTCTTAAATTTGATATTCATTCACATCATTTGTTTTCTTTCATCAAGTTTAAGAAGATTTTCCGAGGTATTTGCAACCAACCACACGTTGTATTGCATATTTTGCTATTTTCCGCATTTTTCCTTACCGATGATTTTATCGTTTTCTTGTGTGTTTTTTTATAGCTAGTGACGTTTAAGGGAAATTTCCACGCGAAAACGAGGCTTGCAGACCTTCAACCATGCGCTTTTCAATCGTGACTTCCGAAATTCTTTTAAAGTAACATTCATGGCAAATCACCTTTTAACAAACACTTTGTGCAATAATAACTGTTTAATAGTAGCTAGATTCATTCTTTTACACTTACAAAAACGCACAAAACCTCTGCTCTACCAACAAAAACGCTAAAGAACGAACGTAGCTACTGGAACAATCTCTTTGTAAGGCATAAAAGCCCTTTTCAGGTATATTTTTTATATTTTTCAATATCAATTACTTGTAAAATTCTGAGCTTGGACACCCAAGAATGAAACACAGTAATGAAAATGTTCCTTTTTGGATACTACCAACAGTATTTCAACTAGCTTCTGTCTTCTGGTCAATAATAATGCCATAACGATGGAGTAATGAAGAACTCTTTTCCGTTCAGTGACGTTATATTTGTGTTTTGTTGTTGACAATGATGCAAAAACAACTTCAAGAATTCAAAATTAAACAATAAAAACTAAGCGGACAAGTCCAGTCGTCGAAAAAGTAACAATTAACCCTGTTCAAGAGCACAAGACAAGGGCAGTAGCTTAGTAACGAGACATTGTGTGCTAGATCCGTTTAGAAACATTACGTTAAATGCCTTACAACTAGAACCGATTTTAAAAACAAAACATCATGGAACTATAACAAATCAATACATGTGGGTAACTTTAAGCAAAACTGGATTTTAATTGGGAGGGGGAAACGTATGCATGGGCAACGTATACGCATCCCAAGAGCATAAATCCTTTTCACGAAAATTAAGTCATGAAGTTAAACACATGTGTATTATTGTAAAAACCATTGTCAACATGGATCATATTTAGACAGGGTAATCGAGTGTTGGTTCAAACAGTTTAATTAAGACAGTTCATCATGATCTAAATGTTTTCTTTCATGGCTGTTTTTGCAAAATATGTTATTTTTCTTCTAGGCGTCAAATACGGCATTTGCATCCAATCGTTGTGTCATGTATTTGTCGGTCATGTTGTACACATTAGAAGGAAACTGTCATAGAGGAAGACAGCATATTTAGTCATCTGAAAATTTCTAGACAGTCCATCATCAATTAGATGTATTTGTTTTTGGCTTCAGATTAGTTTTGCAAAATATGTCATTTTTCTTCTAGACGCCAAATACCGCAGCTGCATCCAATCGTTGTGTCATGTTTGTCGGTCATGTCGTACAGATCAGATGGAAACTGTCAAAGAATACGACAGCATCTTTAGTCATCTGAAATTTAAGCATAGCTGAATTATTTTTGAAAATTTGATAAACGAAACAAAAATATGTAAATACCAGCGTCCTAAGAGTTTAACATCACTTGCGTGAATTATAAAATGATAATTATGTTTTATTTTTTTTCTCACCTATTTGCAAGAATTTGCACGCCTAATTTCCGTATACGACATGCAGACAATGTAAAGCAGGAAAGAACACAGACCGTATTGACACATTAGGATAGCGTGATTTATTCAATGTTCAATTACTCTAACGGACATTAAAATAACACTGTTACATCAAAACTAATGACCAGCATAATCATAAAGCGTGAGATGCGTTGAATGGAAACTATTAAATACTACATTGATTTAACAATCGTATGATAAGATTTATTACTGGATTAACTAAACGTTCTGCGGAGATATTACCTTGAATGGCATATATGTCAGTCTAATGTAGGTTATTATTTGTATACGCTCTGCATTTGTGTGTGTGTAAGGATAGTTGATTATTTGTCAGATTTATATATATAGGTATATAAAGTGATTCTAAAACAATAGTTGCAGCTATATAGTTCGATAATGGAAATAGATATCCGAATAATCAAAGTACAGTTAGACCTTTTGTATCTTCCGCATGAAATATAAACCCACTTTATTTAATAGTGAACACGCATTCGTTGAAATTTCGTTATTACTTGTACGAAATTCCGACAGCAGCACTTGGTGCTAATTTGTGTGGAAGCAAATTGAATGAACTTCTTTTCGTTGCTGAATATCATGCCTTAATCCAATAAGATATTTATATAATGAATTAAAAAATAATAATCCAAGTTCAAATGCAGCCTTAAAGATGAATTCCCTTAAAGTTCGTATGGAAGCAGAGAAATAACAAAACAAATAAAAGCTTCTAAAAATATCAACTGCGGTAAACTATTTTTGATTCGCTATTGTGACATTTCTGCGTCCATCCTCTTGATGATATTTTGAAAGCCATTTAATTGCTATTGAAGCTTTATAACGTGATTTAGCTATCAATGTTCTAAATTAAGAATCCTAAAATGGCGGTAGCTGCACTTTTATACATTTTAAATATGGAAAAGCATGCTTCAAACACGGCAAAAACACCAAAATAACAATATGGAAATCTATTAACGCTTCGTCATTGTCACACATCTCCGACTATTCTCTAAAAATATTTTTAAAGCAATACAGTTGTATCATTTCTTCCTTCTTGCTTAAGAATGGGAATTATATTTAATATTTAGCCACTGGGATTTCACTGTGTACCCTCAGGAGGCGATTTTCGTACGTTTTATTGGACAGAATTCAACACATGTAACATTTTGCAACAACCCTCTATCATCCTTTCATATGATAAAGCTGATTTGAGAGTGCTAAAGCTATATCCATTAAAATTATATGAATTAATTTTTAGGCATAAAATCATACGCGTGTTTTGGAGTAGAAATGAATGGAACGATAGAAGGGGGAATTACAGGGACAGACGCAGTAGCAAACAAAATAAAAACGACCCTTTACAAAGGCACATCTCCAAGATATTAAAGACACTGACTGAGAAACAAAAACGCATACAGCCTACACATGTGTCAAACAATCAATATGTTGTTCGTTCTCCGCCTTAGTTTAGCACAACAAGAATTACTAGGGGCTTAAACTAAATGAAAATATCCAACATCCCAATCTTCCTAATATTTATCCTAATACTACAAATCTATCCCTTGACCCAGCAGTCAGGTTTACAGTCGTTTTAGTGTCAAATTCTTTTCGAGACATTGAAACTGTTAAAGAAAACAAAATGTGTAAGATTAATTAAAAAAACACATACCGCTACTGGGTCATTAAGGAAATGCTGTACAATGGTGTTTTTACATAGTTAAAGTTCTTTTCAAAAGTGATCAATGTTCAATCAAAGATTTCAATTAAATTGCAAGTGGGATGATGTGTATTTCGTCCAAAGGTCTATACGTATTATTTATGGCAAACTGTGTTTGTAATGTACCAGTCACACAAACGGTCTAGCCAATAATAGAAATATAGAAACCTATATCTAGCCGTACCTAAGCTGTATCTCAACGTATGACCGTACCAATACTTGGTCATTGCAAGTTTTTTTCTATCGTTTGAACATTCACAAACGTTATAGCGATACGTGGCAATTTTTGCGTGACTATGTCAAACTTGGTTTAAACTTAGCCATCCGTAGCTATCCAAACTTAAACGTAGTCATCCGTAACAAAACATACTTATCCGTACTGAAACACGGTTGAACTAAGGTGTTCTTTGCTTATCGTACTTAAGCGTAGTTCAACGTCGAAGATTCTACGCGGTTGGCAATTTGCCAGACGCAACAAACCCAGTTCACTATAATATGCCGTACCTATCTTCCTCGTTTTCGCACCATTTATATGCCGTTCTATGACGTACGAAGATTCACTTATCCGTGTACCCTCATCCACGGCTCAATCCCAAAGGGGCCACATCTCAACTCGCAAACATATTCGTTAGTGCGACTATACCAGTACGATGGAAAAGAAGACGCACTTCAGTTCAGATCTCACTATATTCTGATTTTTTGTTGCGTTATAGAAATTAAGATGATACCATTACTAGTTTTACGGTTACGTATGCGATTGTAATGTACTTGCACACCCCTTTTCGTCTGAGAAATAATCTATTATAACAAATAAACGTATGGCTCACCTTCTTTTTTTGAAATATTTGCAGTATGTGGTACATCGTATTCGTCTATGTTATCAATTACATCACGATTTGGTACTCATACGATGTTCAGTACATTTGTATAAGTATTGCGTTTCAATTACGGTAAACAAATGGTTCCTATCAATATAAAGATTGTGATTTGCCTGTTTTTTTACCATAGATCACTTGAGAAAGGGAACGCCCGAGTGAAAAACTGGAACAATTAGTTTACCACTTATGAACATATTTAAAATCCGTTAGTCACGAAACGATAAAGGAAAATTTGTGGCTATAGATTTCGTCGTTGTTTTCTACCTAAATATGTATGTTTCATGACTGAACGCTACTTAATTATGTAACTTGCGTGTATAGTTAAACGAAAGGAAAAGACAAACAAACGCCAACGCTTATGAATTTCATTTACATAAGACTTGTTTTAAATCATGTGACCTCACGAAAGTCATTACCATTGTTTTCCTTTTCGGTACAACCGAAGTCGGCACAAGATCTTGGCTTGTGTTTGCATATATTATATAGATATCGCCACTGATAATAACCAATCTAGACATTTTATCGCCAACATACAGTTTATTGCTGATTTCCACCACCAATGTGTCTTCAACAATATGCTGTTTCATGTGTGTGTATTATATTGTTGAATACTGAGGCGGTAAAAAACGTTTGCTCAGTATTTTTCGTTAACAAAACCATATTGCAATTTTGGTTTGATGTTTATATTACCACTTAAAAAAAATAAAAAGCAAAATTCTTCATTGCAAATATATTTTTGGGAACTGTTCCATTTTTGTTCACCACCTCTGCCAAATCTGAGACATTTTTGAAATAAAATGCACACAAAATGTGTTTTCTTATCACACACACATTGTAGACAATTAACATCTGCCTACAGGGAAAGAACCAGACCAATTATTAGATACTGACACGTTTCGGAATTGATATATTTCAGTCGAAAATTTTTTGGATAGGAAACCTAACACAGCTCAACAAAAATCAAATTAAATAATAGAGGAAGCATTCGAATGTTCTCGCACGAAAATTGTCTAATAGTAAAGTAAGACTGAAAGTTTTCGGAATTATTCCATTAAATCAATTTTGCAATTTAAAATCATTGTAAACTTTAACGTAATTATTTATTACCATGAGCAAGCTGGAATAACACTATGTGGGTAAATTGGCATTCTGGCAAATGCACTTTTCGTAATTTGTGCATGAAATCTGGCATTCAATAGCTCTTCTTTGTCGTCACATATCTATGAGCTCATTATTTTATAAATATATTAATAAACAGTGATATAAGTATACATTTGTTTGCACATGCTAGTGTAGTACGTATTACTCATAATGAGGAAATTATTTGGAGTAAGGGAAATGAAATGTCCAACCAAATCCATACAGTTGAACTTATATATCGATGCCACCCCGGTCTCATCGGATTTTATCCCAAAGATAGAGGTACACGCAGTTTTTCATATTGAATTTAACGTATGATTTCTTTTTATCGAATAAAACAAAGCGACACAAATAAATTAATATAGAAATTGCTATTGCCGTTTTCTTTGTATTAGTATTAGAACTGCCGTTTGTAAAGCGGTTTCTGTTACCAAATTTCTAAATATTAAGGAAAAACGGGTGTTAATCTCATACACTTCGTGTCTTGTTCTTTTTTATTTCAGACCCGTATAAATTTGTTTTCATTCATAAATAAACACCGTTCAAATATGCTTCCCTATGCAAATAAATGTTAAATTACGTGTAACTTGGCCTTTCACAACTGGTTCTTTATTTAAACAATCATAAATTCAGCTCACAATGCCTCCCTTTGGTATTTGTTCTAGACATGTGAACTGTTTTCCTCTTTTTCACAACAATTCCTGACTTAAAATGTCGTGTACTTTCTTGCAAATATAATAGTAGTTTTTGTTACCACATATGTTTCTGATTTTTTTGTTTTATTTTTTGTCTCCTAAATTGACTGCAAGGAAGTTAATACTATATTAAACATTTGTTTTAGCCTATAACGATAAGAATTCCATTAAATTATATACATAAATCTTATTGCATATTTATAAGACCAACAATTCAATTTTTATTCAAGAATTTGATGTTATTTACTATGTAATGGCACCTAACTAGAGAACACCAGAAACAAAATCGTAACATATTTTGTTCAGGTAATTCAATCATCAGGCGCAAACAGCACAACAAACAGGGTAAATCATGTTTCTCTTGAATCCGATTTTTTAAAAAGCAAGGTTTTGTTAAGAAATTGTAGTTTGCGATTAGATAACCAAGTCTAAAAGTGAGAAAAAAGAGTGTGTTAAGCTTATTAACTGGGGATTTGTGTTTCGATCTCTACGCTAAGCACATCTTGAATAGTCTTGTTAAATAAATTCTTTTCTCATTTAAACTCAGTTGTAGTTCTAGGAGCTATGGATCCTATTCAATGACACTGGAAAAAGCGAGGTATGTTGCTTGTTGTGAAAATATTCATATACAAACAAACTTCTTGAGGATATCTAAATAACATCTTTTTCTAGTAAGGATTTTGCAAGTATTCCGAAATGTTTTAGAACTAGATCAACTATGTCAGTTATTCTTCCTTCGGAAATATTTAAACGATGACAGAATTACACTATGCCGTCAGACACAAATGTTTCAAAATACCGTATACTCAATCATATTGATCAATAAGCGTATTTTGTTACATGAATCGCAAATAATCAAAGAAGACAAGTATGTCAGATTCTAAATTATCTCTCCGTGTTCAAAATCCGTGTTTATCTTTTTTATGACCTAGCAATTAGTGACAGTTTCGAATTATTTCATACTTTATACATATTATCAAAACAAGATGAAGAACAGAAAAGCTTCCAGATTAAATATTGTTTTGCCACAAATTTCAACATTTAATATATTGTGACAGCAAAAGTACATTTCAGTATGATTATTAGGTGAAAGTATGTTTTGCAATGTATTCTTAAAGTAAAACGGAAATTTCATAACAGAAATTAAAACCCTACGCAATTGAAAAACATATCATTGTTAGATATACTTCTGCCAATACATGTCATTTCTGTAGTAGACTCTTATTACCGTACCTGCACTCATTTGTTGTATGATGTTTGTCTGTGGAGTTGTACATTTCAGATGGAAACTGTCACGGTAAACGACCGTATATTAAGACTAAAAATATCTCTGCGATTTTCCAAAAAAATAAATGTATGTATTATAAAAAAAAAAAACCTTTAATTTTCAATTCACTAAGGTGAAGCGAACTATAAACGTAATCTATTGTTAAGTTTTATTTTATGATTTGCTGCACTTTGTACAACTAATTTCAGTGTACAAGGAAATGCAGGCAATACTATGCAAGAAATGGAACAGACAGCATTGCATTACTAACACAGTGTTATTTATTCAGTGTTAAATTACTTCAACGGTCATTAAAACAACGCTTTTATATCCGAGCTAATTAACAGCAGAATGAAAAAGAGTTCGATGCTGTGAATGGAAATGGCAAACGTCAACATTGAATTAACTATGATATCATAAAAAAAGATTTATTGTCGACTTCAGATTGATCAAAAGTTCCGCCGAGATATGTTTTGATTCTCGTTCTCTACTATCGCAATTGCACTCATTGTATTGCATGAATCGTTGCCTGGTCCATTATCTCTGACAGGAGATAAGTCCTAATTATTCGCGATGCTTATTTTATTAAGCCCTAGCTGAATATTATGTGAGACCTGGGGACAGAAAATAAGCAACCATAATGTTCCCATAAAACAGTTTGCAGAATATTACCATTTAAATGCAAAGAAGAAGTGAATGTTAAGACAATCTGTAATGTGGATTGGAGATGGGGGGACCGAGAGGCTAGTGCGTCTATCATCATTATTGCTAGTTATTACTGGGAAAGTCCACCATTATCTGTACTTTTCAATGATGCAAACTACTTTTGATACATAGACACTCCAGCCTTTATTTCAAGGTCATATGACACTTTTAAAGTCATTTAAAGGTTGTTGTTATTTTATATGTAAACACATCATATTAAGTTCATTAAATTAGCCTTTGTCGATGTATCTGAATCGATAGTCTTACACATTACACAAAACACAACAAATGTTTAAAAATTCACTATTGCAGATCCCCATATTTAATTTGGTTAAATCTATACTATTCGTCGCTCATGGTTCATGATTTGCACATACAACTTATTCGTGTAAAAGCCCTCTTTTACTCGTTACTCGAGTTCAGCCATGCTTCAAACTCAGACATGCAGCAATGAACGTCAACATACTTCCTCTGCCTAATGTCGGCGCTTTCCCTAATTTTTCTTGTGAAGCTAATTGTATATATGAACTGTTGAGTGAGACTTATTTTCTTTTAAGATATATCGAATCTGCACATACTAGGATATTTGCTATTAAAGATGCACTCTTACTCCTATATAAGATTTTTAACAATTAATTCAAATGTTTTAATATTCAACAAATGATAGTAAATGTCGTAAACAATGGTTCAAATGAAGGATACCCTGTATTGGAATGTATTTCCTTCCTTATGAGACTATAGTAGATCAAAGTAAATATTTTAGCATTCACCAATCATTCAATATATTTGCATTTTCAGCTATTGAATACACAGTTACACTCTTGTTATTAGTAATTTATATTTTCCATAAATGCATTATTTAGTATGTAGCTACAGGTTTATCAGTCATATTTTTTTTTGTTATACATGCATATATATTGATTTTGAATGAGAGTGTCACTTTAAACAAATCACTGCAAAACCAAAATAAGGCTATTTAACTGAATATTAAACGTAAACTTTATACTCATGCCTACTGTAAAACTTTGGTTTGTCCACTTTCTGTTGATAAAAGACGTCACAGATACAAACAATAAGCCCTTAAACTTTGTAATAAATATGGATAAGGAATAGATATATGTTTCATTGAAAATAACGATTTGGAAAGGCATGTTTTATGAGGAGTAATATTTGTTTCTATAATTAGACGTTGATGCATATTGTTGCTGCCTTGAATTGTATTAATTTCAGAAGTTTTTGAGAACTTTTTCATCTTTGTTCACCATACTTGAACCCAAATTCGATACATGAGATGCACAAAAAACATCAGCGTTTTCTCACCACACACATAGTAGGCAATACACATAGATTTACAGGAAAGGAACCAGACCAATAATTAGATACTGACACGTTCCGGAAGTAATATATTTAAGTCGGAAAGTTATTTGAGGGGAAATATAGCACAGCTTTTAATAATCAGACGAAATAACAGGAAGCGTAAAAAGTGTTCGATCCCTCGTAAGGAAACTGCAAGTCTAATTTCCTCTTCATTTACTATGCAATTGTAAAGTAAGACTGAAAGTCTGCGGTATTATCCCATTGAATAAAGATCATTTTAATACAAATGGTGATTATCAATTATAATTTGATCATTCATTAATCAATTTATAAGATTTCAAGACTAACACTAGCAAGCAGGAATAACCACATGTCGGTTAAAGACCAGAAGCAAGTGCACGTTTTTTTCTTCTTATTATTTGCCTGAAAACATTTATCGGGTGTTTTGAACTTGTACGGTCATACTATGGTTTATTTTGACAAGCAGTCAAATGTATTAAGCTCGTTTTAGTACTCATACGCTGATTATTTTATAGATATATTGACAAACTGTGCCGTAGCTGACTCCGACGAACTTTGACATCATAAGGGAGGTCATGGATGACGGCAAACATATACCTAAATATGTAACCTATCTAAAATATCTGGCTGATACGGGATATTTACTTATAACATTATTTTTGTTTGCACTTGCTATTATAGATAGTATCACTCAGATAGAGCAAATTATGTGGAGTAAGGGAAATGAAAGGTCCAAACAAAGTCATACAGTTGTACTTGTTAGACAATGCCACACCGGTTTCATCGGATTATATCCCATACATACAAGTTATACTTCGTCCTGATATTAAATTGTACGTATATTATCTAGTTTGCTAAATTAAACAAATATGATTAAACACATTAATATATAACTTGTTCTTGTTGTTTTCGTTTTATTGGTATAATAGTAGCCATTGTTAAAGTAGTATCTAATTTCTTTCAGATATACTAATGATTTATAAACCCATGTGTTTCCGGTGTCTTATTTGTCTCCTAAATAAACTGCAAGGAAATTTATTAAATACTAGTTCTGGACTACAACTGTAAGAATACCCTGGACTACAACTGTAAGAATACCATTGGTGATGTATATGTATCTTAACGCATTTTATAAGACAAAAACTGTTATAAAACCAAACCGTTATAAAATATTGTTCAATACTCAGGTGTTGTAAAAATCGCAACAAACTAAGTAAATCAGGTATCTTTTTAATCCGATTATTTAAATGGCAAGGCTATGTTTAAGAATAGCAGTTTGCGATAAGGTAACAAAGTCTAAAAATATAAAAGTGAGTAGTCCGTCAAGCTCATTGTCTGTGGGGTGCTTCATCCGATCTCCACCTTCAGCACATCTTGTAAAGACTGATAAAATGAACCATTATTTTATTAAAACTCATTTGTACTTATACGAACTGTTAAAAAAGATCGATCCAATTCAGAGACACTGGAAAGTGAGATGTATTGCTTTTTGTTAAAATATACATACACAAACAGGCTGCGAGAGGGTACCTTGATGATCTTTTTACAAGTTAGGACCTTTCACGTATTCTGATACTCTTTGAGAACTACATCATTTTTGTCAGTTATTCTCCCTTAGAAAACGTTTTGAGAACGAGATCTAGTCGGCTAGTAATTCTTCCTTCGAAAATATTTAAACGACAATAAAATTACAATATGGCAGCAATCAAATATATTTTAAATAAAACATACTGATTTTACAAGCATATCTTGATATGTGAATTGAAAATAATGAAGGAAACAATTATGTCAATCCTAATTTATCTTTCAGCGTTAATAAATACGAAAATATCCAATTAATGACCTAGTAATTAGTTTTGGATTACTAGTTTATTTCATACCATTTACCAACACATGATGCAGTACAGAAAAACTTAAATATATAATATTTAGTACCGCAAATTTAAGTACTCACCTTTTGCTGACAGTTATAACTGTTGCTCACCTTATAACACAAACTATCAGCCTTCAAATGCGAAAATCTTGAAGAGAAACATATCATTGTTTGTTTTATTTAATTAATACCAAAACATTACTTTACAACTGCCTACTTGAGAAACAATGTTTCAACACCTCTTCCTTAACAAAGTATTTGAGATTCGAACATCCTTCATAAATGTGTCAATGGTAAAAAAACAGAACATTCATAGCTAAGCCGCTGATAAGCTCAGATCTAATCTCCCAACTCATAACTTAGCCCAGCCCTATAAACCGTCATGTCCCAATTCCGTGTTATTCGTCTGTCCCCCAATTATTCGTAGGTCATCTGTAAACACTTCGGGCGGTTTTGACCTTACAAAAACTGCTTTAATCACTCTGTATAAATATGTTGTCACAAGTATGTATTTAACAAATGTTTCACTACAAATGGGTACGCGCACCATTTACTGCTGGTTTGTTTGTATTATCTAGAGACATCGCAAACAGCGTCAAAGACAAACTGCTGGTAGCCGCGAGATTTATCGAATGCCCGTTCGGGTGCCTTTTCTTGTAAACAGAGCACTCTGATTCGCTTAAAGCGCTTGATTGTTGAACACGACTCTGGATCAAGCTTAGCTCCCTATATCTTTTTGAAACAAGTTTGAGGAATTTAGAGAAAACAAATATTAAAGATGAACAATTTAAACTATCTTAGGGTTTTAAAAACTAAATTGAAATGAAGATATTTGCCTTCAAATATA
The DNA here is from genome assembly GCF_026914265.1 of Mya arenaria. Taxonomy (NCBI): domain Eukaryota; kingdom Metazoa; phylum Mollusca; class Bivalvia; order Myida; family Myidae; genus Mya; species Mya arenaria. Next base: position 60,140,990 of record NC_069132.1, on the reverse strand, counting down.
ATATGTATTAAAGGTCGAACACTTTCGCATAATGTTCATATGTAACGTCCTAAGGATCATTCAAATTAACGTTCATTCGTTCATTATCTACCGATCATATTTGCTATGAGAAATAGTTTTGTCTTTTGTATTATTACACTTTTGCAACTATCTACTTGATTTGACATACAACGCCATATAAAAGTATTAAATTGTTGTTCATTCCTTGAAATTAACATTTAGAGCCTTTGATTTCATTGCATAGGTCATCGTTTAGATTAATTACAAAACAGGTCTCACACATTATATTTATCAACAGCACTATCACCTCATCAGCAATGAACTTCATATTCTGGTGATGAAATTAATTCCGACAAAACAAAACCGTTCCAGTGAGTACAATAAAAAGTTGAGTAGTCATCATGATGTTCGCACGGGCCTACTTTAGCTGAGACATTGAACGTCAGGAAATACGCAAATATGTGTTTTCATAAAAGAAAGGTTTCAGATAATCCTCACCTTATTGCAAGGAAAGAGTTGATTGGCAAGCATCATACAATGTAAACTACAGGAAGTCCCGTAATATTGGATATCCCTCTTTATCTAATGGAAACTGTACATGCATCGTTTTCAATGGTAGATACACAAGGTCTTAGATCATAATTAGGGCACACTTCATGAGACCCTTAACGAGGTACATTAACTGGTGTGAAAACAAGAATAAGCTTTGACCATTGATAAATAAATGGGTATATTGATCATCAACTATAAGGGATTAACCTGTTTCAAGTATTGAAACAAATCAACTTGCTGAAGACATTGATGATTTCCATTAATTGAAATGTGCATTCATAACATTGTTTATCAGTCGTGGCAAACTGTTTATGGTGTATTTATTTTCATGATTAGACACTTCCGCTTCCATCCCCTGGTAATACTTTTAAAGTCATTAAATGGCGATTGCGGCTTTATATGGAGACACACTAACTGAGATTGACAGTTTCTATATCGGAATCCATAAATCTTATGAATTGCATTCAATAAATTTAACATAAATGCTACCGACGCGCATTTCGACATCATTATATCGGAATTGCTGTTGTAATTTGCCTCTTCGTCTATTATCAATTTTGCAAATATTTTATTTGCCTACTCCACTATCTTTTTTTGTCACAGCGGGCATATACATTCTAGACTGTCGCCATGCTTTCGTCATTAAGTACAGCTGGTTTTTGTAGTATGTTGATGATTGAATACGAGGTATGAGTTGGAACTTACAGGTTTCTATTTTTTATTTGAAATTCAGATCTGTTTATAAAAAGTAGATGAACAAAATGAGATTGAGAGGCATTCTTTATATCATATTTATGGGCGAACTTTTTCCAAGCAAAACTATGTTCTCTAAGCGGAAATATAAAACACGAACAACATGAACATTTTTAAAACTAACCAATCAAATCTTTAAAGTGACACTCTTATTCAACATCAATACATATACATGTAAAACAAACCTAAATTTTGGGTGATAAACCTTTACTTACTTAATAATGCATTTATGGAAAATACTAATTACTGATAACAAGATTGTAATCGTGTATTAAATAGTAGAAAGCGCAAAAAATATTAAATGATTTAGTCTCATAAGGCAGAAATATCGTGTTTTATGTTCACTTCATTCAAATTAAACTCGGTATCCTTCAGAAGGACCATTGTTTTCGACATGTATTTATCCCTTTTGGAATATTAAAACAATATTATTAATTGTGGTAAATCTTATTTGGGAGTATGAGTGCATCTTTAAAAATAACAAAAATTGAGGTCATTTCGAATCATCATGATATTGTTATGGAGCTATTTCTGATCATATCATGGTTCTGTTGTATGATCCCTAAGCAAAAGTTGTATCTAATTGCAATACATAGTTTTTTCGACTTTTTTTTTCTTTTTCATGAGTTGACTGTGCATTTAATTGACTCACATTAACTCCTATGCCTCAACACCTGAATTTCTTTTTACTATATTATTTCTGTACTTACCGGTTAAAGTAGTTATGGCTTCCATAACTTAAATGTTGATATTTTTTTTTTGATGTTTACAACTCATTAAAGTTATGGCGTAACCCCCATATAAAAGTCAACCAGAATCAACTGAGTATGATGATGCAATCGAATGACTCTGCAATCGCATGACCATGATGACGTCGCTGGATTCTGTTTATAGCATCAGATTCACATTGTTCATTTAGTTAAAACAAATTGAAGTAAGGTTGAAAATACCTTTTGATAGGTAAATACAATAAATTTATTCCAAATTTGTTATTAGTTATTTACTTATTATTCGAAATAGAAAAAATAACAGCAAAATAAACTCTACATGTGTTAGGTTAAATGTAGGTCACATGGGTATTTTCTGAAAATCTTGTTATCACGTGATTAAATTAATGCACCTAATTGGCCGTCAACGAATCTTTTGATGAATTTAGACTATGGCAGACTCGAGTTACAGGGATACACATGACATGTCAAAATCATGAAAAAGTATCCCTGAGCGCTCATTTATGTAGCTAGTGATTAAATTTAAACACAACTATGACCTAGTTAAGGAAAGCTTATAATCGGATTTATTAAAATGATAAATCAACAATCTATAAAGCATTTTTTGGTTTTGAAAATGTGCTTGTGAATTACATTCTACTCCATTTTCATGAGGATAAAGTTATTTTGTCTGTACAAGGCATACAAGTAAAATAACAGCGTGACCTATAAATGTCACGAATTCTGGTAGGGTTTGGATACGGCGTTCTCTTCAGCTAACACGTCCAAAAAGGTAATATATAACGTGTTCGTTGAAGTTCTTTAACTACGGTTAAAGTTGCGGTTTAGTTTAATACTCGTTCGCGTAATGCTTCTGAAACATGTATCTGTAGATTTGCTGTTGTCGCTGAAATCACTTTCCTGGTACAATTGTACATGTAGTTCTAACTCTGTATTCAAATTACAAAATGCTTTTGTAACAGTAAATGCATAAGTCGATTGAAATTGCGTTCGTTGTACTGCAATAAGCATGTATGGAAGTAATATAATTCAATCACACAAAACGTACGAATAGCAGAGCAGCAATCGTTTATGGAGATCACTCATTACAATGAAATAACATTAAGTGTGAATTTACATCTATTCTATTAACATGTCTGAGAACAGCCAGATTATTTTAGTTCCGCGGATTGGCTGTCACTTGGTGGAGTCTGAGTTACAAACAACATAGAATTTCTCAGAAAAAAGATATTTGATTAATGCTTGTGACAGGTCAAGTCTCGGCCATTTATTCTTTTCAGAAATGGATTTATATCCGCTGCCAAAGAACATGAACTCCCGTCTGGGTATCACTTCTCAATCACTCGGTGTCTAGCTACATTGCTCAGGACAATAACAAGGAGTTAAATTACGGGTGCATTCGTGATGCCGTGCCCGCGTCACGTTCAGACAAAGTATTAAATTTAGCATGGGGTGAAAATAACTGTTATTTATATATAGAGTTGAGTATTTTCTGCTACCATAATCAAGGTCACGGACATGTCAAACGTATGCCGTTCCTGTGTGCGTTCACAGTTTATTATTGGCTCTGTCTGACAATCATATTTTCTTTATTTTTTTATGACTTATCAGATAAACTCGTAACCAAACTGAAAGATTGCAATGGTAAATTTTGTGTCGTGTCTTTCTTGTTTGCAAGACCAGCACATTTGTTTCTTTGTATAATTGACTTTAAATCATTATTTAAAAAAGGAACAAGTATTGATCACATTAAATATATTCTCAATGTATTCACATATTTTTAGTACTGATGTTGTCATTTGAGATGTAGCTTAGGGCATATGGTGTATTTATAAGACAACAGTTACTCGTTGTCACAATACCTGTTTACTCATATTAAGATAAGGGACCTGCCAATCAATGAATTAATCGAAACAATATTTAGCTAGATCTAACTTGTTTAATGTTTTCACAATTGTTTGCCTGTTGTTGTGTATGTTCCGGTCCATTCGAATAATCTAAACTTGCACCACAAAATAGATTTAAGGCTACAAAACAACATTCATTATGCACCAAGTACCAATTAGGTCACTACTAATGGACATATTCAATATTCGTTAGACACGAAATTATACAGGGGTAATTTTGGGCTTTAGATTTCGTTATATTTTATTTAATTATGTAAGTTTCAAATCTGAACTCCCCTAAATTGTAAGTCTTGCATGCTAAGATAATGAAAAAGAAAATACAAACAGACACCCACGCTTATAAACTTTATGTTCATAAGACTTTAAAATGTACTTTTAGTTATGCAGTTTCACGGAAATCATCCCCATAATTTTCCATTTTGGAAATGCAACAGTAGGCATCAAATAGTTCAAATCTTGAACAACTGTCAAAACATGGCTGATGATTCTGAGTTCGGCGATTTCTTTCTAGGATAAATGTATGTTCCATTATTGGATTAAGACAATGACTATCTTTCTACGATAGAAGTAGGCGATATCTTCGTCTACATTTAAATACATGAAATGTTTGGAGACTGTCAAAGTTTCATGTATTTTCGCGAGTTCGAACAAACGTCCTACTAATGACAATTTTGAGAAGACTAGCACATCACAACACTTCAATATCTTTGCAAAAGTTAAAAGACAACAAAAACACACACGATATTATGACGTTATAATTACCTTGACCTGGAAGGGATCCATTAAATCACCATTACCACATTTTCTATGCCCACTCACATGGGTCATGCATATGTAAAGTGGGTGTTCAAATGTATCGAAAGTTCTTTTGTTAAAAGCAACACTCTAACAGATATACCATTTTTACAACTTTCTTATTTTTTGTCTTGGAAAGTGCAATTTTATGCGTAAATATCTTCAAACCATTCATATAAGATTACTGACAAAAAATCAGATCGTAGATTTTCATATTTCCGTTCGAACATTGATGTTTTATGGCTTAAACCGTTACTAACGGTTCAAGAAAAAACACATAAAACATCTATTTTTGGACTTATATATTAAAATCTGCGATCTAAGTTTTTGTCAGCCGTCTAATATAATTGGTTAATATTGTTTATGGCAAAAATTAGCTCGTTCCAAGACAAATAATAAAACAGTTGTCAAAACGTTCAATCTATGAGATTGCAGCTTTAAAATGAACATATTACAACAAAAAATCATTATAAACTCTACCTATTTTATAGAAACTACCAAATGATTAAACACATATTTGAATATATAGGATCCGACACGAGTTGTCATTAAATAAAATATTTTATTAAACGAGTTCATGAAAATTGTTAGTAAGCGAGCCTCTGACGGGCTTACTTACAACTTTCATGGACGAGTTTAATAAAAAAATATTGTATAAAATGACCACGAGTGTCAATTTTTTTTATCACATGCTTATAACGGTGTTTTATTACCAATTAAGTTCCACTTACTGAACCCATTGTTTGACAGCCAAAGTACTCAGAGTGGAATGTCATCGATGAGCCATATATATATATATATATATATATATATATATATATATATATATATATATATATATATATATATATATATATATATATATATCCAAATGAAAACGAAAAAAATAGCAAGCAGTTATCAGTTTGTTACTCTAATAAAGCGCTTAACAAGTCACAAATATAAATATGCGTAAATATATGTGAAATGTCCGACAACATGAATACCGAACAATTTTACCTCCCCCCAATAAGTACACAATTTGATGACGTCACATTGACAGTACATGCATTCACGCGGTTTACGTAACCTACATCGGTCTGTCAAGTTTTACTGTGTGCATGGATTTAAAAGTACTTCGCTATCGCTTTCTACGATGATTTTGCAGCGTTTTCGTAGTTTTCATGGAGTTTCACAACATGCAGATGATTACGGCGAAGCCTTTCTGTACTGCTTGGGTGTCGATGTTGAAAAAAAACAACACCAGAATGTTTCCAGCCGCATGATGTTCTAGCGGTCATGGAATGTGTACTGAGAAGCATGTGCTGCGGAATTCGTATTTGTGTTTTTGATAAAGGACAGGTGATCAAACTGACAAGCAAATGGCATTGATAGCATATTGCCTGTGTTTGTCAAGATGGAGGTGTCCTTGTCTTTTTTTGTCACTAATGTGGCTGTATTTGTCGACCTACTGGATATTTCTGTGACAAGTGGTCTGCATTAACTGGTTTGGCGGAACATTGTTATCAAAAGGTTTTGAAACAGTAAGATTCCTGGCACTATGATTCGTTAGCCATTTGTCTTCAGAAACTCCTACAGCTTCATTATTGAGGTTATTATTGGTTGGTGTCTAAACCATTTTGTTAACAAACAATGCAGAGGGATATCTAGGTCGCGTGTGATTAGTCTAGCCAATAGATTTGTCTGATATGTTATATGTGTAAGATAAAAATATTCGTAATGGGTATATTACACGGGAAACAAGGGTTAGCATGTGATAAATGTATTTCTTTCTGTAATTTACTTATAGACTATTTATTATGCGGAGGATAAAAAGAACGCCCAGCTAAAACACCAAGGGCGACAAGTTCTCTTACATTTTACATTCGCTCTACACGTTTTGTTCCCCTTTGCTAACATTAAAGACTTGTTCTCAAACACAATTAGGTAAAAAAAAAATGAACAAATAAAAAGGAAAAATGTAAATATAAGTATTGATTCTTATTTATTGTGCGTTCATGCAGTATGAAAAGTACAAAGCCTGGGTTTGTGCCTTTAGCTTTGTTTGCATTATTATGTATTTGTGTTATGTCAACTACTTAATGCATTGCTTCAAATGGCGAGTGCAAAACCATAGTCGCTGTATATTTCTAAAACATAAGGGAAAACTATTTGTATTACAATTATGTGACATACTTCTGAGACAATAAATTGAAATGAATGTTTCGTTTAATAGTTTTGATCTGATATTAATTATTTCAACGTCAACTGCCAGACATTGTATCAGCATCACAAGAGCCGCTTTATTATTTCCACATAAATTCACTATAATATAAATATAAATACACCAGTTAATTTTATTCTTGACTGCCACTTACTTTATATTTAACTTTAAAATTGATACTGAGATACAAGTATTATGCTCTTTAAAGTTGCCAAACCTTTGAATAAACGCGCTCTTCAAGCTACCTTATAGATACGTATTCAATACCTTTGGTATGCATCAAACATGCATACTTGTTACTGGCGTCATCATCACTGATACTCCACTGATGCTTGTTCGTTGATTGTGCTCTTAAAATGAAATTTGTAGATTTTCGTATATATTGTAGCTTTATAGATATAAACTCTACCATCCGGGTGAAAAAATGGGAATTAAATAGAAGTAAAAATCCCATAACGAAACCTTTAAAACTTGCTTCTCTGGTTTAAACTGCTAACCTAAACTAACAGTTTGTTAATAAATATATCTGCTTTGAAAGAAATCTGCACTTAAATTTCAAACAAAATATGTAGGTTATATGCAAAAATTGCTGAACACCTATATAATATTTTTCAAGAAATAAAAAAAGTTCAATAACTCCTAGTTCATACTGTTCAAGAATAGATTAAAGGTAGGTTACAAGTAAAAATATCGTAAAACCAAATAATTGTAAAAAGTCTATACATGAACTGCTTCTGGAAACAATACAGCTATCAACACTACGTCTTAGAAATATTTATATAGCTTCGGACTTATGTCTGGGAGTGTCTTATAACAACATAAAAAATTGTGGTAAGTGAAGGGATATTTATCAGGTTAACTTACGTTATGAACCGTCTGTCTAAAGCAACAATACAATTTTCTATCAATGGCATCGACATCACAAGGAACCAACACTTTGCAGACAAAAAAATAATGACATTGATTAATTTTCAGACACTTGGAAAATATTTCATGTTTCTGGAATGAAACACTGTTATGAATTGTTCCATTTTGACAGGCTTTTGCAACAAATGGTTGCGTTTCTATCTTCAATGCATTGAGGATGCCATAAACTTACAATAATTATTAACTCTTTGTCGTGCAGTCACATACAATTCACACTTTCTATTTGTGTTTCGTTTCTGACAATGATGCAACGAAAACGTCAAGAACAAGCCCAGTAGCCGAACAATTATCGCTAACCCAATTAAAAAACACCAGGTTCAATGATAAACACACACACGAGATTAATACAACATCACAAAGAAAACTCAAATACTTAATTGTGGATTCTTTCGACACCAAAACAGGGGTTCAATAGGGGAGGGTTGAGCGGATAGACTTAATGAGTTACTTGGATTTTATTTAAACCGTGTTGAGGATGAATAACTGAAACAAAATATAGGGCTGAATATAGAATCCTTTCATAACTAAGCTTTCAGTCCTTTGATTTTATGAATATTTTGCAAATTCATGTTATTTTTAAAACTGTATTTGGCGAACACGTTTTTGACTGACTCATAGTGTTTTGACATGTGACTTCATTTTCTTCAAATATTTTACATTTTCAAATCATCATGGAAGGAGATGTTAGCTAATACACGTCGCTTTTATTTTTAATAATGCTTTCCTTATTTGTTCCTAGTTTTAGTACAATGATGCTTTTTATTATGAAACTCTATGATCACATAGTTTTAAACCTTTTATTTTATAAGGCAGACTGTGTGTGATGTTTATAGTTTCAAACAATGACTGCATCGTATCTTTAAAAAGTGTTTGCATTAGGTGCTCTGAATTATATTCCTCCTTCTGCAGAGTTGGAATCTCTAATCAAAGAAGTACTTGGGATTTACATATACGTTTATTAATATTGTCTTATTGATAAGTTTCCTCAAGTCAATGTATACTTTGATAAGATTTACCTTTTGCTTGTATCTTTATTAATGATTGTTGGGATAAGAGTGAGGTTTGTGCACATCAACTGGTTTAAACTCCCAGTATATTTACATTTTACTGACCGTTCTAAGGCGGTACCTAACAATTCTTGATAAACATACCTAGTATGTATGCACTGTGCTGATTGTGGAGTTTTGTGTTGTTCTTCTCTGTTTCTTGTTTGATATCTTATGTTCTATATGGTTGGCGTTTACCCAGTGACATTAAACCGGGTTTAGGTTTAATCTGTTTGCTACTGAGCTTGTTTCTGTAGTTTTTTTTGCATAAATATTGAATTACTGTATGGGTAACATAAAGGCATAATCGGAGCTTAAATCAACTTAACGATGATAACATAGTGTGATAATGCTTGTATCCTTGCATAAACCATTACCAACAACATTATTTGATCGTGTCCCTTTAAGAAGTAGATTTAGATAGAATAATAGATGTATGGTTAAAAAAAATGAACTGAGACAATTTTTCATCAACTAGGTGTATTGTGTTGCGGGTAACAATCGTTTTAGGCCAACAAATGGCATATGTCCTGTAGGCCCAAATATCCGCGCCTGCATTTGTTGAATTGTAAATATAAATGTCGTGTGTTTTAAATCAGATGAAAACTGTCACGATACACGATAGCTGGTAGAGTCATCCGCAAAATTAGCGTAACGAGTTTAAGAGAAGGTGATAAACAAAACAAACTAAAAATACCACATTGTTTAGATTTACATTTTATTTTCGTGAACTATATAATGTGAACTATGTTTCATTTATACTACTTATTTGCACATCATCTGCCACACAAATGCAGTCAATGTATTGCAGGAATAGACACATATCGTATTGATTAAATTAGGATAGATTTATTTATTAATGTTTAATTATTTCAACGAAGAGCAAAACTATACTTTTATGTCCTAACAAATTGACAGCAGTAGCATAAAAACGTTCGATGTGTTGATCGGAGATTGTAAAAGTCTTTTTTGTCTCCACATTGAATAAACAAGCGTAAGAGAATATTGACGACTAGATTTTATCAAACGCTTTAAGGCGATTTTATCTTGAATTGAATAAAAGACAGCTTGATTAAAATCATATATCGTGTACGTTCTATTTTGCGCGAGTAAGGATGGTCGAGTACTTGTCAGATTTGAATTTGTTTGTATCTAGAGCGATTCTAAAGGAATGGATGAAGCAAGATGTTTTGATAACGGTCAGAAACATCCAAATGGCCAAGAGACATTTAGCCCTTTTGACCAAGCAAATGGTCACGTTCCCTTGACAACAGATGAAACGGGGTGACTTGGGGCCTTTGGTGGTAGTTAAATGTTACAAGACCTACCGTGATGCTATTGAAAAGACTGCTATTTAAAGCTCAAGATACATGTCGACATATTGTTATAATGTCTATTATTTTAATTTTGGTTCTATGCAGAGATTTGCCATCCTATTGTTTTATCAAAACAGTTGAAACAATGTGCAGAATTTATTCTGCGCCCATTAATTTGAAGTAAATGACAAATAAACAATGTTCCTCAAATAAATATTCGTTAATAAAACCTTGGAAATACTAATCAGTCTGAATATGTACATCTACTTTAGTTCTGTACTACACCAAAAACGTTATTAACCAAACATTTTTAAGAATATAGAAGTTATGCATTTAATTATATGTCTTCTGTGGTGCAGTTTAGAAACTACAGGCACAAAACTACCAAGTGAACTTATACAATGCCCGTTTTTCATGGTCGGGAAAAATTCCCGAAGCAGTTCAAAGTAACTTAAGATATTGTTGTTCAGATATTTTATCATGGATTGACGCAGAATTTCACCGACCACATCGCATGTCAGTAAACTAAGCGTGCTAGAAAACACCTCATTCAAATGTCCGTATTAGAAGCGAGCAAACAAAGATTCCCCTTAATGTACGAGTTGATATGGAAGAGGTATCCTGAATCTTGGGAATGCATTTAAAAATAAACTATTTATCATGAAGTTCATATGGAACCAGTGAAAGTACAACACTTATTACAGTAAAACTGCGATCGTTCAAGCAGGCGATCATTGAAAGACTGGCATTTGGTCCCTTCTTGTTCATATAAACTAATCTGACGATGGAACAAAATCAATTATTTTTGCTTGCTTTATGATGGATATTTAGCGACTGTGATTTCACTGTGAATCCCCAAACGGCGATATTTACTTATGTTTTAATCGGATACCATTCTACAAACGTGGCAGTCAACAACAACCTCATCACTTCCATTCATATGATGCATTTAAGTGTAGAGTGCGAATCTTTTGTACATAATGGTGTTTAAATAACAATGTTCAGTTTTTTTTTATAAATTAATATTAAAGCATTCTTTCAACCATATTTTGGGCGTTGGAAAATAATAGAACAATAAAAAGGAAACTAAACCGGAAAGCCCATTAGACAACACAATAACAACACCCCTATATAAAGGCACAATGCTAATGCCTAGCAGACACTGAACGAGAAAACAAACCGCTCTAACAACAAATACGCACTACACATGTTCGACTATCAATCTATGTTTGCGTCATCGCATTGGAGCTATTAGCGCAACAGGAATTCACCCTGGGTTTATACACGATGATGGATACCCAGTCTCAAATTTGTCTTAGCATTTATCCTTATACTGTCATTAGACCTTACCAGCAGTGAAGGGCAATCTGGAAGCTGGAAGTAACGGTGTAAAACTTAAATTCTTCCACAATACTGGAACTGGATAACTATTGCAGGAAATGCACCATGATTGTGATTGAAAATAAATGAATAATACAGAACATTACCAACTAATTTAAAGAAAACAGTTGACATAATACTCTTAATACTGCACGGACAAGCACAGCATGTCTACCACTATTGTTCATTTTAAGTGTGTTTTACCCTGTCAAAAACTGTTTCCAAGAAGGAACATTTTCATTTTAATAGTTCAATTAGTTGAAAGGTGGGAGTATGGGTATACAGCTTCCAAATGTCCATTGTATGTACGTGTAAGTCATGACAAACTGTTACAACGACGGTCAAGATGAGGCACATTTGCCATTTTTGTTCTGGCATTTCCACTTTTTTTACAAATTGAACTATTAGCTACTTTTAGTTATTTTATAATATTTCAGACAAGGATTTTCGTAATTCGCAACGGCTTATTTGAGTGTTTTCTTGATTTCTCACTTCCTTGTTATTCATTCTCATCATGAAATGTTTCATAGTAAGATATTTATCTAATTATATTACAGTGTTTGCATGACAATTTGTTTTGATAATTGGTCAATAATCAATTTTATTTTTTATTCCTATTTTGGTTGTGAATTAACGTTCTTTTAGGTGTTCTTGTTTTACAAACAAATAGTTTAATTGGTTCTGTTATTGAACTTGTATGTATTGTATTGCATATTTCGGCGCCTGTTCCAAAACCTAAAAGTAGAGACGTTCTTGTCTGTCGCGATGCTTACGTCATGAATACCTGTATATTTTAATTTGATACATCCCTCGGGACAGGAAATAAGCAGTAACTTTGTCTTCATAAATAAAGGTTGCAGACAATTACTGCTAAGAAAGGATTGATGTATAGATATCCTGTAATGTAAACTAGAGGAAAAACCCGAGAGCCTAGAAATTATATCGTTATTGTTCGTGTTATTTCCATATCAAAACTCATTAAATATATGAATATTTCACTAAATAGTTCCGTTATGTTCAATATATAATTTTAGTTTTCATCGTGAATTTGTAAATTTATATATCAGCCACACCGTGATGTTGTTACATGGCCAAGTGATTACTCACTGAGCAAAACGCGTGTTTTACCCAATGCATACAGAATTCGGCCAACACCTGTCTAATCCCATACCGCTAGACATTCCGGAAATTTAAACTTTTCTTATTTAACAAAGTGCGTAAACAACCAATCCCGTTAAAATGTGCGCTCTATAATGAATTACAAAAATGACATTATTAGGATTGTATTGACGATGACAGTTCGTTCAAAACCACAGTGGAACAAAACAATATAATCCTTTTAATATTCTCTGAAGAAAAGCCATTGTGGAAAACTGTGTTTGCTTTAGCATTGTAACACGTGTGCGACCATTCACTTTAAAATAATTTTTAATAAATAAATAAATAACTACAGGGTTAGACCATACAGTTTTTTATTTAAAAATAAACGAGGTATTTTTGAGCATGGTTAGTTCCCCAATGACGGTTAGTTCCCCAATGACAAAGAAGGAAGGGCACAACGCGTATTGACACTAATTATGATCGTGTTCGATTGGCAACTTAAAACAACAACAAAACTATCGGAATATTGCGAAATCTATGAAATAAAAAGATACTAAATAACTACCTGGATTTAAATTCAATACAACATATTGTTAACATGGTCTAAAAGGAACGACCTCCAATTTGTGTTTGCAAATCCTAGATTTCGCAAACTCAAGTACCCTTTAAATACGGTGTAATCGAATACTGGCCGATACTTTAGTTAGAAGGCTTCATTAAGGTATGATTTTGGTGTTTTTTGTTTGCGAAATGTTTTTGGAAGTTTGTCTAATTGACCCGCCAACTTCGGGCCCCAGCGGGGTTTTCGCAGAAAAACACGGGGTTTTTCACTATCCCGCGGGATTTTTCTCCCGTTTTTCAAAAGCTGGGGAAAAATCCCGCGGGGTTTCAATAATACAAGATTCAAGTTATTTCAGCTCAAAACAACATCTTATATCAAAAGGAGCATTATGCTTCGACACCGGAAGTGAAATAACGCGAAACAAAAAAAAACCCGCTTTTCAGTACGGGGTTTTTCTCCTGCGGGATAAAACTCCAAGATTTTACCGATAATGCAAAATCCGTAAAAACCCCACTTCTAAGCTATTATATTATTGTTATGATGTTAATCATCACTTGTTTAAGGATTTTGAAATACTTGCTTTTTATTTAAAGAACAACAGAATTTTTATGAATGTTTTTTACGGGAGAAAAACCCAGCAAAACCTGTTTTGACTATTTATGATTTAAAACGCGATTATTGCACTTCATTTAAAGCAAAAACAAATGTTACTACATATGTATCTTATATGTTTAATATAACAACCATGTTAGTTATGTAAATGATATTATTAAAGGTAATTTAACTAATTTCGAAACTTATGAAATAGTGTAATGTAACCTTTTTAAAAAAAATAATCCATTCGGAGCTCCTCGGCCATTATTTTCAAAAACAACCTCGGATGTATATGGACGGTTTACATACTTAAAAAGTGGTACGTTTAAGTCCGCTGCAAATAGATCGCGTAGTAATCTTATTTAGTAGTTAAAATTTATGACTTAACTCTTGGGAATCGTAATCATGTTTGCAATAATACACTTCACTGGCAATCAATTTAAACTGAGAGCAATGAATACAACTCTTAAACACTACATTTAATTAATGCTTTTATTCAAAAAAATACGGACTACTTCAACAGATGTACCGGCATACATCCGAGGTTGTTTTTGAAAAAATGGTCGAGGAGTTCCGAATGAAAATAATCTTCCTTTTTTAACCGTCTTTAAAAATACTGCAGGAATGAAAATTATACGTGACGTTAAAGAGTTTTTACGTTAAAAAGATGATATTGCTTAAAATTGTTTAATTATTGGTACTTAAAATTGTTTAATTATTGGTACTTGAATCTGACTTTAAACCGGTTTAACACAAACATACAATTACAATAATCAATACCAGGGTACATGTATCATGCTGGAAAATTACGAATGTGTCAGACGAATTATTTTGTTTTTCATAGAAGATAAACAAAATCATCGAGCTTTGTAGAACGATGAATCAGAATGACTGAATGACACTAAGTTTTGCAAAATGGATATATCCCTAACTTCCATGGTAAGTCATATATATTTTATTCTATTGCATTTTTGTGTGGCTTGTTGAATATGTATCAGCTAAGAACACAGGTAGATCTACTTGACACAAACAATTTTAATAAGAATATCTTAATACACTTATCCCATATATAAGGCGATTATTGATTATGTGACTTGCACCTGTGGCTAAGAAGTAGGACAACTCTTGGTTATGCACCAGTCAGTTATAACCGCCCCCCCCCCCCCCCCCCGGTCCAGAGAATGGCAGGGACTTTGACTTTCCGTCCAGCTGAGCCCGGGCAAAGGCTCATTTTCCCCAGCTATCCTCGGTATACACCCAGTCTCGGGTAATCACGGCCTTCCCAGTTCCGGAGAATAGAGGGGACTTTGACTTTCTGTCCAGCCAAGCCCGGGTAAAATCCTTGTCCTGCAGGGAGGAACTGCCGGTAAAACCCCTGCCAAATGATCCCGTACCCCAAGGACCCTAGGTAAGGCCTCCGGTAATCACAGCCTTCCCAGGTCCGGAGAAAAGCGGGGACTTTAGCTTTCTGTCAAGCCAAGCCCGGGTAAAATCCTTGTCCTGCGGGGACAAACTGCCGGTAAAATCCCTGCCAAATGATCCCGTACCCCAAGTAGTCCAAATAATTGTACGTTTAGATTTTTTTATGATTTTTGATATGGCAAATCCTTAATGTAATCTGTTTCAAAGATGTGATTACTTTCAATGTACCTGTCCTCAGAATTATTCATTTGTAAGTTGTATACATCAATGTAATGTCTGTTCGTGAATAACTGTTCCCATGGGATGTATCTCTTCATTGTACTAAATGTCCTTATAACTCTTACTATAGTATATGTCAGTGTAATGTTCGTCCTTGAATAACTGACCCCATGGCACGTGTCTTTGTAATGTACCATACATTTTAGAATGACTATTATGATTATTACTATATATTGAAAGTCAAATGTAATGTCCGTCCCTGAATAAATGTCACTATAGTGTCATTTTTTGTTATAAAGTACATTTTAGAATAACTATTTATACTATATTGTATGTAATTGTAATGCTTGTCCCTGAATAACTGTCCCCATGGTGAGATTCTTTGTAGGTACATTTGAGAATACCAATTTCTGGAGTGTGTGTCAATGTTATGTCCGTCCCTTAATAACTGTCACCATTGGGTGTGTCATCACAATGTACATGTCAGAATTACTATTACTATAGTATAATGTCATTTAGTCAATGTATGTTTGTCCCTGAATAACTGTCCCAATGGTTCAATTCTATGTAAAGTAAATGTCAGGATAATTATTAGTGTATGGTTATTGTCAAGTGTGATGTCTGTCCATAAATAAGTCTCCTCATGGTGTGTGTCTTTGCAATGTTCATGTAAGAATAACTATAACAATATACTGTATGTCAATTAAGTCAGATCTAGTCAATGTAACATCCGTCCCTGAATAACTCAGTCCTCATGGCGCTTGTCTTAAAATGTTAATATGTCAAAATAACTAGTACTTATAAAAGTGTATACATCAATGTAATGTCCGTCCCTGAATAACTGTCCCCATGGCATTTGTTGTTACAATGATAATGGCAGAATAACTATTCCTATAATGTATGTCAATGAAATGTCTATCCCTGAAATCCCCATGGTGTGTTTCTTTACAATTTTCATATCAGAATAACTATTTTTATAGTGTATATCAATGTAATGTCCGTCCCATATTAACTGTCCCCATGGCGTATGTCTTTGCAATGTTCATAAATTTCAGAATAACTATTTCTATATAGTGTATGTCAATTTAGTGTGACAGGCCCTGATAAACTTTCCCCATAGTGTGTGTCTTTGCAATGTTCATTTCAGAATTACTATTTCTATAGTGGTGTTAATGTAATGTCCGTCCCTGATTAACTGTCCCCATGTAGGGATTCTATGTAAAGTGCACATCAGGATAATTAATTACTGTAATATCAGTGTTATGTCTGTCCCTAATTAAGTCACCCTAAGGGTGTCTGGTGTGTGTCTTTGCAATGTTCATGTCAGAAATACTATTAGTATAGTGTATGTAAATGTAATGTCCGTCCCAGAGTAACTGTCACCATGTAGCGATTCTGTGTAAAGTACATGTCAGGATAGCTAATTACTATATAATTGTATGCCAATGTTATTTCCCTAAATAAGTCTCCCCATGGATTCACCAGTCAATTGTATCCACGCTCCCCCCCCCCCACCCAGGTCCGGGGGTATACCGGGGATAGCCGGAGAAAAGGGCTGTGTTTTTACTTTCGAGGTGGTCCCGCAGGGCCGGGTGACCGCGGTGGTTTTGTCATAGGGCCAAATTAAGCCAAGATTGGGCCTTATATAGAGTCTCTGGGGTGCGGGGGCATTTGGCCGGGGTTTAACCATTAGTTTGTCCCCGCAGGGCGGGGATTTTACCCGGGGTCGGCTGAACCGAAACTCAAAGTCCCGGCTATTCCCCGGACCTGGAGGGGCTGTGGTTACAATTGACTAGTGAATTATAATGTCAGTCCCTAAATAAGTCTTCCCATTGGTGTGACTGTCATGGTAATGTACATGTACCGGTAATTATTACTTTAGTATATTATTTGAAAACTAACAGTAGGATGTCAAAATGACTTAATTAATTACACCATGATAAATGATAATATATTATGAGTGGATGGTACTCTGAAATTCTGAAATTGCAGACACTAATATTATTTTTTTTAGTTGAAAGATTTTACTATTGTTAAAGTGACTGGAATAAACAGAATTTATGATGAAATGGGTTTCATTTTCCTACATGCCTTGGCGAAACAAAATAATCCGCTGAGTTCTCTCCATTCCTTGAAGCTGTCAAATAAGTTCACATTTGGATTATATATATATCTTAAATATATATGTCTAATGCTACACTCATGCACAATATTTTGCTAAGAATTGGGCGCAAGTCCGCTAACGCGTTCACAGGAGGTACTTTGAATGACTGGGGAATAGCACGGTAGCGCCCCTAGTGTGCCTTCTTGTTTTCAGTTCCTACTGAAAGATTACTGTTGGTCAGCCTTAGAGTATTTGAGGTTGGCTGATGTAGTTTTTTCAACAGTCAGAGACTTCTGTTGAGGATTTCCACTCCTTTATTCTAAGAATAGTGTTCCTTTTAAATCAGCGATAACAAATAACACAATTGCAATTGCAAATCCAGTATGATTTAAGTCTATTTCATGTATAGTTATATGAATTTTTCATATGTGGCAGGTCTATTTTAGAAGTCTTTTGTTTATAATTGTCTCTGTGGCTGCATTTATGCCACTCTGATCCTGTTGTTGTTGAGATAATGAAGATAAAATTCTCTATTAACAAAAAGTCCACAATTAGAAAATAGTAGGAGAGAACATAATTAAACTTTTCCAATAAAAAAAAATCTTAATCAAGATATGGAAAGGGCCCTTATAATAACCCAATTAAACTTAAAATTAAAAACAAAAAGTAAGACTTGTTAATTGCTGTAAAATCTAGGTGTTAGATGACATTAAAGCTGCACTCTCACAGATATACCATTTTGACAACTTTTTTTTGTTTGTCTTGGAAAGAGCAAATTTCTGCCTAGATATCTGCAAATCAATTTATGATTGCTGACAAAATCAGATCGTAGATTTTCACATTTTTCTGTTTGAAAAATTGATGTTTTTTAAGGAAAATGCATATTATATACTTTTTTGGATTTTTTGTTAGTAGTTTTATTTATATAACTGGTTCCATGGATTTTTGCAAAATTGGCTGGTTCCAAGGCAAACAATAAAAAGTTGTCAAAACGTTCAATCTGTGAGAGTGCAGCTTTAAGTGCACTGTACAAAGAAAGCTGGTAAAAATATTGAATAAACACTTAAAGCAAAATTATGTTTAAACTGGGACCAATAATATGTTATCTTACTCCCAGGTTTAAACAATTGCAAATAATAACAATAATTATAGTTTTGTCTGGCTTTTCTTACACAAATAGAAACTAATTTTTTAATCAAACAAAAGACATTAAAACTGCATATCCAGAATATCCTTGAAATAATATCAAAATGCCAAGATAAAATGTACAAAAAAAACCCAAAAAACATCTGAATTAAATAACAATTAGCCACTTTAGCAAAATGGAGAATTATACATTTAAGATATTCACATAAAATTCACCTCAATTTTTCCTTTCCATATGATTATATATATAATTTTTTTTCCTCTTTGCTATTAGCCTATAAATCAACATGACCATAAGCAATTATTTATATTTTAAGCATAATTAAGGAAAATGTATTTTGATCAATTAAAGTGCATAACTGCAGATTATGTTTATTATCTTAAATAAATTATAAGCCTATTCATAATCATATTTATAGCACCATTTTCAGAATAATGATTGTCACATTAACCAGGCATTCCCTGTATAAAACTGTCATTCATAAAGAAACATTAAAAGGCAATTTTAACTCAGCCAATCAGATGTCAAAAACAGTGAAAGGGGCAATGTCAAGTCCAGTGAAAGGGGCGGAGCTAAGATAAATA
The DNA here is from genome assembly GCF_026914265.1 of Mya arenaria. Lineage (NCBI taxonomy): Eukaryota > Metazoa > Mollusca > Bivalvia > Myida > Myidae > Mya > Mya arenaria. The sequence continues at coordinate 60,121,650 of NC_069132.1, read as the reverse complement.
CTGACATGAAATGTAGATGGATCTTACCAACTGAGGAACTATTTTGATTTGCCTCATTTGCTTGTAATAAAAATTAAACTTTTACATTGATACAAATTTATCAATATATTATTGAATATAAAATTGAATTATAAAAGCAAAATAATGACACCAAACATGACACATCTTGCATAAAGATTAGCATTTTGATAAACTTCCTGGAATTGTTATAATCAAAATACCTTGCACCAATATATCAAATCCTACTCCCACACAATGCAATGTAATAAAGTAAAAATATATTATAGTATGCAGCAAAACTGTCTTCAAATTAAATCCTTGATTAGGCGAAACAAATATTCTTAGTTTCTACTAACATCCCCCCAAAAAAGGGTAGATAGGCAGGCATTACTTTTTTTTGGACGACCATAATTCTTTAGCAAACTGACCTGTATCAGGGTATTATTTTAGGTCTCTGAAAAAACGGATTTTGATCAAAACGCAAAAAAAAAAAATAGGAAGAATAAAATAAATTCAGATGGGTGTAAACAAAGATTTGTATAGGCCTTATTATGACCATGTTATCATATCAGTGATCAAAATAATCACAAGCCCACAAGCCCTGCAAATGTAAAGTTCTTTCTTGGCTGTCAGGGGCCCAACTCTTGATTTATGGTAGGTTCTGTTGAAAGTGTTTGAAGCAAAATACTAGTTTAAAAATATTGGCTTTAAAGGTCTCCATAGTAACACTTCTAAACCTAACAAATGGAGTGAATTAGGGGGTTAATTGGGGGTAATAAAACACATCTTGATAGTGACAATTTAAGTTTTAATCTTTCAAGTGGTGGTTCAACTAAGGAGGGATATATATATATATATATATTCTGTGACATTCTAAATTTTAGCATAAAATGTTAACTTAAATTTAATAAGAAAAAATATAATTAAAATGTGAAACTTTTTTGTCATTTAAAAAAACTTGTCACAGCTTCACATTCTCTTATTTTTAAGGCCTTCGACATATTTGAGTGGGATCCTGAAACAACCCCTGACACAACAACTTAATTTACAAGAACAACCCTGCGTATAAGAACTTCAATACTTCTGACAAAAACAAACAAAAGCAACTCCAGATTTATGAACAACTCTGATTACTAGAACATGAACACCAACCCCATCTTCAAGAACAACAACTTCAACCCCAGAACATCAACACTTCCTGCAGGGACAACTACAAAAACATCGGCTTCAAGAACAAATTCATCCTAAACAAAACATCAGCAACAACAGCTACCCGAAAAAAACTACTCGAACTACAAGAACACCAGCAACACACTCTTTAAGAACACCAGCATCATCATCTTCTTCTAGACTTGCAAATGCAACAAACACCAAAGACAAAGTTGAATGGTATGTATATATGAATGCAAAGTTTTGACATACACATGTTTAAGATATAGTTATTTGTCTTATTTCATAAATATGACCTACTCATTAGAACGTCATTGATTAAATAATGTAATTGAATAAAACTAAACAATCAATTTGCTATCAGGGGCGGATCCAGGATTTTGGGTTAGGGGGGGGGCGTAACTTTTAATCACTCTAAAGGTTGCACTAGCAGATCCAGGGGCATACCTATAGTTCTAATATCATAACGAGGTTTCTATTAGGACGACTAAGTGGCTTATATAATTTGTATATTTTCGTTAAGCGGGAAAAACGAGGGAAGATACATGTATCATTGTGAACCCATGTTCAGATACTTTTACTATTCAACATATTCTAGGTGCCATATTCTTTGTACCCAAAGGAAATTAATTGACTGATGTGTTTGTTTGTATGGGTTTTACGGCGCATCAACATGATCATGTTATATAGTGCCGAATTATTACAGTAAGGGAAGGCGGGAACGTTTAAATTGCGTGCACTCTGTGTTGTGTACGAGTACATCTCAAAAGGCAATGTTGTATAAAGATACGCGAGCGAAGCGAGCGAAGAAAAAATAGGAAAATATAGTATATTTTATTGTTTCCATACCAAAGAACATATGTAAGCTCCGGGAATTTTAGGGGGGGCGTGGGCCGGGTGCGCCCCCCCCCCCTGGGTGCGCCCCCCCCTGGATCCGCTAGTGGCTATCATGGATTCTTTAAGTCAATGAGCATATGACTTTTTTTATTGTCTTTTTATTTTGTTATTAACAACCCGATTTTTCGAGTCAACAACCAATGAGTGCATTAGTTTCGGTTTGATAAATACTCTCCAAGAAGGAGATTACGGACTACTTTTTTTACCAGAAAAGTCGCCACTATGACGAGTTTTTTTGTTACTGCCCGATCGGGCAGGTAGATTCTAAAAACTACTGCCCGCCTGCAAAAATTACTTGCCCCGGGCAATCGGGCAGTGGTTAATGTCGGGCTTAACTTAATGTCTCAAAAAAGAATGACTACCTCAAGTTGGCTGATTTCCATTAGATTTGAAACATTATTGAAGTATTCAACAATATATTTTGAATAGGCTTTTTTTATTGAAGATTATGTTCATGCAACATACCTACTTTATTTGTGTGCAATGTAGCCATAAACTTAAAGGGACTAGACACCAGGTTGGCAAGTACAGTATTTCTTCAAAATAAGCCTAGAACTGTCGATGTGATCATTTAGAAGGCTGATAATACAAAAGGGTTGTTAGTACTGCGTTTTGATCCGGGAGGTTGTATTAAACTTGAGTGGATTTTTGCAGATTCGGATTTCACAAGGCACAAGCCTCCCGGATCAAAACGCCATACTGATAACCCTTTTATTATATATACATTACTAATTTACTTGTAACATCACTTAAAAGCCACATGTTTTCATAATAAATGTCATTTTAAAGGGTCTGTCTCACAGATGATGAAATAGCGAAAAAAACAAATTGTCGAAAAATGACATAAACTTGGCATCGATGTGTACAATGCATTGAAACGTACTAATTAAAGTACCACATAGTTTACAATTTATTTAAGTTTAGCAGTTACTTAGTATTTTTCCATTAAAAAAGATTACTGGGTATGTGTTCAAGGTAGAATTCATTCAATCATGCGTGATTGGCTAGAAGGTGTTATCACGTGAAGTTGGACTTCAATTTTTGCGACGCGGGGTCTCCGACACAATCTTTTTTTACAATTATGACATCAAAGCGTAACACATTCTATTAGATAATTGTCCTGAGATTCGTTATAGAAAAAACTTTTTTTGGTGCAAATCTCTGACACAGTCCCTTTAAGGACACATTATTTTGTTTTATGACATCATTTTAACATCACGCAATGACACTTGTAAAGTTGTTATGACGTGACGTCACAAGAGTTGAAAACGGCTGTAGTGCACTAGAGTGGAATACAGCCTACCATATTTTGCGATAGGTATTACGTGTGGATAAATGATGGGTATATATATATAATAAATAATTTTACATGATTAAAATAAACAGAGCAATCATTTGACTATCTCATTTGGGTTTCATTGTGTAAAAATAGTGAATTAAGTTTTCCAAGTTTATATTATATCCATTTATGAAAACAGATAAATATACTGATGCTTTTTTAAACTTACTGGGATATTATATTATGTGGTAAACACACCCCAGAAAGTTTCATATCGACAATATGTGCAAAAGCTGTGAAATTATGTGTCTTTAGCAATGTTATATAGCTATTAAAGTAAGATTAAAAGTTATACACTAGTATATCAATTGTATGTAAGTTTTTGACAGTTATCTATATTTTTGCAATTGTATCATCTGGTGTCTAGTCCCTTTAATAAACACTGTTAAATTCATACATTATTGAAAAAAATGACAAGCAGCAATTGATTGTTATCCTTGCCTTGGGGTTAAGTTTTGCGTTCAGGTCAGTTAAATGGAAACTATCAAAGTTGTCACTTTGAAACTTGGGGAGATTGTACATCTTATACCCTTCTTCACATTATACCCTAAAGATATTGAGTCTCACCTGTTTTTAGGGTAAAAAACGTGAATTTTGGTTGATTTTGAGAAATGGACACTAAGCTTCTTCATAGAAAATGAAAGGATTATGCCTTCAATATATCAAACTCATTTGGAAGGGAATGGGGAGGATGGGGGATATTTTAGTATTTGTGGACTATAGTCTAATTTTTTTAAGTTTAATAAAATAATGTGCTTAGAAGGCGGCTTACAAGCAAACTATCAGAGCTATCACTTTTAAACATTAGAATATTCACTTTCAAATGTACAATATGAAATAAATTTACAATAAAAGGATATAATCAGACGAGGGTTCAGAACCCGCAGGTGGTGCTCTTGTCATATGCCAAATGTGCTGGTATAAACAAGTGCCATTTTTGTGTGAAATTTAAATTTTCCTTTCTTAAATTGCAGGCTAACTTCAATGGAGAGGACAGAGTAATGGCAAAAAGAGGATCATTTTAAAGAGAGGAGGAAGAGGGATATGTAAAGAGTGTTCTGAGGCCAGGATATCAGCAGTGCGTTCAGTCAGGCGAGCGTTTACAAAACGCTCGCAAACGTTTTGTTTTGTATCTCTGTTGCAACGCAGCGCATATACGTTAAGCGGGAAACCAAACAGCAAACGTTCGCCGCAAACATCTTTACTGAACGCGTTGCAGATTCATGATGGGGGAGGGAGGGGGGGGGGGGGCGGTGGAACAATTTTCGAGAATTATTGACATACATGTGTATAAATATATATATATATCATGGTAGGAACTGTTTGCCTTGTCAACTGTGACTTAAATATTTAGTTCTTGTGTCAGCCTGTGCTTATCTCAAATATTTAATGACATTTTTTTGGTTTGTTTGATAGACATGATAATTATATAACTATTAAATATAAATGGCAACAATTATAGATAAAACATTGTAACTTAGGTTAACTTTATAATAGATAATTAATTGTTTATATGCAATATATATTTAAGGATGCATATTTCTTTTATTCTTGAATCTATTTTTTGTGTGTTTTTTTTTCATATATCGAAAATATTTTTTCATGAATGTGGGTTTTTAATTCTTTGTCAGTCTCAGAAGAATTAAACAACTTGTGTTGAATTTATTTGCTAGACTGAAACTAGGCTGTTAATATTGGTCAGACTAATTGAATCAGAGAATAATATGTACAGCTATTCGGATTACTGACCAATAGAGTGAATTTAGTCAATGATGTATGACCCTAAGATTAAGATTGACTTAAAGCTGCACTCTCACAGATTGAAGTGAACTTCTTTATTTTTTGGCTTGGAAAGAGCCAATTTATGCGGAAATGCATGAAAAATAGTGTCATAAGACTGCATACTTTCTTATTTAAGTTCAAGAAGTGATGTTGAATGCCATTACACATTAATTTTCGAACAGAAATCTATAAATCTGCGATCTGATCTTTTGTCAGCAGTCTGATTTGAAAAAAAAAATGTAGAAATTTGCTCATTTAAGACAAAAAAATAGAACAGCTGTCAAAACCGTAAATCTGTGCGTGTGCAGCTTATTTGCATATTTTGAACTTATGTTTCTTCATTCGTTTTTTTCATTTTTAAAGTTATTATCAATTTAGATCTTAGAATATTGTTTTTATATTGATTTATAAATATGTAATAGTATTATACGAATATCAAAGTAAATTTGTACTGTTCAATTTTAAATGGACAGTTAAAGCTGTACACTCACAGATATACAATTTTTACAACTCTTATATTCTTTGTCTTGGAAAGAGCACATTTTTGCGTAAATATCTGTAAACCAGTGATAAAAGATTGCTGCCAAAATATCAAATTGCGGACTTTCATATTTATGTTTGAAAATTAATGTTTTATTGCATAAGACATCAATTTTTGAACTGAAATATAAAGATCTACAATCTAATTTTTCAGCAGTCTTATTTAACTGTTTTCTATGGAATTTCGAAAACTATAATGGCTCCAAGACAAAAAATGTCAAACGTTCAATCTGTGAGAGTGCAGCTTTAATAAATGGTTAAATGTTGTTGTTTTTTAATTCTGATTTTTATAATAAGTTGATGATCGCCATGTATCATTGATAAAACATGTAAAATAAAATAAAAATTGTTTATTTTCCAACACTGTTTTGCATTTAAATTTGCTGACATAATGCTCTCCAAAAACTTCTGATATGTGGTTTTAAAATGTGTGTTCATCCTTTATTCAGCTAGTGGATGGAATTCATTAAACTACTGTATTCAGTACACCATGCAGCTCTTCCAATTGTTTGAAAGCAATTATTTCACAGAATCTGATAATAGAGGGACCGGACTCAAGATTCTACATTGCAAGAAAAAGTGAAAATTGTCAAAATTTATCATCAAATTGTTATGTTTCAACAGTGTACAGTGCACTGAATCTTACTTATGTAATCATATAAGTTGAAATAAACTCACTTTGTCTACCATGTAAATCGAAGTAAATTTAGAAATAGCAATCATGTATTTATCTGTATTTATCTGTATATATGTTTATGTGACCTTTACATGCTTAATGTAGATATGATAATACTAATAAACAGGAAAATCATTATGTGCTATTTTTTAAAGATTACTTGTCTCAGAGAGAGAGACAGTGATGAAATCTTTTAAACACATTAAATGATGTAATATCAGTCTCATAATAATTGGTATTGATTCGGCTAGGCTTGTTTTGAGGTAATATTGAATATCTTGTTTTTGGATCATCTGGTGTCCCTTTAATGTATGTCTGGGTGGGAATCAGCCGACGGGATCAGCCACCGGGGCTGAGTAGGAGACAATGCTAGTGCATTGTCTATCATGGGTTTAATCCCCATATTGAACACCCTTATCCATACTGTTTTACCAACCCTTTAACATTCAGTATAAAACATTGTGGATACAGGGTATAGATTACAAAAGTATTACATTAGTATGAAATGGGTCGTGTCACTTGTGTGTGTGTCTATGGGGGAAGATTTTTGTTAAGCAAAAAAAAAATGTAGTCATTAATGGTATTTTTCCTAGACAATAAAATAATTAGAGATAATTATTAAAGCTGCACTCTCACACATTGAACGTTTTGACAACTTCTTTAATTTTTGTCATGGAACCTGAAAGTGCATTCAAACCATTCATATAAGACTGCTGACAAAAAAATAGTCACAGATTTTTTCTTTATAAGTTAAAATTTTATGTTTCATGCATTTTTCTTGAACCGTAAGAAACGGTTTATAGAGATAAAAGATAAGTTTTCTGACTGAAATTTAAAAATCTGCTATCATATATTTTGACAGCAGTCTTTAACTACTGGTTTCAAGATACCAATAATGGGTAATTCGAAGACAAAAAATAAAAAAAATCTGTTAAAACAGCAAAACTGTGAGAGTGCAGCTTTAAAATGTTAAGTGGCAGTGAAGGGGAGTGGGGTTGGGGGTTAGTTATCCATTATTTAAACGAAATTATATATTACTTGTTATTTCTTAAATGAAATTTTAAAGCCTTGAATGAAAGTGATCATGTAGACAATAAATAAACTGGAAGATCACTGATGGCTATAACGGCTGTATATCGACTATGCCGACGGTTACAAACAACTAATTATTAAAATCTGACTTTTTTTTATTAAAAACACATGTTAACTTAATATTATTGACTCAATATAAATATGTAAAACAACTTCACTTCCTTAACAACATCCAACCGCTGGAAATTGAAATGGCTTTTGTCGGTGGTTTTTTTTCCGTTGAATAGCATTCCTGATTTTTGCTGGGTTTTTCTCCCGTAAAATATGCATTAAATTAATAGATTTCTCAAATGAAAGAAATGACTCTAGAATAGTCATTCAAATTAGTATTTACATTAAAGTAATGTAAATAATCTCAAAAACATAACGCTTGAATTGATTTTTTTTCTTTTGATAAAATGTAGGAATTTTATCCCGCAGGAGAAAAACCCCGTACTGAAAAGCGGGTTTTTTTTGTTTCGCGTTATTTCACTTCCGGTGTCGAAGCATAATGTCTCTTTTGATATAAGATGTTGTTTTGAGCTAAAATAGGGAGTGTGAAAAACCCCGTGTTTTTCTGCAAAAACCCCGCTGGGGCCCGAAGTTGGTGGGTCAATTAGACAAACTTCCAAAAACATTTCGCAAACAAAAAACACCAAAATCACACCTTAATGAAGCCTTCTAACTAAATTATACGTCAGTATTCGATTACAGCGTATTTAAAGGGTACTTGAGTTTGCGAAATCTAGGATTTGCAAACACAAATTGGAGGTCGTTAGGTGTGAACTACCCGTGTAACCAAAATGTTTATATCAAAGATCAATTAGAAACACTCCAGAAAGCAATTGTATGCAGTCATTTAGTTTTTATTTATTGATAGATCGCAGGATATTCTAAAGCCAAGGCGAAATCATTTCTGTCTATTGTTTTGGTATGTTTTTGTGATTTACTTACACACTGTCTCGTTTTTATTGTCTGATGCAACAAAAAAAGAATGATATCATGCAAATTTATGTAAGTATTCGCGTTCATGCCTACAACAATTGCATTTTTGGCGCATCGTAATTGTCTTGGTAATCAATAACATCGTCGTATACTCCAACGATTCTCGATGCTATTGTATACGTAATATGTTTTCATTACCTTAAATAAATGGTATTTATGTGTCATAGATCACCTGTATAGATGAACATTCAAATGCTGAAAATGAACCAGTGGTTTACATGTTGAACAATTATTCTTGACCGCTGTCGTCGCTCTTGTAATAATTAAGTGGCGTTATAATCCTATAATATCATAAGCAATAAAGGCAAGTGTGATGATGGTCACCTTCCTAACGATAATAAGAACTATCGCAGTAAATACAATATCAAATTAAATTTTCATCTTTATCGGTGTAGTTCCAAACACATCTAACTAAGTTATTTACCTGTCAGAAAATACGTAATAATTACGTTTCCATGAAAGAAAAGTAACATACAATTTCCGAGTAATTACTAAAAGAACTTTATTAATTTGCATTATACAATGAAAATTGCGGAAAAAAGTCAAAAATTTAGCATATCATCGAAATTATATTTATAAGCAAAAATATTGGTGATTTAAGTATGCTTGTTGCAATATGTTGAGCCAATAATTATTCGTATTCAGAAATTAGTATCGCAATCTCAGATCAATAAATGTATCAAAATCGGACATGTTGATCGATACCTTGAAGTGGATTACAGGCAGTGATTCCGCTCAACTTTCTCAATCCGGGAAAACACAGACGTTGTTCTTAACCAGCTGGAGTTACCTTGAGAGGAAAGGCTGTTATACAATGATATTTTATGATATCCTTTCACTTTTACTAAGTGAGATGGCATTGTGCTATAATATCTTTGTCATGATCAATAGGTAACAAACTTATATATTCAATAGAGCAAACTAAACGTTTCCATGTTATCCAATGATATATCGAGGGTTCAAAGGTAAAAGGTGCCAACTTGCAATTTCAACATTTGGAGTAAAACGGAAAAAAAGAATACTTTCTTTTGCCATTAAGTCTATGATCTCATTTTGCCTAGTCTAACTAGAATGGCAAATGCTTGTCATGTTGTGAACGTAAGAAAACAATGTATACAGTATAAAACATTATATTTGCACTTTTGTAAGGAGACAAATGCCATTGGATGAAAATGTGTTAAGGTAAAAGGTGCTAAATGCAATTGGCACTCTTCTGTTTAAATTAATTTCTGCAAGAAGAATTTCTGCAAATAGGACCTTTTTACTGCTATAATATTATCCGCAAGATTGAGCAGTTTTAGAAGCAAAAGGGGCCAAATGCAGTTCAACCATTTAACCACTTCAAAGAAAACCTGATTACTATAATACTTATCAAAATTATTATAATATCTTTAGATAAAATAACAACCAATATATTCATGCGGTCCCTTTATTTAGATGATTAATGCATTTTGTAACACAATATGAAATGAAGTATACTTGAACACGTGAAGTATTTTACATTTCTCTTTGTACGTAAAATTTGAAGTTCTACATTATACGTAGATCAACTTCAATATTGAAAAATTGATGACTTAATATCAGATAGTAAGCAATTATGGTTATGTATTGGTAATCAAAATATTACCTGTGTCTCTTATCGTTTGTTAGAAAATGAAAAGTGTGTATCATACAGTAATAATGATGTACACACATTGATGTTGGCACCTTTTACCTTTGAACCCTCGATCAGCCTAATATTCAATATTTATGGACATTTCAATGAAGTTATCTCGGTAAAAATCATAAATATCCGTTGATCATTGACTTTGTGTCCAACTCCAAGATCACGGTCGAGGTTGAGAAAATTGAATAGAAAGTAATAAGCAATGTGGTGATAAACCCGGTGAGCCCATTAGTAACATAGGTCACATTCGTATGGGGTTATTTAGTTATTAATGGAACGTTGAGTATCTTTCATGCACACAGACTTATCATGGAATTACCACTTACTCCTTAGCAGCCCAAAACTGTTAAGCGTTTCGAAAAGAAATTGCATATCCATCAAATTGCTGATTGATTGTTTAGATTATGTAATGATGTTTTTTTCTGTCTGAAATTAATTCAAGAATGAGACCTTTCACTTTGTGTCGGTTTGAGAGACAGCATGAAAGCATCGTTTTCCTGTGGCCTTATTGCAGAATTAACAAACAAATCAAGAGAAAAATATCTTTAGTAGTAATTTTCATTTTTTGTTTTTAATCAAAGGCTCTATTTTAAATTATTTTCAAAGATAAACTATTCTTAACATATTTTAAATCATTTTCAAAAATAATATTATTTCTGAAGTTGAATCAAATAACATGCATCGAGCTTCTTTAAGGTTTTCATTCCTTTCGTTAATATTAAACAGTAAAGAAATCCGTATTTGTTTAAAGTCTTATAATGGTTGTTTGCGACCTTTTATTGAAAAACCACTTTTCATGCAAGAAATGTTTAGCTATTTTGGTATTTTATTTCTCATGTTTATAACATTTAATTTGAGAAACTACAAATGTTCCTCACACTGTATTAAACAGCAACGATTTTATAACTGTTGGTAATAGGAAACGTGACTGTTTTTTTTCATTCTTTCCGCAACTGTCATTAATTTGTTTAAATGAGCTTTTTTCATCTACTACAGTCCTACTCGTTTTTCATACGGTTCCGTGACAAACTGAAGATCAATTCCTCAAATGGAAAGTGTTGAGTGGTCCTCTTTCACGACGTAATGGAGAAATATAAACTTATTTGAGACATCTGATTGAGAAGATTCTTTTGACTGGTAAGAAATAAAACAGTCCTCTCAAGTAACTAGTATATAAAAAGGTAATCAAACGTTAAAACTGCCTTTGTGGAAATCAAGCTCTGTAACGTTTAAATATCCGCTAAAGGCATGTCAATGAAAAATTGTATTCGAATGCCTTTTCTTTCATTCTTTTCTTGCAAGCATATGTCATGTCTTATTTGGTTTCAACATTTGCATCAATTGTGCTGTTTCCCGTACTGTCTGCCCTAACGTTTATTCAATTTATTATGTTAAAGAGGGTTGTTTTCGGTTGATGTGTGTTATTTACATAGAACAGTGTATCTTGTGGGAAAAGCCGGAGTACCAGGAAAAATACACTTGATGACCACAAACCAAACTCATTGGCGCCGCACTGAAGTGCGCGCCTATTATTGGATGGAATTATTTTTATTTAGTGGAAGGAGTGGTTTTTAATTCGACTGACAGTTGGGTTTTATTGTTATTGTATTGTGATTTAAAAATTGTAAATGGATGGGCATTGCATGGGGGTTAATAATGCTATTTATGGGTTGAAATATTGTCTTCTTTTTCAGAAAAACGACAAATAAATTTAATAACTGTTCCCGATTCGTTTACGTTTTTTCGTTTGGTAACCTGTAATCATGTCCCAGAAATGAAAAATGTGTGGACCGGTAATTATGTGATTGCGAATAATTATGTTTGATTTCGTTTGGTTATGTTTACTGCATTGATAAATAATAAGCTAAGCTGTTTTCTTTAATTTTATCGATATCGGAATTAAAGAGACACCTGTATTTGTTATTGTGTTAAAGGTGAAATGTCATAATGATTGCCCCGAGTTGTGTTAATTTTAGAACACTACACAGTGCGCACAAAATGATTGTTCGAGACAGTCATGTGGTGAGATGTTTTCGCGGGAACTTCATAAATCTTACAATTTTTTGATTGGTTCAGGTGATGTTCACACTTGCTTGGGACGCCTGTAATGAAATATATGCTTTAGCCTATGACGTGAAAGGACTACAAACATTTTGAAAGTTGTATGAAAGCGGTTGGAATCCAGGTAGATGCATAAAATATTTCTCCTTTTTTTCTCAGTAGCTAACATTGTTTTACAGATTTAATATTGTTTATTCATTAAACAGTAATTAATTTATTATTAATGCTTTAGACTATGCTGTTAAGCACGGGACTACAAATGCTCCATGATTAAAACTACTGATGTGACTGAAATTTTTTTTCAGTACATAGATAGATGGCAATGAGAGTAAGTGCAATGCACAAACACATACTCGTATCATGTATATTAAGGTAGCACACATCTAATGAAAATCTCTCTATGTTGTTAAGCACAGAACTACACAATCAAGGCAGTGGTTTGATTCCTCTCAGAAGCACAATTAAGTTCTTCCTGTTTCCAGTAGCTTCCATTTTTTACAGAAGTTTATATTGTATTTTCATTAAACAGTAACTATCGCCTTTCGTTTCTTTTTCTTGTTCGCAGCGTCACTTCTAAATTATTATAATGATGGTTTTAATTAAACATCATACTTTGGACTATCATTATGAGTGGAAGTGCAGTGTACAATAACCTTGAAGTAATGGCCTTTCCTCTAAGAAATATTTGTCCATTCTTGTTTCCAGGCGGCATTCTGGAGTATTCACCACTCTTGTGAGCGGCATCTCTACTTTTTATCAATAAACACGTGTTCATTGTTTCAAACCAAAACAAGAACTGCATAACACAGGTTACTACTAACTACATTCAAATTATCATAATTACAAGCCAAAGGTCATACAACTATATCTTAATTCCACACCATAACTGTTCAATTGCTAGAAGACCTTTGTTATGAGTCGACACAAATGACCATTGTCAGTCGATATCAAGACAATAAATTACAATCAGCCTGTATTTAGGTCCAGTACGCAATTGCATTTGAAAGCTTATAAACACTTCTTAATGCAGTAAAATGTTTTGTTTAGAGATTAACATATTGGGTAGTACATTTTACACCCTGAAAGGACATTTTCCCCTTAGTTTAGTCTTTATTGCATGCGTATTTGAGCAGGCTTTGGAGTATTTCTCTAGTGTACGATACCGGTCATAGGATTCTTGATGGAATTTGTTCAAGGCCTATATGGTCATATTGATGACTTGTCTATTGCCATACGAGATATAATCCAGTATATAGTGTGAGTAAACAAACATCATACTAAAAATGAGTGCAAATGTAGTGAGGTTAGACGATATGGCATATGTTTGTTTGAAAAGGTTTCTTACTCTCATTGGAAAAACTCAATCTGTTTTAACAATATATCCTGTTTACTATTTAATGAAGACCATTTTCATCTGATAATAATGTAAAGAATGAGAGAAAAAAGTGAATGTTGGTATATGAGTTGCCGTTTTTGATGAGTATGACAAACTTTGTCTATATTACAAAAATGTGCTGATATTACAACAATTTTGTACATGCTAAATAATTACCAACAGTCGTTAACAAGGGGGGGGGGGGGCATGGTTGTAAAGGCGTAATGATGACGCGCTCGATTATTTTATTATTGCTATTTTAAATAGTATGGCTTAGTTGTGTGTTCATATTTTACCAAATATAATATATGAATGAAATAAAAATGATATTCAGTGATGAACAATTCTGCTTAAGCAGTTCTATTCATTTCGCGAATATTACACAGAAGGTTTTATTTCACGAATCAAGATTGTCCTGGTGTTAGCTGCTATAGATGGTAAAGTTGATCCAATAAAAAAAAATTAATAAGTTTAATCATGTGTACGCAATATGAATGTTTCTTACATCGGGTTTTTAGGTTATAGACTACTAAAAAATCTCTCTATATATATTCTTTGGTGAATTAACAGATTTGTGCGCGCACTAACACTGATGTAAAGTTGATAACGGTCCCAGTAGTCTTATATGTAATGAAAGCTCCACTTGTTCATTTAACATAAAACAACATACAGTTGCGTAATACCGCGTGGCAGAACATCGAATAAGGTTAAAAAGGATATCAATGAACAGTATGTTATGGAAATCCAGCATGTTAAGCAAGTATAAATCCAGCATGTTAAGCAGGTAAAATGTTTGGAACAATAAACCTTTGAATTTGAAAAGGTACGTCTTTTTCATTCGAGTTTGAAACCTAAATTTTAGTGTATGTTATTGTGTCCACTCTATCGAGATATAGAACAAAATCATGATGTTTCCATTAATTAAATATAATGTTAATCCAATGTCAGGTATAATTCATCAAACTTATAGACATTTTGCAAAGTTATCAACAAGAAAACCTTAAAAATTGTATCTTATTCTCAGTTATCTCTTTATTCTTATTTTAGTGTTCTGTATTATATTACGTGTGACAACGTCGGGTTTATTAGACGTTATGTTTAGAACAGTAAAGATAAGGTAATAGGTTAAAGTGGACATTTTTACCTTAGAAAGTAAATAAAATAAGAACATGTTTTTTACTGGTAAAGTTGTATGGGGGAGCTTGGTTGATGGTGTTCGCTCACTGGGGAATACGCAATACTTTCAGAAGCCCTCTTTATATATAATTGAAAAAATATTAAACAAAATTATCCCAGAGTAAGTGAAAATTAAAAAAAATAGAAATGGAAAAAAAAGTAGTTTGAGATCTTTTTTGATAAGTGACAAAAACAGAAAAAAGAAGCTGCATCGAATATAATATTTCTTGGAATCTTCCGGTATTATCTAAGACTGTCTGCAAAACACGCCGATCCTATACCCACAAGGGAACCTTAGGATAATGTAAAACGGTTAACAACCTTACGATCGCCTTTGAAAAAAAGTGTAAATTTCCGGTGGGGAAACATGTCACACTATTTAAGGTGATTAAAGAAGTTGTATGGCGGCATAAGAAGTGACTGCTTTTATCTTTATGTGTTCTTTTTGACAAAGGAGGCAGGATTAAATTACTTTCCGGTGAAAATGTAACGAACGAAGTTGACCAGAGCATGTTTGTTTCAAGTTTAATTTGTTGAAATTGATTACGTTGTCTGATTGCAATTGAAATCAAAAACAAACGTACTGCACAAATTTGAGGCAACATCGTACAACTTTTCAAATAAGCAAAATTATGTATGTCAATATACTCACTTAATTTGATAAAAAAAAAATATAATACGATATTTAAGGGCCTCAACAATGCAAAAGTGAATGGGTAAGGCCAACAAATTCAACAGTTTGAAAAGTTCATGTTAATCGTGTTTAAAGAACAATCATTTCAGGAGTAGAATATACATCACTTTTTTGAACATATTTTGAGGTCATAAAGGGTTGGGCAAATATAATATTTATAGGAATTTGGATAAAAAAACATTTGTTACAATATGTTTTGTGTCAAAATGCTAAAGACTTCTCATACAATAATGGCTTGTGTGTTCTTGATGTTGTCATTTCAAAAAGAAAGATATAAAAAAAGCAAAATAGTGGATTAATTTTTTCCTGGTTGCAAAAAAGCGGGTAATTCTCATAAAATATATGCAACAACCACTAGGCCGCAATGAATTGTTGATCGGATAGTCTAGATTATTTAACAACAGCAATTTTAATTTAATATTAGAAAATATCCTTAAAAAAGTCAATGCTTTTTTGTTGAAAATCAGATAAAATCGAATCTCGTTAAAGTTGCTTAACTCATTATTACGCCTTCACATATTGGAATGCGTGTTTAAATTGCTTGATGAATAATGAACCATAAAACTAAATAAAAATGATTATTTATTTTTACATTCGTGTTTCGGTTCTACAAATTAACTTCTACACTGTGAAAGCCCCTACAATGAAAGAAATATTTACCTTTATAAATGACGTATGACGTCACGTGTTTTTACAATCATGCCGATTTGAATTCAATTTGACAAAGTTCTGTTTATATTGCTCATGAAAATCTTTGCTAATAAATGATTAATCCGAAACAATATTATTTAAACATCATAGCCAATTATTGTTGTAGCACATCTTTATATGTACTCATGTCTGGAGTTGGGAAAAATGAATGTTAAAATACAGATAAACATCACTAGAACATGTTTTGATCTAATATCTGTTTACATTTACTGCTGTAAATTTTGGCAAAACTAATTTTCAATTCAAATAAATATCATTGATAAACATGTACGCCGATTGTTGTTCTAATATTTGTTTATATTACCTCCTATATATTTTGGCGAAACTAATGACAAATTCAATCGTTCAAAATGTTATCCGATTGTTAAAGATTCACTCTTACTCCCAAATAAGATTTCATATATTTAATAAAATTGTTTTAATTTACCAAAAGGGATGATAAATGTCGAAAACAATGGTTCTTTTGAAGGATACCTCGTTTAATTTGATTTTTCTTTGTAGAAAATAAGGTATTTCTACCTTATGAGAGGATAGTGGATCACAGTAAATATTTTAGCATTCACAAATCATTTAATAGTTTGCGTTTTCAGCTATTAATTCACAGTTTTTAATATTGTTAATAGTAATAAATATATTCCATATATGCATTATTTAGGAAGTAGTTTAAGGTTTATCACTCAAAATTTATGTTTGTTATACATGTGTACGTAATGATTTTGAATAAGAGTGTCACTTTTAAGTCAACCTGGTCTGACATAACTTTTGTTGTTATTCTATCAAGTATTCACCTTATGCTTGCAATAGTAATATATGTGTTATCAATATCACGTGAACATACTGCTTAAGATAAACATTATTATGTTTGTAAAGGGACAAATACTGTCTTTAAAGTGTTAAAATATTATAATATTTCTTTCAATTCATATTATTTCGTTAAATTTTCTTTTACTTTTGAAGACAATTATGTAACATGTAAGAAAGGTATCATATGTTAATAATGATTCTTGACATTTAAAATTGAGATATGTCAAAGAACAATTTAGCAATCTGCAGCATTGGACTATTTGAAGAAAGCACATTTGCCTATACCTAATTACAAAATTTACCATTTCTTGGAAATGTGTCTCCATGATGGCACTGACATTATGAGAAAAAGAGAATTACCAATAATAATCTTGTTTATAGGCTTATATTTGTACATAAATTCACAATGTTTTAAAGTATTTTAATGAAATTATATTTCAGGAAGATATTCTGAAAATTTCATGATGATATCACTTAAATTGCGTAATATACGTGCTTACAAGTAAGACCATGTATTGCACATCTTGAATACTAAATTTGACGTCATTCAAATGGCGTCGTAACGAAAGCACATTATTCAAAAGACGTGCAAAATTAACGTATCAATATCACATTTAGCTTATAATTTAAATTCTTTTCTTATCATAGAATCTTTTATGACCATAAATTAAGATAAAAATAATGAATCAGTTTTGTATTTTTAATACATTTGCCATTGGCAGTTTTAAACACAGACTATTAATGCAGGCAAAATATGTCGGGACGAAATCTATAGTTGCTATGGAAACATGAGTAAACCAATGGTCATAAATTGTCGAGAAAATGACGCACCAATGACAAACCTTAAAAAGAAAGAAGTTTGGAAGGAATTGATTAACATAGAAAAATCATTATTTTTGGCATTTTTTATTAATGATTATTTTATTTGTAATATTTATGTCCGAAGGTCCAAAATCGCGCGATGCGGCTCATATTATTTTAAGGATTGAAACTGGTGCACAAATGTATACATTAAAGTGACCAAAAATGTTTGGTTAGCGTCATCAATATTTTCAATCTGATGTTCATGTATGAAAACGAAATGGTGCACCCTTAGTCTTAGACCACATTTATTTGTAAAATGTGTATACATATATTTCTTTCGGATTGCTTTCTAAAGAAGAGCGCATATCGAACGGTGGTATTGACAATACAAATTGTTCAAATAAACTTTTTGTAACAAGGTCAATGCTTCTTGGCTTCTTTACAACGAATGAAGTATTCCATTTTAATAATGATCCATAAGGACAAGGAATGGAGCTTTACGAGTTATTTCGTACAGGGATGTCTTTATCCTGGGCAAATCACTCTATATGAAAAGCAATGTTGTTGTCAAAGTGTTGTATAGGGTTATATTAAGAACACATTGTGAAATAGAAAATTGTAACGGTGATATGTAACCTACATGACGACGTTAATGGCTACTCCACTCATTGCACACATTGCAAAATACTGAGATAACTATACAAATAAATTCTTCTTTAAGATAAATAGTTTCAAAGAAAGTGTTAACTTTGTACAAAAACACGCATTACTGTTTGTTGAAGCCCTTCAATTTGTAGATGTTTATATAACAGTGGGTTAAAGATAAACTTGAAATAGCAATGTATGAACTAAAACGTCATATATCACTTGAATTGAAGGTTTGGTTTCACATTTAACGCACAAATAAAATCAAAATGGAACGGTATTCAATGATCGAATTTAATCTCAAAAAGCAAAGGGATTATATAGGCAGGAAAAGTATTGAAATGGCAAAACTTAGACTACATAGAGATTTTCTAGACAATATGTACTTTTCTGTACATCAGTCGTTAAGAGCTATAAAGTGTAGTATAGAACCCATGTGATTCAATCATAGCGTCAATAGTAAAAAAATATACTCAATTTAATTAAATGATTGCGATGGAATTCGGGTATGTTGAGCATACTAAGTCCGATTAAACAATTGGTGTTTACGGTGCCAAGGCGAGTACGTCAACTTTTACTATTAGCGTTTTTTTTATTATTTTTGTTGCACGTGGTTGTTTTCTTGACAAGTTGTTTTTATCTTGATTTTCGTTTGTATGGCTTTGATCATTGAGCTTTGAAACAGGTTTAATTTACAGTATACTGGACAAGTCCCTGATGTTTCATTGTTTTTACTAATATGGGTTAAATATATATTTATACTAAACATTGCATAATAAAGGCCTTTTTGAAAAACAGAAAAACGCAAGTTTCTCTTAAATAAAAGAACTAGTATATGTTATCGATGAAGGGCCACATTTACGACATCGGCGGAACGTTGTAAATGATCAAAATAATATAAAGATTTAAAAATGATAATAAAAGAATAGCACATGTTAATTTTTAATACGGGCTCTAAACAGAACGAAGCTCGGTAGAGCCCTATTACGGCTACAGGTTAGCGCATATACACTTAGCACTACTTTCTGTCTAAAGTGCAACCACTATGAGCCTGAAAAAAAAGACGTCAATGTGATGGAACCAGTATGTCTGTGCATATAACTTATTGAGCGCGTGCATGCCGGATTCCTAAATTTCATCAGAGCGTGACGATACTGCTTTCGGTAGTTTACGTCATTGCCAAACTCGGCCATTTCCGTGAGTATGTTAATAGAAACTACGAGATGCCAAATAGCGCCTCGGTAGTTATCAAAATAGTTCGAGGTATGCTTATAAACAATTACTGTGAATACTTTTGGTACTCACAAAATGACAAATAAAATACATTTCTACAGATTGTCGGAAATATATCAAAAAAATCACTTGTTCATTAAAGATATTTATACGCATTGTTTACCATTCTAAACGAAGGTCACTACTCTGACAGTTCATTCTCCAGTAGTTGTCATTATGGATTTTACAATACTATTTAATTGTTTGACAACTGTTGATCGGATAGAAATCGCCATGAATATTTCTCCTGTTGGATAACCGATTCAATTATTACCATGGAATACAGTCACCGGTACACGAAGCAGAGCTTGTCAGGTACATGTATGATTATTTTGTAAAAACACTATTCAGTAAATCATAAAAGGAAAGTATGAATTTCATAAACTTATGACATGCAGTCGACCAGTTTAGAAAACGCTGTGGCTGAGTTAGACATTGTCACTTAAAAGATGGATGGGGTTTCTGATAGCCACAGCCATGGCTGAGAGAGAGGTTTTGACTGAGATCAAAGGATGGAAACACCTTTTAATTATCAAAACCCTGGTCGAGATGTTGAAACAAAAAGGATGTACAGGAATTGTGTGACAGGTGAACTCTTGTGCCATTCAGCACCACTTTTGTGTGACAGATTGTTATTAAATAAAAAACGTTGGATAGGGAGGGTGCAAAGATAAATGGACGGTTGCAGTCCGACACCATGACGCATGGGAACACCTATTTTGTAATGGTCAACACGCTAGTTCAGAGATTGAAACTAAAAGATATACAGGAATTGTGTGACAGATGATCTTATGTGCCATGCAACACCACTTTTGTGTGACAGATGTTATTAATTTGAGAAGTTGGAAGGGGAGGGTGCGTGAGGGGTATCCCTCCTGCAAAGCGAGACCATGGCGGAGCGCAAGATTATGACTGAACAGATAAATGGATGGTTGCGGTCCGACACATATTTTCATACTTTCCGCATACATTGTTATATTTAATGGTGGAATGGTGCTTACAGCGTTAACTACAGGGAATGTATATTCATTTCAAACTGCTGAGGGTGTCAAACCATTTTTCCGGGTTATTTGCAGAAATTGAAAAATCTAAAATATACACAATGCTGTTTTACATATAAGAATAGTTAAGTACAGATTATGTGTCAGATAAATGTGATAAATAATTTTAAATAAACTCAATCTCCTTTATTTACCTTGTTATGTTTAAAGTATGAATCATTATATTGTACTGTAACGGCTTGTATGATATTCAGTATAAGGTAAGTTAGTATATGTATTATGTTTGTAATTATGAGTTTTCTCAAACATTGTGATATTAAATTTGCTTTGCATTGACTTAACCTATCTTGTGATGCACCTAAATGATCTAACTGGTCGTAGTCATAGTCAAAGTATGTCATATAAAATCAATTTTGCCTTTGTCACCTGTTTACCTAAGAAAAAGACGTACTGCATTAGCAGTTTCTGTAGTTAATAACATACCTAGAGTCCGTCTCAGGCAATGCCTCATTTCATATTAAGGCTTTGCATTACGAATATTTAAGAAAATTCAAATTCACAATGGGTGAAACGATTTTGGCTTGATATCATGTTTTTCTTAGAGTATAATGTTAAGAACACCTCGTTTCTGTGCGACCGGTTGTCTTACTTGATAAGAACTTATTTGTGTTTTGCTCATCTTAAATGTAGGATAAGGTAAATGTAAACAAAGTGTATGGACGTGTGTGAAGCTTGTAGACTGGCACTGCCAAATTGGTCTACATTTATGTTAACGGAAGTTGTACTGTCGGTCGTAAATGTTAAAATGTTGTCTTTCAGTTAAATTGAACAAAAAAATACTCCAGTTCAAACACCCAACTGTGTCAATAAGTCGGTTATTTGTGCTTTGATATGTTGAGGTCTTGCCTAATGCATGAATAAATGTAAACCGAACAGCCAAAGTGTCGTTTGCTACAGTGGACAACACACTGTTATATGTTAATAACACACATCAAACCAGAAACATCTGCCGTTTTAATGTAAATAAATTTAATAAATATTAGGGCAGACAATATGGGAAATATCACATGTGATGCAAATGTGAACACAAAATAAGACATGACATATGCTAGCAAGAAAAGAATTAAAGAAAAAGCAAACGATTACAGCTTTTCATTGACCTGCCTTAAGCGATTACCAAATTAAAAAAAAATACAGAGCTTGATTTCCACAAAAGTAGTTTTGACGTTTTATTACCTTTTATTACCTTTCCCATATACTTTCCATAAAAGATTATTTTGTTTCTTTCCAGTGAAAAGAACATTCTCATTCAGATGTCTCAAATGAGTTTATATTTCTCCATTCTGCACATAAAGAGGGTCATTCAACACTTTCCATTTGAAGAATCGATCGTATATTTGTAACTGAACTGTGCAAAAAAAACCCGAGTAAGGTTGGAGAAGATGAAAAAAGGCGTTTAAACAAATTTATGGCAGTTGCGGAAAGAATGAAAACAAAATTAGTCACGTTATCGTATTACCAACAGTCATAATTCGGTGCTGTATATTGTGAAAACCATCTGTAGTTTCTCGAATTAAATGTTATAAACGTGAGAAATCATAAACCAAGATAGCTCAATGTTTCTTGGCAAAAGAAATGCTTGAAATGTTGTTTTTCAATAAAAGTTTGCAAACCACAATTTTAAAACCATAATAGAACACAAATTCCTTTACTGTTTATATATACGAAAGAAATGAAAAACTCGATGCATGTTATTCAATTCAACTTCAGAAAATGCATGTTATCTTTAAAAATGATAGTTACTCAGATTTAAAAACAAAAACTATTAAAATATACTACTTAATATTTTTTTTTCTTGATTTGTTTGTTGATTATGAAATACGGGCACGGGAAAACACAATGCATTCATGCTGTCACTCAAACCGACACGTAGTTCTATTCTGGAATCAATTTCAGACAGAAAAAACATCGTAACATAATCAAGACAATCAATTAGCAATTTTGTGGTAAATTATTTCAAGATGACGGATATGTAATTTCTTTTCGCAATAGCTATAGCTCGCTCTATCGAATATATTGCATATAAATTTAGACAATTTAAAATAAACATACACTAACAACGAGTGTGTAAGTACCCTGCAAAACATATACCAAAAGACAGAAATTATATCGCCTTAATATCAACACAGAATACGACAAAAACATCAAAATATCTTGAGATATATCAATAAATAAATACTAAATGAATGCATACGATTGCTTTCTGGAGTGTTTCTAATTGATTTTTGATATAAAGATAAACACGGGTCGATATCACTTTTTAGACCATGTTTACAATTTGTTGTATTGAATTAGATTACAGGTAGTTATTTGGTTTCTATTTTAGTTAATAGATCTCGCGATATTCAGATAATGTTGTCCTTCCTTTAGGGTGCCAATCGAACATGGTCACAATGTCAGTAAGTGTCAGTACGTGTTGTGCTCCTCCTTCACGGACATTGGGAAAAACACATTGTTCTTATATACGTCGTTAATATTAAAACTGGAAAGTACATGGCCTATCCCTTTTTATATTTTATTATTTATTAAAGCTTTTTAAGAGAATTTTCACACACGTCTCACAATGCTAAAGCAAATACAGTAAGACCTTTCTTCAGAGAATAATAAAAGGAATATCTTGTTTTGTCCCACTGTTTTATTTTTAACCACCGGGGTTCATTGCGGAAAATGGTTAAATATACGGGAAAGAAAGATCCAGTAAATTCTGAACATACAAGAGTCTTCGGACCCGCACACCCAACGGGTGGACCATTCCGCATTCCAAATAAGGCGCCGGAGAATAAAAATACCACTATCGGTCTTGCGAAATTATTTAGTGAAAGTGTCGTTCTAATATTGAAATAACACGACTAGGCTCTCGGTTTTTTCCTATTGTTTACATTACAGGATGTCCATACATCAGTCATTTCTTAGTGGTTATTGTCTGCAAGCTTTTATTTATGGAGACATACTAACTGCTTATTTCCTGTCACGAGGGATGTATCGAATTAAAATCAGCTAGGGATTTATGACGTAAGCAAAACGACCGACAAGAACGTATCTGCAAAATTGCAATTGGTTTGCAAACATTTAAAGTTATATTTAAGGATGACGGCGGAAGTGCCTCATATTGACTTTAATTTAAACAGACACAGTTTGTCATGACTTATACGTACATACATTTGGCCTTTGCACGAAATGATATACTCATACTCCCACTAAAGTTCTAATTGAACTTTTGAAAAGGAAAATGGTGAATCCTGACCAAGGTGAAAACACACTCAATATAAATGTTACAGCTAGACACGCGGGACATGTCCTTGAAGTGTTTATTGTATTACCTCTACAAGTCAAATGTTTTTTATTGATATAAATTGATATGGACTGTTATATTCCTTTATTTGGAATCAGAATCATGATGTTTTTCCTGCTTTAATGAGCTATTGTATGTGAAAGTATTTATATATTTGTTAGACCGTTTCATTCTGTTTCTGAAACAACTTTAATTGTGGCCTATACTGCTAATGAGGCTAAATGACAGTATAAGGACGAATGTTAGGAGAAATGTGGGCTGGGTATCCATCAACATGTATTAACCCCGGATGCGCTTATTGTCCCAATGCGATGACGCCAACTTGTATCGATAGTCGCGCAGGTATAGTCTCTCTGTCATGTTGGGACATTTATGTTTCTAGTTCAGTGTCTGCTTTGCATTAGCATTGTGCCTTAATAAAGGGTCGCTGTAATTGTGTTAGCTAATGGACTTGTCGGTGTACTTTTTTTCTATTGTTCCATTTTATTTCCAACCCAAATTTATTGTTGAAATTATGGTAATTATGGTTGCTTTAATATTAATCTATAAAAAAGCATCGCCCTCACAGCTTAAATTCATTATATTTATGAATGAAAGGGATCGGGCTGTTTTAACTGTCACGTTTGTAGAATGATATCCGATTAAAACATTCAGAGGCAAAATATCTTATTTCTAGTGTTTAAGGCGTTCTATTCCATCAAAACGTAAAATGTGATCTTCAATGATTACCCACCTGCTCGAACGATTGCATTTTAATAACAGTCATTTCAATAGCACCATGGCCAACTCTTTGGTATATTTATTGTTACAATTAAGTTCCTACTAAGACCTAAAGCTCCCCGCTGTAATATGTTGTCTAGGGAACGTGACTGTTTGGTTGGTATGCAATATGTGATATGCATACAACTCACAAGACAAATGCACTTTACACCTACATTAAAATATTAAGATTAGCAAGTGTGTAGGTGACCTTCTTCGAACCATGCAACTCGTAGTTAGGTTCATATATAAATAGTCAGGATAGAAAGGACCATTCGGATATTTCTGACCGTTATCAAGAACCAAGCTTTATCTACTCTTTTTAAATGAACCAAGATACCTAAAAAATAAATTAAAACAAGAACTCGACCATCCTTACTCGCGCGAGAATAGAACGTTCAAAGATAATGATTAAATTCAAGCTTACATATATTCAATTCAAAATAATATCTCCGTAGATAGTTTGATAAATCTGGAAACGACAGCATATTACTTCTTAAATACAACCAATCGCACTCAACCAAATAACATCTTGGACATACTGCACACTTGTTTATTTTGCGAAGAAACATTCCTCCGTATGTTTGAATTACTTTTAAAACTATGTTTTATTTTCCGAACTTTATAGATGTTATACACATTACGTTTAATACCATTGGTATTCCTTAAATTTCGATCTGTATTAAAGCTCTGATTGGTTATTTGGTAAAATCATTAATGTTGTTTAGTGTTTTAACAGATAACAATCAAATTCCTATTTTACTTCAATGTACACAAAGTCATATGGAACAAATGTTCTGGGATAAAAATTGCATATGACAGACTATATTTCAAAATGACTGATTTCCAATTACTGAAACTGTTAAATAAAGCTATAAAGATATATCTGAAAATAAATGTTTCTTAGTGAAAATAGCTTTGTTTGGAAATAATTCGTCCATTGATATTATAAAAAGAAATGCGTCTTGTCACTCCTAGCTGAATTAGCGGATAGGATATAAATGAAAGACTGGTAAGTCATATAATCGATTATTTATACTATTTGTGTTCATCTTATTTTCATATACGACTATGTGCGATGTGTATTTCAGTTAGTAAAATTCGAGTATATATTCATAACTGGTATGCAATCATCAACATTACTGCAAAAACCATCTGTACTCACTAACATTAGCATGGCGACAGTTTGCGACAAATTAAGCTAATAGAATGATCTGCTATTTATGGATTCCGATATAGAAATTGTGGAATTGCAGTTATTGTGTCTCCATTTAATGACTGTGAAAGAAGTGCCAGGGGATGGAAGCGGATTTTTGTTCATTAGGACATTCAGTGCACCAAAAACAGTCTGGCAAAACTGAGAGGTAATTATATAAATGCACTTTTCAATGAATTCGAATTATTGATATTGTTACAAAGTTGAGTAGCTTCAATCATTTAATAGTTAAGGCCTTCATATTTGATTATTCCAGATATCCTTTTATTTATCATTGGTCAAAGCTTATTCTTTTTTTTTCAAACTAGTTGATCAAAAATGCTAAGGTACTCATGAAGTGCGCCTCAATTATGATCCTGGACCATGTGTATCTACCATTGAAAACGATTCATGAACAGTTTCCAATAGATATAGAAGAAAGCCGAATCGCATGGGATTTTCTTTTAAGGAGAATAAATGTACATTACAAATGAAAGAATGTCCATTCTCCAAAAGAGTTTTGACAGAGAAATAGACAAAGAAAGCTCGACATGCTTCTGGGCTAATCATTGGAGTTTACAATGTATTTTGTTTGTTTATCAACTCTTTTCTTGCAATGAGGTAATGATTGTCTGAAATGCTTTTATGAAAACACAATAATTGCATATTTCCTTACGCTAAAATGTCTGAGCTTCGGAAGGCCTGTGTGAAAATAATGATGATTAATGATTAATCAACTTTTTTTTACTTTTTTTGTCTGCAACGGTTTCGTTTTGCCGGAATTATTTCCATCATCACAATAAAAAATCATTGCTGATGAGGTGAAATGAACTTCAATGAACAAATGAATGAATGTTGGTGTAATATATTACCTCACTTAAATGGACATACTAGTTAAAG
The DNA here is from genome assembly GCF_026914265.1 of Mya arenaria. Taxonomy (NCBI): domain Eukaryota; kingdom Metazoa; phylum Mollusca; class Bivalvia; order Myida; family Myidae; genus Mya; species Mya arenaria. The sequence goes on along the minus strand of NC_069132.1, from coordinate 60,094,755 downwards.
ATAAGCACAACATTGGCCACTGTACAGATAAACCCGAGAGGAAGGAATTTAACAATTCAAATTCTTTAAAACACAATGAAAACAAAACAAATCGGGGAGATAATTGTAGTTTAACATGCGACATTCAACCTAAGTGGCGGAACGCAAAAGCGGTTCAGAAGTAGTCTCACATATCGGCATAACATCCTAACCGTCGAATAGAAATAGTAGTAACACTTGTTCTTTTTCATTCTATCCAAGACAAGTAATAGACGATAGTAAAAAACTGCCCAACATTACGATTTGCCTGTCATTCCACTACATGTTGAAGCCTTTTCGCATGATACCGATGTTAATAATTTATTTATTGGCTTGCATTTATCATAATTGCCTTTAAACATGAGTTATGTCAAGTTTAATTTTCCATGTTTGTGTGATTTCAGTTTTAGACAGTACCACTTTATTAATAATAAAGAACGCTATAGTTATCAAGGCACCTAAATCGTATTTATAGATTAAGAGGGGAGCAATATAATTGTCAATTTGATATATGCACAAATGAATCGTATTGAATATTACGCATTGTTGATATTTAATTCAGTTGACCTCAGTGATTAAAACAAAAGCATTTGATTTGATATGATACACAAATCGTATGTTTTTTCGAACAAACATATTAATGTATTTACGTTAAAACTATACTGGCCTCCTAAAAACATTGTCTTAATTTCCACCTATTGTTTTCATGAAGATCAAATATGTCTATGTTTGCCGTAAATAAAATATGTGAAACGGAATTTAGATAATAAATATGTTGGCCTAGGAATGTAAATGAGAATGCAATCAATTATTTAACTGCCAAAAAGACATTCAAATTTAATTTATATAGTCCTTTTCCTGATTATTTTCCAAGATATTGCTATTAAAGTCATCATTAAAGAAAATAATTATCTCAAACTAATTGCATTTAGCAAAGAAATTAGGACAATAATACAATACAAACTACAGAGGGGAAAGTTTTCTTTTCTAAACAAAAAAAAACAAACATTCATTACACAAAGTAAAACTGAGTCAGATTGCTTAGTAGTTATTTTTCCTTATAATACAATTTATGCCATAAGTAAACTTACCCGGACTTGGAATGAATAAATAAAAAATAGGAAATGACAAGAAAGCCACAAATACAATACAAACAATTGCCATACTGCCTGAACGTATGGAAAATATATGGCTATGCTTAAATTTACTTTTTATATTCCTAAATCAGAAAAACCAACAACATATAAATATTACCCAAAATCCTTTTTCACTTGACATTTCCCTTTTCTGGATTGTGTTAAACAATAGACGAGTTCAGAATGCGTTGACTGTTCCGCAGTAAAAGTGGAATTATCGAGGTAATTAAAAAGTTGTTCTGCCTCTAAAGAGTAGAATATCTGAAGATGACAAAATGGGAAGTGTAGTTATCCATAAATGACAATTTGCACCAGTTTGTCATTACCAAAGTAATAAACAAACGGAAACTTAAATCGTGTTAAACATGTGTATGTGTCTAATAAGCAGGCATTCGTATCTGTTTCTAATATTTTCGAAAATTTTCTTTAATTGATTATTTCATTTTGTCATATGTTTCTTTTTAATCACGTTTATCTCGATTTATTGTTTATCATAGCTTTAGGTCAATGAAAGGTTGGTGCAATGTGAAGGTGAATATTTCTTAGGGATAGTCATACATCATCTTAGATATTAAATGAGGTATCTGAGATATTTGAAAGCGGAATATATGCAGTTGGTGAACCAAATAAATGACTTTTTTCTTTGTTACAAATTTTTCTCAAAAACTCAGTAATCAATATCGCAGATAATGTTACAATCATATTACTAAGATTCTATTTTATAGTATCCAAAAGTTGTTTGCATGCTTTGATCGAACAAAGGACGAATAATTATTAATGAATCTGTGCCTGGGCTAGTATGTTCAAGCATTATATACGGCGCTTTCACATTATTTTATACAACTTAAAAAAGAACATCCAATAACTTGTTTTTTGTGCTTATAAACAAATTAAACAATTATCTATGAAAATTGGAAATATAATTCAATCAGGACCTGCTTTATCAGAAGATATGCCATCATATGGTACAAAAACATGAAATGGTATTTCATTGATACTGACAAAAAACAATTCTGCAAGAAGTTTAAAAACAATTTCAATAATTTATGATATGATAAGGAAGATTTGTAAAGTAAAGGAAATATAGATCTTCTACCAACACTTTCAAAAAACAACAGTAGTGTTTAATGAATTTTCATAAAATTTAACCAACTTAACTTGTAAAGTCAAATTAAAAGATATTCAATATAGTTTATGATTCTCTTTTGAGAACAATTTAAGATGATTATGCAATTCGCGTCTCTTATTTCAAATGTTCTTGACGATTACAGTACTAACGTCACTGATCCAAGATAATCAATGCACTCTGGTGTAGGGTACTGAAGTGATCATTCCCATATGCTAACTCTGGTATCCTGGATAGAAGGTTACTGGTGAAAACAGTACTGAAGTGATAAATCCCTGATGCCACTCTGGTATCCTGGATAAAGCGTTGCTGTTGAATACAGTACTGAAGAGATCAATGCCTGATGCCACTCTGGTATCCTTGATAAAACGTTAATGGTGAATACGGTTCAGAAGAGATCAATACCTGATCCTACTCTGGTATCCTGGATAAAACGTTACTGGTGAATCCAACTTACTCAAGAGATCAATCCCAGATGCCACTCTGGTATCCTGCATAAAGTGTTACTGGTGAATATTGTACTGAATTGATCATTCCTTGATGCCAATATAGTATTCTGGATAAAACGTTATTGGCCACATTGGTACTGAAGTAATCGATCCCAGATGCCACTTTGAAGGTAAACACAGGGCTCTATTTGTTCACATTGACACATATGAAGAGGCTATCAAACTAACAAATGACTAAGTCACCGTTGTTAAAAACATGTAAATATGGCCTAATACCACAGTTATTTTAACTATATGTTTAAAATAGACACTAACCCGGCTTATCGCTTCAAAACAATCTTTGCATATAATATATTTGCAAAAACATACTTCAAAACTCCTACAGTATAATTTCAGGCTATATCCAACACGATCTGAAAATTTGGAAATGCTATATCAAACACTAAGAGAATGAGTATAAGCACCTGTGTTTTTTTTTTTTCATAAAAAGCAGAACTAGCCATTTCCATCAAATGTAAAGCCGCAAACATTTGAATAGCTATTATTTCCTCAGTCATTGGAATAATCTGACCAAGCAAAGTGTTTCTTGTAACTTCAATGGTGTCTATAAAACAGCACCACAAAAATGGCCTCCCTACTCCACTTTATCGGCTTAGCGTTTTATATAAAAAAATAACATAGAGCCAAACTGATATGCTTCAACTAGTCAAATTGATGCTTTTCTAGCTGTACAGCTTAACAGTTTTTTTTAGTGATTATGCGTTTATAGACAGTCTAAACACTACTATATGCCAAGTTATTTGCTCCCGGGACAAATGGCGCAGCAAAGGAAATGGCAAAAACACCAAAACTGAAAGATTTATGACAACTTCTAGTGTGTTCTTGATGTAGAAAATGCAGCGATAGCATTATTATGCCCAGTTTTATTTTTTATTGCTATAAGTATCTGTTTTGAAGGCTAGATTTGACTTAAAGAGTACATCACTTTATCATTGTCTATAGGTTGCTTATTTACACCTGATTTGCTATGAATCTCACTCTTTGGAATCATTTACACACAAACAAGTACTACAGAGTTGACTTACATCTTCATTCTTCGTAAATATTGGATTCGGAGCTGCATCTCCTGGATTCAGATTGCAGGACAACTGCCAAGGGCGAAAAGCCGCAGGAAACTAGAGCTTATTGGCACATCATAAACTGCAAGCAACACACAAAATCAATGTTTGACACAGAATAAGACCATCTTCTTCTACTGTTAAATAATTGAACATTCAAACAAGCCTAAATATAACCAGTAGCCAACCTTTTAATTGTGTCGTGAATATCAAGCAGGGCAACTTATGTCCCACCTTGTTATTGACTTTTACTTTGAACATTTCTCTCCCAACACTGATGTGAATAATATTTCTGGACATCTTTTCACGCTTTTCTTGTTTTGTTGGATCAAGTCGATGTATTGCTTGTTCTCTTCGGAGTTAGAGCAAATGTATCATCGCTGTATTGATAAACTCTATCACTCAATTATTAAAATACCTTTTGTGAGAATGTTTCTTAAAACCAGTCTGTCAACTTTGAAAGCTTTTTTAATTTCCTTCCATTACAAATCAAGTTTAAAATGTATCTGGTATGTGGAAAATATATTTACGGACCTCAGTTCTAGACAAAATGGTTCAACAACAATTGATACAAACAAAGTTTTCACTCGGGTTGTTAGACAAGGGTTTAGTAACCTCAAATATCATTTTACAAATATCCGGGAGTTTTCAAGACCTGGGAGACCGTGCTATTTTACTGCAGGGTGTTTCCTAATGTAAATTTCTATAAAGTCGATACAGTAATGCTTTTTTGTCTTTCTTTGTTGTTAGTGAACTGTTTATTTAACAAAGTGGGCAGACGAAGGGTTATATTTGTCCATGAAGTACTGGCTATATTTATTCTATAAGGTTATTAATGAAGGGTTATGTTTTCCAATGATGTACGTGTTAAATCTACTAAATATAGTTTGTAAACAAAACATAATGATTGCCTATTTTGAACGCGTATAATTTATTCAATACAGATGGTGAACGAAGGGTTGTGCTTGTATTTGTTGCTTGCGTATGCTAGGATAGTGAAGTACATGTTGTACGCGGATTAATCATTCAATACAGGCGGTGCACGACAGGATATGATTGTCTATGTTGTACTATTTTATTTATTCAATATAGTTGTTGAACGAATGCTAAAGATTGTCTATGTTGTACTTGTTATATTTAATCAATATAGATGTTGAACGAAGGATTATGATTGCTTATGTTTTAATTGTTATATTATGCGATATTGTTGTTGAACAATTGGTAATCCTAGGAGAAGTGTAGTGCTCTTGGAGGCCACATGACGTACCTGATCTATTTGTAGCCATTTGACATTTATAAATGGCAACCTGACTTACATTTCGTGTAAATATCATGATTTAAAGTTCTTCGAAGGAAATACATTTTTTAAAGTAAAACAAATATAAAACACTTCTTTTTATGTAGGAGAAAAGCCGATATAAAATAATTAATTACCAATGTCATGACTTAACTGATCGTCTTAAATCTTGACGAAGGTTTACTTGCAAATTTATTTTTGGCGTGTTGGGATTTTGAGTTAGCCATCATGACATGTAAGTGTGAAAATACCGAACTATACATTGTCACTATCTACTTTTCTTTGTTCTTACCTTAACCGAATATTCATTTTACGTTTATGTAGTTATCCATAGAAACAAAAAGCGGATAAGTAAGTTTGTTGAATAATAAATCTTCAGGGAGGATTTACATGGGAACAAATCTGACAACTCAATTTACAGGCCTATGACCTGGTACATACGTAAAACATATCTGATTCAAAAATAGATACATGTTATATTATATTAAAAAAGACAGTGTTGAAAATAGAATCTAGTTTTTCTGCATTTGCTGCTTTTTGTAAAAATTTAATTGTATCACTATTCGTCTTGATAGGGACAGGCATCTATTGATTTCTTATTCCGTTTGAAATCATGTTACCATGCCGAGAGCTCTGTTGTAAACAATTACTTAAAGTGACAATTTTCTAATTTCTTATTCCAAATCAATACATATTTATATAAAAAACACACTAATTTTGACTCTTAAACCTTTTACTAATTACTAAATAATGCATTTATGGAAAATATTAATTATTGATAACAATATGGTAACCGTGTAGTTAATTGTAGAAAGCGCAAACATATTGGTGAATGCTAAAAGATAAACTGGGTCTACTTTATAGTCTAATAAGGTAGAAATACCGTGTTTTATGACCATTTCATTCAATTAAACTCGATATCCTTCATAAGAAACATTGCTTTCAATATTATTCATCCTTATTGAAATTATTAAACAATATTATAAATTATGGTAAATATTATTTGGGAGCGAGAGAGCATCCTAACAATTGGCTATTTGGCGGAAAGCGTTTGTGGCGCTATGGAAAATAAAATTCGTAGCCGAGCCAGATCAACTTTCTCCATCCACGGCACTAACCTAGTATTATATTTATCCTGTTACTTTATTTTATTAATTAATTAAGTATCTTTAAAAGTAAGAGGGGTAACTGTTTTCCATCTTGAATACATCACACTCGGTATCCATGTTTAAATCGCCCCCAAAATAGTTATCAAAACTGATCATGTTTTCAATACGTTTATATTTAAAGTGATTGTATTTTAATATGTCAATATCAATTCAAACCATAAAAAAGCTTTTCAAAGTGCACAAACATGGATCAGTCTCCAAATATTATCTGATGATGTAACAATTAATCCGCAAGTCACAGAGTACAGTACACAGGTCGTATTATTACAAACAACGCTACATGTTAAATGGATTTAATTCATGTTGATAGTGTTGAATGTTCAGAACTGCACAGGCAAATAGATCATTCATTTCTCTTTTAAGTGAAATTTTGCCAGTGTCATTATTATGCAGATTGATAGGAGTTTATGGGAGAGTGATTGTTGTGTACGATTGGTAGCGGTCTTTTGATAAGATACTGAAATGGTATTTATGCCTTTCCACTGACATTGCAAAACATAGATAAGAAGTTCGTTTTCGCGGTCACATTACCACCTGACTGTAGATAGACATCACGTGGTCTACTAACCTAATAAACTAAAGTTTACACGGCACCTTGTTATTAGACCGACTTGTATGCAAGTGACAGGATAAAATAACTTAAGGCTTTGATTTACAAATTGCTGTTCAATATCTAGTTGATGTATGGCGTTTTTGTTTATTTTTAGTGTCAGTAATATAACTCCATTTGAGAATAGTGTCTCTGTCAACGGGCACAACGTAAATAGCCCATTATTTCATTTAATTTCGTTTATACCCTATCATTTAAAATCATATCAACTGCTTTGCTTTTTATTTCTTCAATCTTGACCCCGCTATTGTAATCGAGCGACAAGTAGGCTGATTTTAATATTTAACAGCAGCATCCCATTTATCCAACATAAATTACTATTTATATTTTGTATAAATATGGGCATATCCACCTCGAATATTTTTGTTATAAGCTTTAATGGCCGTAAAGAGTCCTTCTTTTACGTCACACTAGGACATATGACATATGCCATACCCATGTAACACTTTAATGTTCAAAGTAATGGTCATGTAAGGCTCGGTAGATGTGTTTGCGTTATTTTTGCTCTTTCAGTGTCTTTCGTGCCCTTGTCATGTGCCTTGGCATCTGGGCTACTTGTCTCTGTTAATGTCTTGCCTTATTGATTTCGAACGAAAATTAACTGTACAAACATCACATGATGGAATTATACAGTTGTGTAACAAGGCTTTTATTTAATTTGCAGAAAAATTCATTTCCTTGAACCGGGGAGGAGCTAAGCAAAGCTTAATTAACCTTTTGATTTAAGGCAAACATTGTGTTGATTAAATTAGAAATACACCCTAGTAATTTGGTCTATATATATAAATATTTACGTCCGGTTCGTATGGATACCAAAAGGTCAAACGGTAATGGTTTCATGTCTTTTAAAATTCAATTAACTGAAACAAATAACCTCTGTAAATATGTTATAGTTAACAAATAAGCATGAATAACTGCGATCGAAATTGTTATTGATTTTTTTTTTGCTTTTGAGCATTCGTCTCTTACTAAGGTTTCCGCTTTTGCTTCTCGCCAAGCTGTCTCAGTTTGGTTATATGTGAGATTCTTTGCAAGGCACAAAGGATACATTTGTTTGATTTGTAGACTTAAACATATAAAATGCCTTTATTAAGCTTTGTTAAATTATTCACTGTAAATGTTTGGTAAGGATAGAAAGATCTGTGCACGTTATTCCCGTTGGTACAGTGTCATTTGGGTCCTTACCATGTACATTGACTGGGTTAAGATATTGATCTCAGGAGATGTCTTGCCTTATGCATTTCGATTATAATCATAGTTAAATAAACAAATAGCACGTAATAGAATTAATTATGTTTAATCAGGTTGTATTTTCACTCTGCTGACTTATAGTATTTCCATATAATAATGCAAAATTATGTTATGCCCATAACTCTAGTCCTATATAACTCAACGAGAAGAAAGTTTCGTTTATAAAATATTCTCCTTGACATTTTTAGAAAAGAAAAAAAGCGAGCGAGCATAATTACCTCTGTAAATATCGAATCAAGAAGGTTTGTCTTATCTCAGAATTGTTGGAATTGTTATATTACTAGGCTTTTATATAATTTGCAGATAATCCTTTCCTGTAACTGTCATAGAGCTAAGCCAAACACAAGCGAAGCATACACTGAATGTTTTTTGATATCGAAATATATTTTCCGCCAATGTTGGAGGGAGTTTCTATTGGCTGTTCAGAGGAAGGTATGGTTATTGGAAAAACGGAGGCTGGTATTTTTCAATGCTATAGTTTGAAGTTTTATTCTAGAGTATTGGTGGCTGGCAAACAAACCACTACGTGCTTTAATTGTGAACTCGCTATCGGACTAGTATGCTTCTCAGTAGATAATATTTTATTCGAATAAATGCAACACAAGTCGAGTATTGCTTATTAGATTAAACTAGTTTCTCTCAAATAAGATTACAGAGTTTTTCTCCAAGATTGTTTTAAAACTACGCAAACAAGTGTTGACTTTAAATGTGGAAATATTCACTTTGCTTATAAAAAACATAGATATCTTATCAATGCTCCTTCTTCTTATCCGAACCAGTAAAACACATATTAGAGAAATAAAGTAGCTATCTTAGCAATCTAGCGAGTCAGAAATATTAGATGTACGAGGTGTGTTGTGTGTCCATTTCATTATCGACACGGACTACGATGACACAGATGTTGGTAAATGTTCTTTCAATCACTTAAATACATGTTAAATATATTGTCAGTTATGAAAAAAGTCTTGAAATGTTATTGTCGATATTATTGGTAAATGATATTTTCGGCTTGGCAGTCGCAACATTAATGTGTTTATGTTATTATAATCATAAAATTAAATTTTATATTTCATTTTATTTGAAATATTCATGTTTTTTTATACAAAAAAATAAGAATATTTTCTGAAAGTGTTGGCAGAGAGAAGGAATTCTAACAATTTCTAGTTTGAAATGGTGAGTTTTAGTACACTTCATATACACAAGCATCACAAATATAAAAATGAATACAATATATGACTTAATGGGATTTTCTCCCGTAAAACAACATTAAATTTGCTGTCATTTTAAACGAAAGAAATGAATGTCAATATCCATAACCAAGTGGTAATTAACATCATAACAATAATATAAAAGCTCAGAAGCCTGCGTTTTTATTGATTGTGCATTTTAGGTAAAACCTGGTTATTTCCACCTGCAGGAAAAAAACAACAGTACTAAGATGCATTATTTTACTCTCGTTGTCGAAGCATAATGCTCTTATTGACTCTGTGGTATTGTGCTAATATAACTTATATCAGTATTATTTTGTATTTTTGAAACCCCGCATGACTTTATAACAGCTTTTCAAAAGGGAGAGGGAAAAACACAGTGTGTTTTGTTTCATCAAAAATTCTTCTGGTTTTGACAATCTTCCAAACAAAATTAACAAACAAAACAAACCAATGTTATACACAAATAAAGCCTTCTAACTTATTTTTAGGCCAGAATTCGATTCGTATTTAAAGGGTAATTGAGCTTGCAAAATCCGGGATTTGCAAACACAAAGCTGAGGTCGTTAAAAAAGACCAAAAAAGTTTTAATAACAAAACAAACTTTTGTTGTTTGCAAAAATGTTGAGGAGGCTGCAAAGCAATTTGCATCTTAAAAATAAATTTAATTGTTACAGTGAATATTTTTAAACTATGGCTGTTTTCTTTTTAAACTCATATGCGTATCATAATGGAATGCTAAACTTTTAAATTGCATAGAATAAAAGCCCAGTACACTGCTTTCAGCGTGTAAATTAAAGGTTGAATTTAAAATCACATACTTCTTTCTTTTCTTCATTTAAGATCTTCATGATAGTTAAACACCTTGTTAAACATGTGTTAAAGGGCACACGATAATTCCGAAATTACTAAGTGTTGGTATCGCTCAGATAATGTTACAATTTACGTTATAATGATTAATGCAGTTACATTCATTTAGTTATTCATGTTAATTTCCCTTTTACTGGGGATTAGTGTTGTTCCGGGCCTATTGTTCGAATATAAACACAGCGTTGTTTGTCTCTGTGCTTTCTTATTGCAATTACAAAGCTTACCATCCTTGTGCGTTACACAGACGTCAAAGTGATATAATTGATATTAACGTTCAAAATCACATTTCCTCTTCAAGGAAGATATCTGTTTGACATGAACAAAATCCTGCATGTGCTCAGAATAGAATGCCCTTATAAGTACGATTTTTTTTCTAGCCTTAATGTTTGGTTTAAACTCTTACAACCGCATACACATCACGTAAATTTATAACACAGTTTTTACTATTCCATGTCACGTTTTTGTTTTCATGGTGAAGTCACAATGATAAATTGCTTGGTCTGTCAATGAATAAAGACAAGTTCTCGACGCTGTTTTATTGATATTTTATCACGTCATAATTTTAAAGGTCTCGAAAGACTTGAAAAAATTGAAGACAATCCAAATTAGGAAAAACGATTGAAATCAGTGTCAGGAATTTGATTGGAACACCTTTCTGGAGTATCTGTTAACGGAAATTTAAAGTCTGAACTCAGTTAACAAAGTATACATTGACAGTTTCAGAGGATAATAGTATATCAATTGTAGGCAATATATACTGAAAAAAAACAACAACAAATGGGGGTGAATTATTAATGTGCAATGCTATATACCACTGTTTTGAACTCGTTGGTGATTACGTTATAAACCGTTTTTTTATTGTCGAGTATTACACCCTGGCTAAATAGATTTTTATCGGAGAGATAAATTCGTGGAATTTGTAAACAAATCAAACGCGTTCTTTTTCTGTTAGTTGTAAACTAGTTATCTATCAAAAGTATGTGACTTATATTTGTACACAATCAATATCAAATTAATAATTGGCGGTGTCAGTTGGCTTTTTCACATTCTATGCTTTTCGTAAACAAGTTTTAACTTTCGATGTTGACGTTAAGGAAAGTACCATGGTGCTCCTTAATAGATATATACATGTAATATGAATATACCTCGAAAGGATGTGTGATAAAATCGATCAAGAAATATATAACAGCTCTGAGGTGATACGTGTTGATTTGTCAGGTTTAAAATTTCATATTATATTGGAAATAAAAAAGAAATAAATCACCTTATTTTGAAGCAATAGATATTATCATGAAAACAAATCATAATCATTAAGAATTGGCGGAGTGAGCGTTACAAAATAAGACACCCGGTGAGAGTGTATTGGATGAGTGCCTGCTGGCGACCCTATAAACACCCTTTTATATCTTAATGATTAAGCCCAATATGTAATGATCTGCAATTCAATTGATTGAAAATGTAGGTTGAATGCTAAGTATAGTTGGCAAACCAATAGACGAAAATGTTGGTCTGTATAAATATTTGATAAACAAACGACGACTCATCGGCCTTTTAAACTTCAAAAAATTATGGGGTACTAGTCTATTGCATGATATCTAAATTGAAGGTAATGTAAATTTAAGGAATAAAACATGTATCTTGTTTTATTCGCAGTGGCTTATACTTGCTCCTTTTGTGAATGCCGTTTTAAATGGAACCGGTTTTAATACAGGCCATTTTTACATATTGTTCGCTAATTAATGGAATTTTATTTATTTTCGTCGAGAGGGTCAACATGGTCTTATTTTAGACAAACATAAGTAATGAACAAAACGTACGTCAAAATGTTTATCAACTGAAAAGCAAATGTACATGTAAACTTATTGAAATCATTGCTGTTTATTTAAATGATGGCATGATCGTTAAATATATTTTTGGGACAAGGCCATAAAATAATATCAGGGAAATATGAAATATAAGCAATCTTTGGTACTATTTAAACAAAATTCACGTTTTCACTGCTTTCACTACAGTCTCAGCATCGAAATAAAAATGAACGCGTGTAAGCATGCTCTTCGGGGAAATACTAAATCCGTATCCCTCACCTTCAATGGTTAGAAAACGGCCCCTTCGGTTTACCAAATGTCTAAATCCTGTTCATACATTTCAATTTGCCAGCTTGGTTTTCGAAATTTGTCATTTCCTGTTCCATAATGACAAAACCCACATACTTCACTTGCCTAAATTAAAAAAGTGCTGGAATCGAAGATAATACAAAGCTGCCAAATTGGTTTTACCATCTTTGCAACAAGATTCTTATCCATAAGCAGAACCATACATATTGATATGCTTATAATCCATTTACTATTTACAACGATGTTCAACCTGGTCTATAGAAATTTGTTACAGTCGTCCAGACAATATGATATACACACAATAAACAACATGTTTATTCTGTTTTCCAGGTAAAGATATAGTTATCATCATGGAGTAAAAATGTTCGTTCAACAAGCTGACAGTTAGTGAAACATTGATGGATGCATTAAACAGAAGCTTGATTAACACGTTGTTGTAATATACATTCTGCCGACGTCTTCGAAGAACTCAGCTTCAGGAATTTAAGAGGTGGATGTAGTTAATTTAATATAAACTATATGAGTTGTTGTGTGTAAATTGAAAAATGGCAAAGTTAAAAAGGCACACTTGCAGATTGTTTGATAGAAAATGATTCTTCCGACGAGTGGTTATGGAGAAAAAATCCATAATAAACTAAGAAAATAGTGCCCATCTTATGTTGCATCATCAATTGGATACCTATGGAAATATATAATAACGTTAGAAAAAAGACCATCAATACCTCGATCTGATGAAGAATGCAGATGCTCAAGGTAGAATTACAATGTAAACACTCAATCTATTAGCTAGAACAACATTTTTGTTTTCATCCAGTGTCAGATATACTGATATCATCCACGCGAATGATGTCCCTTTTGAGATATGTTCTGAGGTAGGCAAAGAGAATGAAGCGTAATTTGTAAAACGGTAGATAAATCTGCAAGTTAATTTATTCATGTTTTGTTTGCCAAAACAAAGCTTGATAAAATACACATAATTTCATCCGGTATATGTTTATGATAATTGTGATTGATTTTCGCTCATCATTGCGATACAAACGAGTGCTGCCATGAATGGACAAAATGAAGCATTGGCCCAGTTTGTGGCTTTGAATGAAACAGTGAAAAATACATCAAGTGATATCGATGAATTGGCGATAATTGAATCAGTGAACCTAAAACAGTTTCAGTTCCAACTTCCGGCTATAATATACACTATCGTATTAATGGTGATCGGAACTCCAGGGAATGCCATTGTCTTATATGTGTATTTCTTTAAATGGAGGAAAAGCACGTCACGTATGTTCATCCTATTTCTAACATCTCTGGATTTGGTAAATTGCATTACTACTCTCCCAATTGAGATATTTATGATGAGATACTCTGTTATGTTAGACCGACCTTGGCTGTGTAAAATATCTAGATTTTCAACCTACACCATGAATAGTTCATCTGCAGCAATTTTGGTAGTAATTGCCGTTGACAGGTATCGGCGTATTTGTAGACCACATGGTCCACAGTTCAGTGCGAAAGCTTCAAAGTATATAAGCATTTGCTGTATTGCGCTCGCATTGTGTTTGACATGGCCCTCATTACTGTTTTATGGCACTCGTAGTGTCAAATTAGGAAACATCGAAGGAAAGGCTTGCTTATTGGAGAATAAATTCGATGATTCCATATATCCCCATGTTTATTTCGTCGTGATGATGGGAAGCACTGTCGTTATTTTTACGACATTGTCTGTGTTGTATTACTTCGTCGGCATTCAAGTGTGTAGACATAGAAAAATGAGATTGAAAAGAAAACGAGAACAAAGGGCTGCTCAGAATTTAATGATACGTGAACCTACAGTCAGTAAAGACGAAACATTGCTGCAAGATTCAGACTCAAAGGAAGTAAGGAAGAACACGACAGAACAGTCAGAAAATCGTGAAAAGAACAATAATCAAAAAGAAAACTTAATCGAACATGTATCACAGAATCATATAGAGCTATTGCCCCTACCTGTAGGAATATCAAATATCGATTTATCGGTGGTAACTATAGACGAAAGCACAGTAAACAGTGACGGTAGACTTACCGTGAGATCCACTCCAGAAGCGCAACGAAAATCGTTATATAATAAAAAAAGACAACGACACAATAAAAACGGATTTACCAAGAAGAAAATGTGTCTGCGAGACTCTCTTTCTAAATCGAACGGCTCCCATTGCATTCATATACGTGTCCGCATAGGGCGGTCGACTTTAATGTTGTTTCTCATTACGTTAGCGTACATCGTTAGTTTCTTACCGTTTTATGTAATAGCAATTATTCGCCAAACGGACAGTACGTTTGTATCACGAATGGACAGTGCTGGCTACATGGCTTACCATGTGTGCCTGAGGTCTTACTTGTTGTCCAGTGCGATTAATCCAATAATATACTCTTTCTGTAATTCTCAATTTAGGACATTCTGTTTTAATATGATAAAGAAACAAAAACGTCTAAGCGGTAGAAAAAGCTTATTATAACATTTGGTGCACGATTTAGTTGGAAATTTAGAATTATAAATCAAAAAAGGCATCTCGTTCATACTGGAATAATTGATTTCGTCATTAATAAAGTATTTCTTCATATTCAATAGTTATTTAACTTGCGGTATTGTTAAGTACATAAGACAAAGTTGTGTTTGTAAATTATAGTTCAGGTAAACTTAAATTGTAAGGCAGTATAGGTCAAAACACTATGTAAATACGCTTTTTTATTTATGCGACCAATTTATAATCATTTTTTTTTTGGTTGTATTACGTTATAACTTGTGTTCGTGGATTAAAGAAAATCGAGCAGACAATGATTTGCTAGGTTTTTATATGTTATAGTTTTAGGTTGAAATTCCGTTAATTCAGCTCAATTTGTGTTGTTTTTGTTGTCAATAGTGATGTTCATGTATTGCTTGCGTGAAATAAATGGATAAATAAAATTGCTTACTTCTAAAAAATTTAAACAGCGACTTTTGTACCAACTTGGCATCTTCCTGTAGGCTTTGCAGTTAGCGGATCAATTGTATGATTTCGGTCATTCATTTAGCAGATCAATTGAAAGATGATGTTTATTCAGTTAGCGGCTTATTTAAATGACTACGGTTGTTCAGTTAGCGGATGAATTAGATGGTAACGGTTATTTCGCAAGCGGCGGAATAAAATATTTCGGTTATTTATTAAGCGATCATTAAACTGTTTACGATTATTCATTTCGCTTAAGTTGGGACTCATTGAGAAATCATTTAATTATTGATTATAGTGTTTACTACGAATTGAAAGAAAAATGAATTGTAATGCTTCAGGTGATAACAAAACAAGAGCAATTCTCACGCCATAGGCTTGTGTAAACAAACATCACCGACGCTCCTTAGAATTGATGCGCACTGCAAATGTTATGAACGTAGAGATCAACTGTCAGGTGTTTTTCTTAACACGTAGTTAAACAATGAAAGTAATTGAAATGCTGAAGGTCATGAAAGAAACAGGGGCATTTTGTTTTAAACTAAAATATTCAAAATTAAACAATACTCACGCCAGAGACTTATTCAACAAACATCACCGATGTCTCTTATAATTAATGCGCACTGGATACGTTATTTACGTCAAGTGCTCGACTTAACACGATGTTAAACAATGCATCGCATTTCTTTATTTAGAAACCACTTTATATTTCTGTTTATTAATCAAATATTGTCACAGAGTATTTTTTATAGATCTGTTATATATATTCAAATTTTGATAATAAAATTGAAACTACTGCTAGGCACGATCCCTAAATCAATAGAAGAAGTGTTATAGTATGCCTAATAAACAAACAAAGAAAATCAGAATGCCAAAAGACATCGATCTCTCAACGGGATAAACTGTGGCACAAGAGAAACAATAGACGAATGATTGCTATGCAGGATTCTTTTCCATTGCCAATACATCATACATACAGATGATCTGTTTGCAGCACAGATAATATATAAAATTATCATGATATCACTCCAAGATAATGTGGTTGCTAATTATTTTTCTGAAAAGTATTTTCGTCCATGCATGGACAAAATAATGCTTGTTGTGCCTTGTTGAATATGTGTTTGATCCTCTTTATTATATTTGTCGTAATTGTAATATGCTCTCAAAAGAAGGACTAGGACCGCTGCGAATGCATTCAAATAGATAATTCAGGTTAAATAAAGTGTTGCTGCTGAACACTTAATTGCATAATTGGAAAATAACAATTTTAGCTCAGTTGGAATTCTACTGAAAAGTGTTTTGCATTTTTGGTTGGTACAGGTAAACAACGACTCATAGTCATGCACTTAATGTAAACAATTGATCATTTTTTGCAAAAAAAAATTAATATAATATCACCTAACTGCATGTTTATAAGTAAACTATAAATTATTTTATAAAGACAAAACATTAGATAGGACACCTATTATCTGTGCGGTTGTCATTTTAATGTTGTTCATGTTGCTTAAATCATTGTATAAATACTCAATAAATATTCAACACTACAGAAATATCATTTGTTTCTTTTGAATACTTAAATCAACAAATGCCTTTGTGTTTATTTTGATATATATTTTGTAGTCTATTGATATGCTTATATACAATAATCGAAAAGGATATATTGTTCATTTGAATTGATGAAAAGTCATTATCAATTATTGTCAAATATTGATATTAAAATGCCCAGTGCAACAGTTCGAGTAGATGACAATCCGGGTTAAACAATGTATTATTTGTTGAATAACATGGCTATTTATTCATACAAACAAATGCAAAATAAATCTGATGCCATTTTTCAAACGATTTTATCTCAACTTTAATGTTAATGTTCCAATATTAAAACGTAATCAAACAATTCCTGTATGCAAATGCAATTAACACATATTTACTTAATGATTTTCTCGGCATTTCAATTATCAAGAACATCAATACTTTTATATAATAAATTATCGAACAAAGCAGATAAAGATAAAGGTTCATGCTCTAGCTTCCTATGGCAGGATTGAATTTATAGCGTGCAAATGTCCACTTATTGAGGACATTGTGCTGAAATGAGCATTATCAATAAACGTATAATCATAACAGGAGAAAGGCTGTATATAATTTCGATTTAAAAATAACAAAGAAAACTATTGAAGAACAAAAATATTTTGTCTGATTTCTTTATACAATACTCGATTGTTATGATTAAGAGCCTATAAACATGTGAATGATATAGCAAATATGCACTTAGTATAAGCTAAAAGTTTGTCAATGTAAACATTGAACAATACTTTTTAATACACACATATCGAGCTTAAAACAAATATAAACCACAAAACGGTACAAAACGTAGCAAACGGAATGATGGAAACCAAATAGTTTCATCGTTAAAATTCTTAACCTGGTTTCATGACTTCATACTACTTTTTGTACATTCATCCGCCGGTTTCCTTCTTTTAAATACATATTAATTCTTGATTTGTTTTAACAAGTTTTTCTAGTATTTAGATATGAAAAACTACAAAGTAGTAGTAGTTGTTCGAAGGGCTTGAATATTTCTAAATAAACTGAAAGTTTTCTTATTAAATGGGTAACACATTTGCGGAGACATATATTATATGTCCTATGGAAATAGAGGAAAATATGTTAAGTATAACACAAATATTGTCAGTTGTTTAATATGCTGTATCCATGAAGAAATAATTAAACGCACTGTTGTATATTTCATATTTACATTTGCTCTAAATTTTTGTACGATATAAAGTCCGTTCGTTTTGCGTGAACTGGTGGACCTATCGTGACCTCTGGCGGAGTCTCACAAGAAAGATCTCTACATTTTGACTGTGCCTTATTAAAAGCTGTTTTGGAAACACATAACACCTATTATAACATGATTTATGAAGACATCATGACTGGTCTTCGAGCAGATGTTTTAGAAACCAAAAAAGGCCATAATGACCTATAAATAAATATTGAGTTTTAAGGACACAGAAGTTAAAATAGCTATCTATTTTTAAAATATATAAGAATAATGATGAATGAAACTAAACCCCATCTGGGTTTTTTATCGACAGAACATAAACATAGTTTGTTTTTGAGCAAAATTCATTATAAATAACCAAACAACAAATTTATGCTCATTATCCAGAATGTATTTTCTACGATACCGATTGTCAAGGATTTACTTTCGATTTCCATCAATACGTTTTACTTCTTATCTTTGATGCATGCAACATTGACATGATTTACTGTTTTTACTTCTTATGTCACTAAAATGTCCCCTTCTGCCTACGTTTTTAGTATTGAACAGTGTTCAAACATAAATTGACAGCTGAATCTGAAGAGTCGAAGACAAGCTTTTAACCTAAAGAAATTGTAAGTGAACAAGGTTACATACCAATAAATAAAATAACTTGTCTGTAATACATGTCCTTATCAGTACACAGAGTCATCAAATAAGCATATTTTATAGCTGTTAAATAAACACTTGTATAATGCCTGTTAAACTGTCATCTACCTGCCTTGCGCAGTATGTAAGTCAGTATAATGTGTAACTAGTGCACGTTAAGATTATTGACGATGAACATGAACGGTACAATTTATTAAAATAATATGATCTGAAACAGTTGTTGACGAAATACCATTGTCCAACATCAAATTCAGAGAATTCCTAAGCTTTCACACTAATTTATTTCCCCAATTGGCTTTGATCTATTCGTAAATAAAGCTTCCGACTGAAATGACCGCCATATCTCCAGTGGACGTTTTCATCTGTTCCGGAATGCGCGCTGGAAAACATAAGGTTAAACAAAACAATAAAGCAGTTATTTTATATATGGTCTTATGGTTGCGAAAATAGCAAGCTTTGTAGGGCCTTATTTTTTCCAGATCATATTCTTCACAGGTCTGAAAAATAGGATCCTATTCTTCACAGTTTCAAACTGTGACATATATGACTGACCAAAATGGTGCTAAGCAAGAGAATCATATTCTTCACAGATTTTGTCGATGACATTGCTGTTTGATAAATTTGATATTAAAACAGGTAATAATAAACAGAAATAAAATAATAATAATAATAGTAATAATAATGATAATTATAGTAATAGTAGCATGATAAAAGTAATAATAATAATTAGAATAATAATTAGAATAATAAGAATAAGAACAACAATAGTAACAACAATAACAACAACCACACATATTCTTAAAACTACGCCTTATACAAAAACAATAAAACATATTCTTACAACAACAATAACAACAACAACAACAAAAACACCAATTCTTAAAACTAAAATTTTCTTTACATTTATCATGGTCGGATTGTATCCCCGTGGTTGAATTTTCACACTTTCGTAAATGCTCGACCATATTAGGCAAGCTCGGAACAAATTTATAAACTTTAAACCAAAGCTCTTCTAGCACTGCGGTATTCACTGCTTGCCCGAAATTTAGCCGTTGAAAGCGTTGGAAATACTTTTTCCACTACATCTGTCTATGCCAACACAACTCACGACAACAAACACATGCCATCTACCTTTATTAGGCATACACCAACTATTACGGTACCAAAAAGAACCAATACTATTCCTACTTATACCACTAATACCATAACAGCAACAACATAAAAACAACAACAACTATCTCTACAACAACCGCCACTGCGCCTTCAACTGCAGCCAACTAACAGTAACAACAACAACAGAAACTAGAACAACATAATCAACAATTTTTATGACTAGAATATATACGCATACATCTATATTTACAAAATATATCTGCTATACTTGAAATAGCAATCTGTGACAAATGTGACTCAGTTGTAAAATTAACCTGTTTTTGTTTAAAAAATGATGCAATTTTTGACCTGTAAGGAATGTGATTTCATGGTACATAAAAAACCGGCTTCGAGCACAAATTTCTCAGGAGCGGTGACATATATGTTCGAAATGTGTGACGAATGAGATCTTATATTTCTTAGCTGTTAAGAATAGGATCCTATTTTTCCCAGGTGGGGAGAATATGATCTGGAAAAAATAAGGTCTTACAAAGCTTTATTACCTCGGGTCGTCGACTTTTGTATAATGCTAACACTAACCATGGGTCGACGTGTATTACATATAAGAATAACAATTACTAAGGGAAGCCGTGTTTTTACAAAGTCAACAAAAACTATTACCGAGGGTCGTATTAATGTAATGCTTTTTATTTAGGTCAGTCATGTATTTTTAAAGTCAGCAAAAATATGTTTGGGACGTTGTGTATTTATGAACAAAATAATAAGCATCACCTAAAGTTGCCGAGTATTTATAAAGTTAACCCTAACAATAACTATTACCTAGGGTCGTTGTGTATTTTTACAGTTAATTATAACTGCAACTTAGGGTAGGCGTGTCTTCATAAAGTTTACAAGAACTATTACTTAGGGTAGTCATTTATTCATATAAAGTTAATAATAACTTTAACCTAGGCTAGTCTTGTATCTATAAAGTCAACAAAAACCATTATAGATAGGGATTCGTGTATTTATATAGCCAGCAATAACTATTACTTAGAGTAGTCGCGTTTTTATAACCTTATTAATAACTATTACTTTTGGTCGTCGTGTCTTTATACAGTGAATGATTCCTTTTTCTAATAGTCGCCGTATTTCTTCATAACTTGATAAAACTAGAACGTTAACCTAGTAAAGTGCTGTTATGAATACATTGCTCGTAATTTTGCAAGTGTAAATGTTATAATCTAGCTAAGCAGCAATGAATAAGTGTTTAAGTACCTGGTTTTCCCACCAAGGTATGATTCGTTTTTAAATTGTTTTTGCATCGTTTACTTTTCAGTGACAATATTAGCACATTTAAGTGATTTACGACTTTACTAAAACCTCTAAGTTATGTCTGGACTTGAATTTGCTCTGTAATTGGCCTGCTGGGAAATATTCAATAATTAAGGTTGTTATGGGGAAAGTGTTAAAGCTGACATTTTTAAGGATCTTAACCGAAACAATGCAAACAACAAGTTTAATAGGAAATAAAAAAACAGTTATTGACAAAATTAGTTTCTTATTGATGTCTGTCAAAATAAAGCACGCTGTTTAATATACGATTTATAGAATGGAAATCGTGAGAACTCATCGAGAGTAATGCACTTCTTTATTGTCATCCTTATAAAATTATCAAAATAGGTCAGTCCTAGTTCTGTATTTATATCAATGTCATAAACGGTGTAACTATCACCACAATCTATTCTTAGGTAACGAACACAAACTGTGTGTGTTTCGTTCTGACAATGATGCAATGAAAACGTCAAGAACAAGCCCAGTAGCCGAACATTTTTCGAAAACCCCGCTTACAAAAACCAAGTGCAATGATTAACAGACAAACGAGATTTATACAACATCACAAAAAATCAAATACTTAATTTTGGGTGTTACCGACACCAAAACAAGGGTTCAATAGGGGAGGGTTGAACTACAGAATGGTAACATATAGGCATAATCGGAGCTTAAATCAACTTAATGAAGATAATTTATAAGGTGAAAATGCTTGTATTCTTGTATTTATCATTGCCAACACAATTATAAGATCGTGTACCTTTAAGTAGAAGTCATGAAAAGATAATTATTATATATAATAATAGATGTTTGGTTCAAAAAGAGACTAAGACAATTCTTCATCAACAAGATTGTGATGCAGTTTCCAATTGTTTAAAGCACATTTTGGCATTTGTCCTGTAGGCAACAATTTACGCATCTGCATCCATTTGTTGAATTGTAAATATAAATGGCGTGTTGTATAAATCAGATGAAAACTGTCATGGTAAACGACAGCTGGTAGAGTTATTCGCAAAATAAGCTTGACGATTTGTTTAAGAGATTGTGAATACCAAAACAAACCTAAAAATACCACATTGTTTAGATTTCCATTTAATTCTCGTGAACAATATAATGTGAACTATGTTTCATTTATACTACTTATTTGCACAACATCTGCAACACAAATGCAGACAATGTATTGTTGGACACATATCGTATTGATTAAGTTAAGACGGTTTTATTTATTCATGTTTAGTTATTTCAACGGAGAGCAAACTACACTTTAATGTCCAAACAAATTAACAGCAGTAGCATATAAACGTTCGATGTGTTGATCGGAGAATGCAAAAGTCCATTTGTCTCCACATTAAATAAACAAGTGTAAGAGACGATTGAGGACTAGATGTTATCAAACGTTCTGCGACGAAATTATCTTGAATTGAATAAAAGACAGCTTGATTAAAATCATATATCGTGTACGTTCTATTTTGCGCGAGTAAGGATGGTCGAGTACTTGTCAGATTTGAAAATGTTTGTATCTAGAGCGATTCTAAAAGAATGGATGAAGCAAGATGTTTTGATAACGGTCAGAAACATCCGTATGGCCAAGAGACAGTTAGCCCTTTTGACAAGCAAATGGTCACGTTCCCTTGAAAACACATAAAACGGGGTGACTTGGGGGCCTTTGATGGTAATTAAATGTTATAAGACCTACCGTAATGCTATTGAAAAGACTGATATTAAAAGCTTCAAATACATGTCGACTTATTGTTATAATGTCTATTATTTTAAGTTTGGTTCTATGCAGAGATTGTTCATCCTATTCTGTTATCAAAACAGTTGAAACAGTGTGCAGAATTTATTCTGCGCCCATTAATTTGAAGTAAATGCCTAATAAACAATGTTCCTCAAATAACTATTCGTTAATATAACCTTGCAAATACTAATCAGTCTGATTATGTACATATACTTAAGTTCTGCACTACACCAAAAACGTTATTAACCAAACATTTTAAAGTATATAGAAGTTATGCATATAATTATATGTCTTTCATGGTGCAGTTTAGAAACTACAGGCACAAAACTACCAAGTGATCTCATACACTGCCCCTTTTTCATTGTCGGGAATATTTTCCGAAGCAGTTCAATGTTACTTAAGATATTGTTGTTCGGAGATTTTATCACGGATTGACGCAGAATTTCACCGACCATATCGCATGTCAGTCTACTAAGCATGTAAGAAAACACCCCAATCAAATTTCCGTATTCAAAGTGAGCAAACAAAGATCCCCTAATTGTATGAGTTGAAATGAAAGAGGTATCCTGAATCTTGGGAATGTATTTAAAAATAAACTATTTCTCATGAAGTTCATACGAAACCAGTGAAAGTAAAACACTTATTACAGTAAAACTGCGATCGTTTGAGCAGGAGATCATTGAAAGACTGGCATTTGGTCGACGTAGAGTTTTAGTCCCAAACATAGTCCCTCCTTGTTCATATAAACTAATCTGACGATGGAACAAAATTTAAATTAGTCGATGACTCGAGCACCATTGTTGGTCAGAAATAAACAACTCATGCGAAAAACCCTTATGATTACCTCGAGGTCATAATTTGGCACATTTTCACGAAAGCGTATCTCATGAAAACAACAACAATTGCCATGTGTAAAAAATCGCAGTTTATAAAGATTTCAATAACAGATGAAAGGAAATTAGATCAGGTGTGAGAAACCGATTCCCACCGTCTACGCATGTCTGCTATTACTTAATAATGTCAGTTTTAATGATTTACTTCAGATAAATAAACCACTTAAAAACTGTTTACTTTAGAAGTGCGACACTTTAGCGAACATCCTTCTTATGATATCTTTGTAAGTCATAAAAATTGTATTAAAGCCTTTTTTTTGATTTAGCTACTGATATTTCATTTTTATTTTCTGAAACGGTGGTAGCCGCACTTTTTACATTTTAATGGAAAAGCACGTGTCAAACACTAGAAATAACACTTTTTTTTAGATATTTCAAAATGAAAAAAAAAACTGTTATTGCTTCGTTATTGTGACACATCTCCGACCATCTTCTTGATAACATTGTTTAAGCCACACAACAGTATCAATTATTTTTGCTTGCTTTATGATGGACATTTAGCGACTGTGATTTCACTGTGAATCTCCAGACGGCGATTTTTTTTTCTGAATGTTTTAATCGGATATCATTCTACAAACATGACAATTAACAACAGTTATATCCATTTCATTCATATAATGCATTAAAGTTGAGAGTGCGAACCTTAATTATATGCATGATTATTTAAAAAAATAATATTAAAGCAACCATTAGCCAACACAATAACAGCGACTCTTTATAAAGGCAAAATGCTAAGGCCTAGCAGACACTGAACTAGAAACATAAAATGTCTCAACATGACAGAGAGACTACACCTGCGCGATTATCAATACAAGTTTGCGTCATCGCATTGGGGCTATAAGCGCAACAGGTATTAATTCACGTTGATGTTTACCTAGCCTCACATTTCTCCTAACATTCATCATACTACTGTCATTTATCCTCATCAGCAGTAAAGACCAAACTCGCATGAATTGCGCTGTCTAATCGTGAAGCTGTTTCAGAAATAGAAAGAAATGGTGTAACAAATATATAAATATTTCCACATACAATGGGTCATTTAAGCCGGAAAATCAACAGGATTCTGATTCAAAATGAAGGAAGATAACAGTCCACTATCATTCATATCAATAACAAACATTTGACTTGTAGACATGATACAATGAATAAGTTAAGGACAAGCCCCGCGTGTCTAGCCGTAACGTATATATTTGAGTGTGTTTTCACCATTTTCCTTTTCAAAAGTTCAATTAGAACTTTAGTGGGAGTATGAGTATATCATTTCGTGCAAAGGCCAAATGTATGTACGTATAAGTCATGACAAACAGTGTCTGTTTAAATGAAAGTCAATATGAGGCACTTCCGCCGTCATCCTTATATATAACTTTAAATGTTCCTGATTTATACGAACACAGACTGTATACCTTTGCGAAAGAAAAATTGCATTTACCGGAATTTATATAATGTTTACCACTAGAAATCTAAACACTTAAGATGTTCCAAACAAGGATAAATTAACAACTTTTTATTAAATTCTTGACAGGGATTTCCTTAAATCGCCTTTTTTAGTGAAATATTGGTTACACACTTGATTCAGGTACAGTGACCAAACATAACTTATGGATTTGTTAAAAGAAATGTTTAAATACACAAGTCTTTACATATATGTCTTTAAAATTCTAACTTATTGTCTACATTTGACAAATATGTTTTGATCAGTGCTTTAAAATAGTCAATGGTCATATTTATTTGCTGATTACTATTTATGATGTAACGAAGCAATTGTCTTAAAAACATAGAGAACCATTTTTTCTGTTATTAAACTTGAATTACATTTAGTTATATTGTTTATTTCGTCGTCTGCTCCATCACCTCAGAGAGCAGATACGTTCTTGTCGGTCGAGATGCTTACGTGATGAAGCCCCAGCTGATTTTAATTCGATAATCCCTCGGGACAGTAAATAAGCAGTAAGTATGTCTCAATAAATAAAAGCTTGCAGACAATTACCACTAAGAAAGAATTGATGTATGGACATCCTGCAATGTAAACAAGAGGAAAAAACTGAAAGCCTAGTCGTGTTATTTCAGTATAGAAACTCTTTTCAAGAACGACACTTTCACTAAATAGTTTCGCTAGACCTACAGTGATATAAGTTTCCCACGTCGCCTTACTTGGAAATTGGAACGGTCCACCCGTTGGGTGTGCGGGGCCGAAGATGCTCGTATATTCAATATTTACAGGATCTCTCTTTCCCGTATATTCAACCATTTTCGGCAGTGATCCCCGGTGGTTAGAAATAAAACAATAAGACCCTGTTTAGAGGCACAAGGAGAGGGCCCAAATGACAAAGAATTAGAAACACAAACGTATGAACACATTTTCGGATCACGCGCGTAGCTTGAACGATAAATGATGGGATTGACGTCGAAAATCGAGTTAACAGAAAGACGAGTCTACTGGGAGCTTAACTTGTTTGAATGGCTATAACTTCGAACTTGTCCCGACATTAATCAACATAGTATTTACAGCAGGAGTTTATGGCCACAACGAAGAACGGCTGACAGAAAAACAACCTAAACACACAGTAAATATTTCACTGACGCCTAAAACTAGTTTGGACGTCTTCAGTTGGTCAATCAATGTATCAATGTACAAACCAGAAAGAAACTCACAATGAAAATAGATTTTTTTTTATATAAACGATGTCGCACATACTTCCAGATTTAAAAACGAAATGCATCGGCAGTAGAAAACGGTTATAAAATAACACTTAATCTTGAAGATAAACATTCGCTGACTCCCATCCTCTCTTCCATCGAAACCAGTGCTGACAACTTCATTTTTTTTCGGCAATTTAAGAACATCCCCTGTATATATAAATTAAAAAAGCTAAAAAAATCAAAACTTAATCAGTTTAAAATGCGTATCTTAATTGTAGTTTTTTATAGTGCATTCGAAACTTCTGATCGCAGCGACTGTGTGATTCTTTTTTTCTGGCTCAGTGATTAAGCAAGTATGTAAAGAATGTTGCCAACTCCTGTCTTATCTCACATCTCTAGAAATTTCGGAAATGTACACTTTTCATATTTTCGTAAACAAAGTGCGTAGACAACTAATCCATTATTGTAAAAATAATGGTTAAAATGTACGATCGATATTGATTTACAAAAATGACATTATTAGGCCTGTATTCACGTGAAAAGTTCATTTGGATGAACAGTGGAACAAAACAAGATAACGCTTTTATAATTCTCTGAAAAAAACCGATTGCTTTAGCATTGTGACACTTGTGTGACCATTCTCTTAAAAAAGCTTTAATAAATAAATAAATAACTACAGGGATAGACCATGCAGTTTTTAATTTAAAAAAAACAACAACAAATCAACGAGGTATATAGGAACAAGGTTAGTTCCTCAATGATGGTGAAGGAGGGGAACAACACGTACTAACACTTACTATGATCGTGTTCGGTTGGCAACCTAAAGCAACAGCAATTCTATCTGAATATCGCGAGATCCATAGACTAAAACAGATACTTATTGAGTACATGTAATTAAATTCAATCCAACACATTGGTAACATGGTCTAAAAAGTTTTAACCACCCTTGTTACCAAATGTTTATAACACAGATCAGAAAGCAATCATATGCAGTCATTTAGTATTTATTTATTGATAGATCTCACATTGATATTCTGATGTTTTTGTCGAATGTTGTGTGGATATCAAGGCGATATCATTACTGCCTTTTGGTTTGGTATGTTTTTGCGTACTTACATGCATGTATGTATTCGAGTTCTTGTTTGCAACATTTGTATTTTTGGCGCATCGGATTTGTCTTTGTAATCAAAAACATCACGGTCGTATACCCCCACTATTCTCGAATACCTTAAATAGATGGTTCATTTGTGTCAAAGATCACCTGTATAGATGAACATGCAGGTGCTGAAAATGAACCAGTGGCTTTCATGTTGAACAATTCTTATTGACCACTATATATAATCGTCGCTAGTAATAATTAAGTGGCCATAAAATCCTATAACATCATAAGCAATAAAGGCAAGTGTGATGACGGTTAGCTTCCTAACGAGAAAAAGAACTATCGCAGTAAATCAAATATAAAATAAAGTTGTTATCTTTATCGGTGTAGTTTCAAACATACCTAATAAACATTTCCAAGTTAATGCAAAAAGAACTTGATTAATGTTCATTATACAATGAAATTTGCGCAGAAAAGTCAAGTATTTAGCATATCATTGAAATCATATCAATAAGGAAAAACATTGATGATTTAAGAAAGCATGGTGCAATTTGTGAAAAAAAACAAAAATATTTAATCAGAAATTATATCGCAGACTCAGAACCATAAATTAATCAAAATCTGACATTGTAATAGATACATTTAACTGTATTACAGGCAGAGATTTCTCTTAATTATCTAAATCTGGGGAAACACAGAAAGTGTAAACTACCTACAGTAACCTTGAGAGGACAGGATGTTATACAATGATATTTTATGATATCCTTTCAGCATTCCTAATTGAGATGGTAGTGTGCTGTACTATCTATGTCATGAAAAATAAGCAACAAGTAATAAGTTCTATAGAGCAATATAAACTTATTTCCCTGTTACCAAAATAGCAGTTCAAATATCAATTATGTAACACACATCGATTCAATATATTCGATAGAGCGAGCTATACTTCTTAATTTATATTAATATTTCATAAAGATTGCATTATAATTAATTTATCTCGGTAAATATCAGAAATATCCGTTGAACATTGATATTGTGTCCAACTCCAAGATCACGGTCCAATAGGATGTGAAAATTGTATAGAAAGTAATAAGCAATCTTGCGATAAACCCGGTAAACCCATAAGCAATTCGCATTCGTATGGGATTACCCAAACGACAAGATTTAGTAAGTAATGGAACTTTGAGTATCTCTAATGCACAAAGACTTATCATGGAAATACCACTCACTACATACCAGTCCAAAATTGTTTAGCGTCGCTAAAAGAGATTGCATATACCTCACATAGAGCTTGAAGACAACTACCACTAAATTGCTGATTGATTGTCTAGATTATGTTAATACGATGCTTTTCTTTCTGAAATAAATTTCAGAATAAAACCTTTCACTATGTATCGGTTTGAGTATACATGCAGTGAGAGTATGAAAGCATTGTGTGGCCGTAATGCAGAATCAACAAAAAATTGTCTCGAAAATATTATCTTATAATAAATAGTATTTTTTTCATTTTTTTAACAATCTCAGCCTCCGTTTTTTCCATTTTTTTCTAGATAAAATGTATTTTGTGAATTTGAATTCTATGCATCAAGCTTCTTTGAGCTTTTCATTTCTTTCATTGTTTCGTAAGAATTAAACTGTACAGAAACTCGTGTTTGTTTACGTCTTAAAATGCTTGATTGCGATGTTTTTTGTATTGAAAAAAACATTAAAGCAAGTAACATTAAGCTATTTTAGTATTTCATTTCTCACGTAAATACCATTTAATTTGAGAAACTACTGATGTTCCTGACACTGAATTAAACAACAGCGATTGTATAACTGTTTGTAATATGAAACGTGTCTGTTATTCTTTACGCACCTGCCATTAATTTGTTTGAACGCCCTTTTTTCGTCTTCTCCAACTATTCTCGTTTTTCGTATATTTCCTTGACAAACAGACGATCGACTCCTCAAATGGAAAGTGTAAAATGACCCTCTTTATGGATTTAATGGAGAAATATAAACTAGATTAAGACATCCGAATGATAACGTTCTTTTGACTGTAAAGAAACAAAATAATCCTTCCATGTAAAGATTATATGAGAAAGGTTATCAAACTTTAAAACTACTTTTGTGGAAATGAAGCTCTGTAACACAAGGATAAGCTGTTATCGTATGTTTTTGTTTTTTTTCTTTTATTGTTTTCTTGCAAGCAAATGTCATTTCTTATTGTCTATCCTACTGTTTATTAAATTGATTTTCGGTTTGATGGGTGTTATTTACATATAAAAGTGTGTTTGTTCACGGTAGCAAACGGAACTATAATTGGTGGATTAATATTCAGTTAGGCATTATGCAAGACCTCAACATATCAAATTAAAAAAACAACATACTTATTGACACAGTTGAGTGTTTAAATTGAAAAGTAAAGTGAAAGACAACATTTTAACATTTATGACCGAGTTTACAACTTCAGTTTACATTAATGCAGACCAATTTGGCAGTGACATTCTACAAGCTTCACATACGTCAATACACATTGTTTACATTTACCTTATCCTACATTACAGAGATTTAGAGCACAAATCAATTCTAATCAAGAAGGACAATCGGTCGCACAGAAACAAGGTGTTCTTAATAGTATATTCTAAGACAAACATGATGTCAAGCCAAACGATTTTCACCTATTGTGAATTTGAATTTTCTAAAATGTTCGTAATGCAGAGCCTTATTAAAATAGCATGTGTTATTATTTCATTATCATTTTTAAATGTTTATATTAGTATCATCATTTAAAACGTTGCGTCGATGTCGTAAATGTAGCCCTTCATCGATAGTATATACTATTTCTTGTATTCAAGAGAAACCTGTTTCGTATAAATCCATTATACCCATCTTAGCTTAACCATAAAAAAATCAGGGACATGTCCAGCAGACTATAAATTACACCTGTTTCAAAGCTCAATGATCAAAGCCATACAAACGAAAATCGAGATAAAAACAACCTGTCAAGAAAACAACCACGTGACACAAAAAAAGAAAAACGCTAATAGTTTTGTCATTTCAATTCGATTCCTGCCAATATAATCCCTTTGCTTTTTATATACTTATTATGTTGGTGAAATTCGATCATTAAATATCTGTCCATTTTGATTTTATTTGTGCGTTTAATGTAAAACCAAACCATCAATGCAGGTGATATATGACATTTAAAGTCATACATTGCTATTTCAAATTTATCTTTAACCCGTTGTTATATTAACATCTGCACATTGAAGGTCTTTAACAAACAGTAACGCGTGTTTGTTTACAAAGTGAACTCTTTCTTTGAAACGAGTTATCTTAAAGAATAATTTATTGATATAATTATCACAGTATTTTTCAATGTGTGCGGTGGAGCAGCCGTTAACGTCGCCATGTAGGTTACATATTACCACTACACATTTCTATTATTTTATGCTAAAATAAACAATTTAAACCAAAAGTTAATCTGATCGGGCGGATATAAAATATAAGAACCATACGTATTCTTATTATACAACATTTCAGACACTTTTTAGGAACTCCGAAATGACCTCCACTGTGGCATTAGTCAATGTGTCCATGTCCATAGGTTCACAGAGAAATCTAGCAATTATAGAAAGTTAAGGAATATTTCTTACACCGAGAAGGTAATTTTCTAATTCACAATGTGTTCTTCATGTAACACTATACAACACTTTTACAACAACATTGCTTTTTATATAGAGAGATTTGCCCACAACGCGATTACTATGACATAAGGACAAAGACATTCCTGTACGAAATAGCTGGTAAAGCTCCTTTCCTTGTCCTTATGGATCTTTATTAAAAATCGAATACCTGTTCATTCATTGAACAGTTTAAATTATCAATACCACAGTTTTACATTTCGATGTGCGCTCTGTTTTAGAAAGATCAATCCGAAAGAAATATATGTATACACACTTTAAAATAAATGTGCTCTAAGGCAATTTCAGATCGAAATTATTGATGACGCTAACCAAACATAGGTCACTTCAAAGTTTCCATTTGTGCACCTCTTTCAATCTTTAAAATAATCTTAGTAACTGTATAATTCTCCAAAAACCATTACAGATATCGTTATCAAAAAGTATTCAATTATTTTATAATTTACATAGTTTTATTTATTACAATTATTTGAACCTTTACTTCACTATTTTCATTCAAAAATCGTTTGTTATACAGAGCTTCTAATATAGAGTTAGACACGATTTATCAGCATTTATGGGGCACAGTATTAGATACAAGCCATTTATGTACAAATATTAGCCCATAAACAAAATTATTCTTGGTAATTCTCTGTTTCTTATTATATCAGTGCCATTATGGAGTAACATTTCCATGAAATGAAACATCTTGTAATTATGTATTGGCAAATGTTGGTGTTTCAAATATACTAATGCTGCAGAATCGCAAAATTGTTCTATTTCTTATCTCAATATGAAATGTCAAGAATAATTATTTACATATGATACCTTTCTTACATGTCACATGTTTCTAAAGTATAACAGCAAGTTTAGCTGAATAATATAAATGGAGAAAAATAACTTAATATTTTAACACATTTTAGACAGTATTTGTCCCTTTACAACCATAATTATGTTTATTACTACACGGTACGTTCATGAGATATTGATAGCACAATTATGATTATTGCAAGCATTAGTGAATAGTTAATAACGTAATAACAAGAGTTAAACCAGATTGATTTCACAATCGGATAACATGTAACGGTGCTCTATTTTTGGATTTAGCATTAATTTTGCCAAAACTTACACGAGTATATACAAACTGAAATTAGAACAACAATCGTCTTACATGTTTATTACTAATAAATATATATTTAAATTTGTCATTAGTTTAGCCGAAATATATAGGAGAAAATATAAACAAATATTAGAACAACAATCGGCTTACATATTTATCTGTGATAAATATATATTTGAATTTATCATTAGTTTTGCTAAACAGGAGTAAATGTAAACAGATATAAGAACAAAACATGTTCTAGTGATATTTATCTGTATTTTAACATTCATGTTTCCAGACTCTACATGAGTAAATACAGATACTACAACAACAATCGGCTATGATGTTTTAATTATATTATTTTGGATTAAACATTTATTTTGCATGTTCTTCATGGACAATATAGACACAACTTTACCATACGAATTGTATATAGTGTTACCACGTAGCACACGGTATTTTCATTTACGTTATCAGTGGTATTTATTTGGATTGTTTACGAATTAATTATTCATGTTGACAAAAACTACAGGATTGAACTATAAACCACAATGAAGATTGATGTTATTCGATATGTATAAATAAGGCAGAATAAATATCTATATACAATGTTAAGGAATGTGAGAGGTACAAGCATTTGGACGGCTTCGGTTAGCATTAAGAGTTGTTGCAAAACAGAACTTGTATGGGTTAATGGCTACATAATACATGTATTTATACATCGTATAATTAAAGAAGGAAACATACATAACACGAGATATGCTTAAATCGAGTATCCCAAACAGCTTCTAAAGATAGCTGCAACTCTGACATTGAAGGGTAGCACTCGTGAAAGTACACGTGCACGTGGCGTTTGCAATCTTCTAAATATCTTATAAATATTCTTATGTAATTCTATTCAAACCTAGAACACTAAGTGCATGGCGATTACACTTCTAGTTTCATTTGAATTTGATACTCAATTCAATTTCGAATGTTGGACATCTGTGAAATTTCATATAATATTTCAAATATATTCACTGTTACGTATTATCATTTGATGTCTATAATTTGGTTTTGTTTAAATGTGCAGTGAAAATCAGATATTCGCTAATCATGAAAGCGCAATCTCATGTAAAATATTAACCATTAAAGACATTATTGACAATGCAGGCATAACGCTTCAAAAAAGGCTACGCAAGGGAAGATTTCAAAACACATAACTCATCATTTAATTTTTAGACTTTCTCTTTTCGTAAGAAAACAGCAAGTACATGTATATGGTGCAACAACAACATCCAGAGTGTTAATAGCCATGATAGTTCGTGGTATTATTGCAAGATTTTTTAGGGTCTCGTATCGTAAACAATAAACTTGCTCTCCAATTGAACCTTATATGGAACCAATATGGAACACATCAAACTCAAAACAGCGGTTACTTCCCTTTGCCTTTCACTGTCACTACGCCTGCCATGCCATGATGGTAAAAACACATGACTCGATACATCATTTATAAAGGTATATATTTCTTTCGTTTAAGGGCTTTTCACAGTGTAAAAGTAGGACACATTTGTAGGACTTAAACACGAATGTGAAAGAAATAGTTCATTTTTACTTAGTTTTAAGGTTCATTATTTATCAAATAATTTAAATATCGATTCCAAATTGTGAAGATGTAATAATGAGTTAAGCAACTTTTACGAAATTCGATTTATCAGATTTAAAATATCAAAAAAAACATTTACTTTTTTAAGTAAATGTTCATATATTAAATTTAAATTGTTGTGTCAAAATAATCAAGACTACTCGATGAACAATTCATTGCAGCGTTGTGGTAGTTGCATGTATTTTAAGAGAATTACCCGCGTTTTAGCGACTAGGAAGTGAATTTAATCCAGCATTAGGCATTTCTTAAGTATGATCTTTCTTTTTGAGATGAAAACATCAAGAACACACAAGCAATTGTTGAAAGGGAGGTCTTGAGCACTTTGACACAAACGAATATTATGACAAATGCTTTTAATCCAAAATTCGGTTAGTTTCGGTTTCACATAATCCTTTGCGAGCGCATGACTTCCGGTAAAATGTCTACCCTAGATATCGATAATGTATGTGTGTGATGTTGACCAGTGAAAAGGAGAGCATAAGTGGCAAAATAGATTGATAGGTGAGTAAAACATGTTAGGAACATCAGTTTGTATATTTTTCTATAAATTTCAACCGTGTTTTGTAAATGTCAATGAAGTTTTCGACGTTTATACCCAACTTCAGTACACATTTAAGTGGGTGGGGTAAAATAAAAAATATAATGGTAAATACTTTCATAGCGGTTCTTAAAGGTTCAAATACATATTGATTGTTATGCATAAAATTGTGGTTTGTTGGGTTTGTTATTAAATTAAATGAATAATATTTTGCAATTAGTGTGAAATTGTTAAGATATGCAGCTTTAAAGCAGTCAAGTAAATGAAGCTTAAAGCATAATGTGATTATGAAGGGCATTTAAATGTTGCCTGCTGTGCTGATATAAACCATAAACAGGTCTTAGAATAGCAGCTGATAAATAATGTACTAGTAAATTGTAACTATATAAATATGTGAATGATTTTAAAGCTGCACTCTCACATTTTGACAACTGTTTTATTTTTTGTCTTCGAACGAGCCATTTATGCAAACATGCAATAAAACCAGTGATATAAGGCTGCTGACAAAAAAAATCGGATCACAGATGTTCATATTTAAGTAAAAAAAATATTTAAAAACATTTTTCTTTAAGCTGCACTTTCACAGAAATACCATTTTTACAACTTTTTTTATTTTTGTCTTGGAAATAGCAAGACAACAAATAAAAAAAGTTGTCAAAATGGTAAATCTGTGAGGGTGCAGATTTAACAGCCTCTTTAGAGTCTTTTATATTTTATTTTTCTGGTTCACTTAGATGATGATATAACTGTTTTATTTAATTTCAGAGATGTTCATTGTGGCTGTTTGAGTCTGCCAAGTTGATGCTGAACAGGAGTAGGCAGTTAATACCATTGATCTGATAGCAGCTTTATCAGTGGTTTTACAGGATATTTTGTGCAAAACACAAGAGACTGAATTCGGTTCAAGAGCAGAGATGAAATAAATGAAGTGTGTCAATATGAATGAAAACTTTCCTTGACTGCAAGGACTAAAGAAAAAGATTACAGCCGAACAAGCTAGAGATTTTTCAAAAAGAAGCAAGATGGGGGTTTTTAACCCTTGGCAAATAAACCTTTAAAGGGATTATTTCATACCAAGGACAATTTTTATTGTTATTTAATTATATAATGGTATTATTAAATTGTAAAAAATGCTGTTGTTATCAATATGATTGTCTATGTTCTTTTTATTTCAATGACTGTTTAACTCCCATGGTAAATATTAAAGACATAAAATCGAGTTAACGTTTGTGGGCAATAACTAGCCAACCGGTTCACTTAGTTTGTAAGAGTGCTGTGCTAGTATACCGGCAGCCCTTGGTTCGAGCTTTTTCCTATCATGTTACTTTAGTATTGTTATAGTCAATATGCCTAGGTGTCGTTAGCGTACTGTAGGCCGGATATTTTCTTGGCCCAAATTCAAACAGCCTTGAGATTTAAATTAAACTTGGTACACGTGCAAATTTCCGTAAACAATATGCTCATGTCCAGCAAGATTCTACATAATATTCAAAGACTTAAATGATTAAATACATCTGCTGCTGCTGTATTAAAATTTTCATAACTAAGATTGTTCATCATTGTAAATACAGTGCTCAAGTTTAAAGCTGCATTCTCACAGACTGACTGTTTTGACAAAAAAAATGTCTGAAAACCAGTGATATTAGATTGCTGATAGAAATCAGGGAACATTTTTACATATCTTGACCGTTTTGACAACAAAGTCTGTAAACCAGTGATGTAAGATAGCTGATAAATCAGTTAATCTGTGAGATTGCAGTTTTAAAGGTGCAGGTCCCTCAAGGTCAGTTGGTAGGAGATATCATCAAATTCAACGAAGAATCATACATTCAATGATGCAATTCAACTTATTCATTTTCATTAGAATCCGCATATAATGAACACCATGAGCTCTGTTTGTTTTTTGTTTTTTGTTTTTGTTGTGTTTTTTTTGGGGGGAGGATTATGACAAATTTATTATTTCTGTAGAAATTGTCTGATACTTTCATACAAATTATAGCAAAACAAAAACAAATGGTTGTATAGAATTAAAAAATTAATATTTATTTAATTATCTATATAATAAAACATTATAATGCACATTGTAAAACGTAAATGTTAAACGTAAATAAAGTACAAGGACATAAACATATTTAATTATATATATATTTATATGATTATTAAATAATAATATCTCTTATGATAATAATAATAATAATAAACATAAAAAGGTGTTGAATACTTAGCACATAACATATTATATATGTTTGAATATCAATAATAACAGTCAAAAAACAGTTCAACCAACAAAAGAGATCCAACAAGTACTAGTATCCAGAAAGTACTAGCAATGGGAATCCAACCAATATGACCTGACAACCTACAATAGCGGTTCAATCATCACTTCGTTGCAGTCAAATTAGGCTCAACTAGATATTCATCCATTAAATGCAGTCCAACCAACACTTGTGGTCAAACCAACACTTCTTGTCCATCCATTGAAAGTTGTTCAACCAAAACTTTTAAATCAACTGATTATAGCTGTCTGATAAAACAATAGCTGTCTATCCAACAGTGATTCAAACAACACTAGTTGTCATCACATATTCTGTCAAACAAGCAGTCCAACCAACGATGATGGTCCAACAACACTTCCGGTCCAACCATTTATAATTGTTCAGCCAACACGTTTGGTCCATCCAATATAGCGATCCAGTAAGCAACAGATGTCCAACCAACAATAGTGTTTCAACAGGCACTAGCTGTCCATCACGTTGCTACCAATCTAGCAGCCCAACCAATTGTAGTTATGTTCTTCATTGAAAGTAATGATCTCAGAAGATATCATCAGCACATTTGAATCATATCTGTAAAGAAAGGAATGGAACATAAAAAGTATATTTTTTTTATAAAAAGGTAAGTTACTCACAGACTTATTTATGGATGGGTTTTAAGACAATCTGGACCCCGATTTAATTCCAGGCCTGGGTGTATGCGACTAGCCCGGTGGCCATCATAATATTTAAACATAACTAACTAGTTATAACTCATTCCGAAGACTACACAGGTGACAGGATAACTTTTATATAAATATTCAATTTCATTTACGTACATTCACAACTCGACATATACGAAATCTGCTCTGCAAATTTACTCCACCCACTTAATAAATCTAGAGTGTGATCGTGTACAATGGATTAAATCTTTGATTTCTTCTACAAAATTAATATGAACCATTATATGCATTTTATTCTCATCATATCGAAAGGCGGTACTTTGATTGGATTAACTGCATCTCTGCTGTTGTATTTCTTCAAATTTGCTAGCATCTTCCTTATTTACATTTTACCGGAAGTCATGCGCGCGCAAGGGATTATGGGAAACCGTTAAGTCGCGAATCCTATAAAATATTATATTTGCTCACCTCTTTATAACCTCAAAACAAATTTAACAAAGGGATGTTTATTCTACTCCTGTAAAGATTGCTCTTTAATACGATTGGTCAACGTGAACTTTTCGAACTGTTTATTTGTTGGCCTTCCCTACTCACTTTTGTATTGTTTAAAGCTCGTGAATAATGTAGTTTATGATTTTTTTTTTTAAAATTGTAATAGTATACCAACATATTATATCATTCTGCTTATTTGAAAAGTTGTACGATGTAGCCTCAAAATGTTGCAGTACTTTTTTTTATTTAAATTGCAAATAAGACAACGTAGTCAATTTCAACAAATTCAACACGAAATAACATGCTTATGTCAATTTCGTTCTTTACATTTTCACCAGAAAGTAATTTTATCCTTGCCTCCTTATCACAAAGAACACATAAAGATAAAAGCAGTCACCTTATGAGCCGCCATACATCTTCTTTAAAAACCGTAAATACTGTGATGTGATTCCCCATCGGAAATTTACTCATTTTTCAAAGGCGGCCGTAAGGTTGTAAACTACTCGAGAGTTAAGGATCAACATGTTTTGCAGACAATTATAAATATGTGAGATAATACCGGAATATTCCAAATAATATTATTTTTGATGCATTTTCTTCCTTTCTTTCTTTGTCACTTACCAAAGGAAGATCTCAAAACACTTAATCTAATATTTCATTGTTTATTTTTTCACTTACCCAAGGAGATAAGGAGCAATGTAAAATAAACTTTTTTGTTTTGTGAGGTTTAATTTTATTTATTTCAGGAATCAATGTTATTCACATGAGACTTTAATTCGTTATCCGTTGTTGTAGGAGCCCCGGATGATGCCACGCCATATATGTAAACTGTCAAAATTATAGATGCAATGCCAGCAACACTAATTTCTTTTATAAACGTGACATAATCATGATTCCACCGGCATTAAAAAGCATAGTTTGGTTCAGATAAATCAACGTTAAAGTTAAACAATAACAATACGTCGTTTGAAACATATTATATGCGATAGAAAATGCCTTTTCAGCCTTCCATTCTTTCAAAATCTAAAACCATTTTATTTTAGAACGGAAACATTTTTTTTAATAAATGTTCGATACAATACAAAGCGGGCTTCTGTTATTATTGTGTATTTCACTGTGAGCGAGTGCTATCACCTAATCACCCTACTTTTCTGTTATGAACAGTGATACTTATCTTTATTTTTCCAAGACACAATGTCTACTTCAAGCTATTATCTTATCATTCCTATTCTAAACATTTTCTCAGACAAGCCCGAAGTTGTTACATGTAGTATAATACAGAACGCTTAGTTATGAATTATAGACTGAGGAGCAGATACATTTTAAAGTTTTTTTGTTTATTACTTTACAAATTGTCTAATAGTCTGATGATTTTTACATGAAAATGTCTTTACATTATTTCAAATTAATGGAGATGATACATGTCACAATGATTTTGTCTTAAACGTCAATAAAGTGGACACTATGACTTTCATTACATTTCAAATGTCAATCTCTAAAGGCTTGGTTCCAAAACTAATTTTACTAGCTGAACATGTTGGATCACCATAACCTACCTTTCATTGCTTTCATTTTCACCACATTGTTTGTACTCAAACCCACGATTGTACAACTGTATCGAACACATAGTGGTTACGCTCAACTGAATTTAGTTTTCTTTTAAGAACAGTGAAATAATTTCTAATGTTGTTTTATGTTAAAAGAACAAGTGGAACTTTCATTACATCGTGAAACTCTTAAAATGCTAATGCGCATACAAATCGGTAAATTCACTAAAGAATATATGCCATATTTAATATAGTGGTCTATAACCTAAAAACTCGATTAAGATAACATAAATGTATTACGAACACATACTTCAACATTGCTCTGTATTAATTTGATCATCTTAACCATTTCTCAGCTTAACCCAGGACTTACCACCCATAATGGCTAATGATTGAGGCCTTTTCATAACCAAAAATGCACAGCACAATTTCGATTCGTGAAATAAAGCCGTCTACATAATATTCACAAATTGAATAGAACTTCACAATCAAAATGCATACGATCCACTTTCGTTTTTAAATGTCCATCATCTGGGTAATTCTTTAGCATGTATATGGTTACATAATTGATATAGTTTGGAAACAAGTGTAAAGGATTTGCTGTCAATTACCTTATCAGCAAAATTGTTGTAATATCAGCACACTTCTACAACATAGATAAAGTTTTGCATATTCATCAACAGAAACAGAAACTCCTATATATCAACATTCACTTCTTCCTGTTCCTTAATTCTAAACATTAATCATCGGCACCAAAACTGATCTTCTGTGGTGAAAAGGTTACATTGTTTAACTGATTGAGTGTCTCAAACGCGATGTCAGACTCAGAAATCCCCAAGAAATGCAGTACAAAACAATTTGCTCTGGCGTTGTATTTAAAAAAGTCAAAAACGGTCTTAGATAAGACGCAATGGCTTTTTCCATTCCAAGGATAAGAAACCTTTTCAAACGCACATATGCCATATCGTATAACTTCTCTACATTTGCACTCATTTTCCAGTATCCTGTTTGTCTGCACATCTTACGTAATGGATTATATCACATTAGGCATTGGACAAGTCATTTATTTGACCATAGGCCTATTTAATCAAGATTCCCAGGACCTGTTATGCGCGTAAGAGAAATGTTCCAAATCGTATTTAAAAACGTATGTGAGGTTGGTTTATGGTAATCAAGTGGGTTCTCTTCGGTTCTCCGGTTAACTACCCCCCCCCCCCCCCCACAAACACACAACATATGACTACACTCTCGTGTTAAATAATTCTATCGAGAATGATATGTTAAATATTTTAATAAATTGCTGAACATTTGTAGTTTTTTCTTTATCCAGTTAAGGTACAAAATTGCTCCTATTGTTCTTGATGAAGCGACAAAACTGGTTAACCAGAATGTGAACAGGAAGAGCCACCGTCAATTGAAAATGAACAAGCTGATCAAACAAATTTCAGTTTCAATCATTTAAATAATATTCTTCAACGCTAAAGTTCAATCCCTAGAACATACTCGAAAGGTTCATGCAACTCCTTTACACAGAAACATTCACCAGGTCTTAATAAATCACTGATTTTTCAATACCGTTAGTTTGATCATGTCAAAAAAGTATTTCAGTAGTTTCAAATTCATAATTTCTTGCTCGCCTGTGCTTTCAAAGAATAAATGGAAAGATGTTATGATCAGATTGGTTTGTTTGTGGTCGTAGAGCAAACAAAAAACATAATATGTAAAAAATAACCTAAGAAATAATTCAAAAGAGGTTAAATGTGAAGCAAGCTCTACAACACTAGCGTTAACTATTGTGTGTATACCGACAAAGAAAACAACAACAACAACAAACAAAGATGAACGCTACCTTTTTTTCGTTCGTATACAATAATATCATTCTAACACACATGCAAGCTTAGTTACTATGTCAACTTTTTTAAAAGTTTTTTTTAAATATTTTTGCACACAGGCATACCATATTATTCAGCATAAACAATCTTTATAGATAGCTTTTAGAATTGTTACTTGACAAATGAAAAACTACATTTTGATGTTACGTCTATTACACAGGCAATTTACCTAAGTAAGATGCACGGAAACAGAAATAATTTTAACGTTACAATCTCCGAATGTCACTTCAAAGTCGTCAGAAAACAATTAGAGATAATCAAATAGGCCAGAGTAGAATGAAATAATTATAACTAAATGCAAAGAAACAAATCGGTTCACAAATTGTGTTCTATAAGACATGATTGTCTTTACAAAATAAAACGGTGTAAACCAAGCACGTCTCAATATTTACAAACTAAAATGTTAGGCTAAGAATCATTTAATATCATGTCATTCCTTTCGAAAGTGGCAAATATTTTCAAATTTTGTCACATCAATTTATATTTTCTTTTTGTATTATTCGGTCCCTAAAGGGTTTTAGTTAACAACTTATTGTATAATGTAACAATTGCCCTTTAAAATGATATTGCAAATGAATTTTATTGCCGAGGAACCACTTTGGTAAATTCCAATTATTGCCATTCTAAATAAGAGACGAAGTGTAGAAGAAGTGTATAATGACAATAAACAGCACTTTACGCGAGCATTACTAAAACATATTTATGTTCTTAAAGTGATTTTCACTGCCAAGTGATAATTTGAATCATCCTACTTTCGTCATTTCGACATTATATGGCAATATATTTGCTTTTTGGAAAGTAAATGCTTTAATGCCAAACTAAAGTAAATGCATATCTTTATTCATTGTGATATATATGCTTTGGGTAGAAAGCAAAATGCAATAAAGAAATCAATGGCTTTGTTTATTTTGCTGCGTTCTTAAACATATCACGAGTCTAAATAGGTTTAATAGTGTTAACATAAGTGACCTTCATGGACAAGCCTATGATATAACTCCTACTCATGCTTTTATAGCAAATTTAAGCAAATTACAAAACACACTGTAACGTAAATAACAAACACCTACAATACAAAACAGAGCACACCCATTATAAAGCACAGGAAACACTCCATAAAAATACATCATTAAACGTCAAAATGTAAAAAATACTCTCTTTACAATCATGAATGGTTTCTTAATACATTAACTAATAACACCTGGTTTTTATCAATAGCTTTAAATTAGACACACTTATAATAAAGATCTGACAAGCACTATCTTGGAAGTACAAATCAACATGAGGATGAATGAAGTTAACCAATAAAATTGACATATGTTGAAGACTTAATTTGCAAATACAGAGCTACAATATATTTATATTTATATTTGATGACAACTGCATATTTCTCTAAGGCAGACATCCACAACAGTTACAATTCTAAACTCGGCATGTTTCCTACTTATTTATCAATGCTATATAATATATGGCAACATATGTCTCTCGGGCCCCATTTATCTAAGATTTCAGTTATAACGTAATCACATAATGTAGTTTTAATGTGAATAATGTCTGTTGGAAAAAGCGAACATAAAATCAACTATTATCAAACGCCTGAAAGTATTTAAACTAATAAAATATTTGTAAAATAAAACAGCAACTTAAACTACATTGTTTCTTATTTTTTTCACGCAAACAACATTCCTTTTTATTTTTTTAATTATCTGAACCTACATAGCAAGAAGATTACTGTTGTTTTCTGTGAAGTGTAAAAATTGCCACTTTATTTTTGTAACATAACGTCAAACTGATGTGAAAGTCAATTTTATCCCTAGTTCTACAATGCGTCTACTCTACTGCTTTCAAGCTCAAACATATTAATTCATTTGTGACTGTACACACAACTGTTAGTGTTCATGTTATTGTTTGTTACTGGAAGTTATATCACAATATTTAAGAAAAGTTGAATGGTAATGCCTACTTTAACCCACAATGGAACATTCTGCCTTTGCTTACTATTCCAGTTGAGGTACCCTTTCTTTGTATTGATTAATTCATTGATATCAACGTCAGTTATTTCTGTTGTATTGTGTGCTTCATGTACTCGTGTTCTGGCCCTATTAACAATAAAACAATATCATATTCCGTATAACGGGATCAAGCTGTGACATTAGGGCAATACTATTGTTTTTGTGTAATATGTCTTAATTTCAATTTTTAAAAATATTTAAACTTAAATTTCTACTTAAAATAAAAATGCCACGATAAACTAGTTCTTTTTATGTTAAATACAGTTTAAGCAAGTGAAATGATACTCAAGTGGATTTGGGTTCAATTGTTATGCTTCATCTAACTAACATTATGCATAGTGAGTATTTTTCGAG
Source organism: Mya arenaria (assembly GCF_026914265.1). NCBI lineage: Eukaryota > Metazoa > Mollusca > Bivalvia > Myida > Myidae > Mya > Mya arenaria. The sequence goes on along the minus strand of NC_069132.1, from coordinate 60,051,023 downwards.
CACTGTTTTTTTCCGAATGCAATCATTAAATGTCCTCCTGCATATATATTGATTTTACTTTTATTACTAATATCAAAATCACATTCAATAATGAACAAATTGACAACGACGTGATTGTTTTAGTGTTGAATGGTCCGAATGTCATGTCATATTGCTGTTTGCTCAATAATTTTGTTTAAAGACACATGCTCCATTTAAGTCCACAGTAAAGTGCGACGTAGTTTGTTTTGTTTTTAAAATTTAAACTGTTTTCTTAATAACTACGTGCTGAATAATAATACAACAAATTCATCTTATTACTCATTATGCATACTTTATGGTACGGATTGTCAAAATATTGATATATTCATTTTTTTTTGTTCACGTTGCAAGTGTGCTTTTCCGCTTTCAACAGAAAAGTAGATATATATAAATCTAAAATTACCTGTCTTCATGTGCAATAATAGCTCATTGATTAACAATAACAGACGATACATTTTTTTGCGACGTAGTTTGTTTTGTTTTTAAAATTTAAACTGTTTTCTTAATAACTACGTGCTGAATAATAATACAACAAATTCATCTTATTACTCATTATGCATACTTTATGGTACGGATTGTCAAAATATTGATATATTCATTTTTTTTTGTTCACGTTGCAAGTGTGCTTTTCCGCTTTCAACAGAAAAGTAGATATATATAAATCTAAAATTACCTGTCTTCATGTGCAATAATAGCTCATTGATTAACAATAACAGACGATACATTTTGCCTACTACTTAGCCATGAACACGTTTCTCGTTATCCTTAGTATATAGTGTCATACGACCGCGTAATGTACAATGACACATGATAAAAGCGAAAAGGTCGGAGTTTTAACAGACACGTCATTATTTTCTGCTGATGTAGTATATGATTTTGTCAATAGTAGGTCTTGTATTGCTAATATGAAAGTTTTGCGTTTTCTTTTGATACAAATATACAATGTTGTGGAATAAAATCTTAAATGAGGGTAAATTTCAAGTGTAGAAGCAGAAGAAGGTATTATGTTATAATATATCATAAGATATCATTGATCATGACATGAAAACAAAATGAAATGAACCACCTATAAGTGTTTGAGAATATAATACTGACTGTTAAAGTGAAATATAAATGCATAAACTTACATTAATGCAATGTTGATACTAATACAACAAATAAAGCGGGGGGGGGGAGAACTTTACATGGGCTTACATATCTATAACTTTCGGGCAGCCGTATAAGAATTATCGCATGAAAATACTTGAATCACATTTATACTATAAACAGGAGCTTTATTTCTTCATTTGAACATTTATTCGAAAATATTTAATATTTTTCTCGTTTATATTTTTCCCAGTCTAAAATTGCCAATTGAGTCCGGATCTAGGTAAAGCGCGATGCCCCAGCCTCGTACGTATCTCATAAGCATATAGTGTGTCAGTGGTCAAGTTAGTATTAGCCTTGGACATTCCTATACATTTCTTTGCAATGAAGGATCGTGTTGACCTCAGGATTTCATTTGACATTATTTGATACTATATCTGTTTCTCTTTTAATTTTATCCTTAATGACACTTGGCGCTTAGAGATATATATTTCAAATAATTTCACATTCTTTAGCTTTTACCCAGTGCCATTAAACCGGATTTATGTTTAAACTATTTGCTACTGAGCATGTTTCTGTAGCTTTTCGCATAAATATCGGCCTTTTCAAAATAAATAAAGGGAGACCGCAACTTTGAAATGACAAGTGTATCTTCAGTTTACTATGCAATATGAATAAAACAGTCCGAACGGCTATAGTTACCAACTTATCCAAACATTTTATCGCTTAAAACAGTTAAAGTTCAACATTAGCTCTGTATACGTCAACTGATAAATAAAACTGATTGGCTACCTTATTAAAAAGTATACAGCCACGATAGTTAGAAGGATCAATACGATCTCCTTTCTTGAAAATAACTGGAACAATTATGCCCTTGATCCACGATTCTGTGTAATCCCTTTTGGTTGAACAATTGTACTAGATACGGTGCAATAAAGGTTTTCTTATAAAAATAATCTAATCAATGCGACATTATATTACTGTTATATATCAATATTCACTTCTTCATAAAGACTAGCATAAATAAACAGCTTCATCAGTAATGCGGTTAATAGGATACAATTTCTAAATAACTGATCGCGATCTCAATTTCGGAATTCTCCGAGACGTCTGAAATGTAGTACAAAATAATTTGTTATTGTGTCATAAATTCAAACGATAAGACGTCATATTGTCCCCCATTACTACATATGCAACCCTTTGGTAGTATATTGTTTTGTTTGCTCATACCATGCAATGAATTATATCACATATAGCAATTTTCTTGTAGTCTATCGCGTTGCTTATCTCATTGGAAAGGTCATTGGATGAATCAAATAGGCCTGAGGCTCATTCAATCTGAATCATCTATATGTAAAACATTGTTCTTAGGATTCTTAATTGAAGGGCCGCCTGGGAAAGAAGAATTAGAAGTAGGTAGACAAGTCAATAGGACAAAAAACAGCAGATTATGTAATTCTTAGAACATACTGAAAGGCCCCAACCCTTGTCTTAACACTTTCGACTTTTATTTTTCAGCTGATATGGTTTTTGTTTGAAAAAAACAACAAATGTCATGGTAGTACGATAGTCTTTTTGTCTTTGTCCTCATCGTCGACCTTAACTAAGTACAGTTCACTCGCTGTACTAAAATATACTTATGTTTTAAAACAAATATTTAGTACCAAATAATAATTTGAAACTGTCTATTTGCGTCATTTCGATATTGTTCTTGCGAATGGTATGAAAAATGCAATCAATTTGCTTTGGAGCTTAAATCCGAAATTTAACAAATGCATTTCTCTGTTTATTGCGTCAAATACGCTTTTAATGGGGAACAAAATGTAATAAAGTTATCAGTTACGTCATTTGCTGTTCTGAGTACGTAAACATGTTCAAGGAAAACCCTCTGTTGTTAATCCAGAATAAAGCCGAACAGTATTCGAGTATAACGTGCTTCTCTAGCCGTATAAAACAACTCATGCGTAGATAAGCGTGAATAGCACACACCTACACTACAGTACAATCCGTACTTATAAAACAACGCTAGAAAACACTCTGTAAAAGTAATTGAAAAGGGTATTGGGATTTTTATTGTGTTTTTTATAATTAAACTCTGAATCGGGGAAGGAATATAAGCATTGATTGTGTTGCCATTGTCTGACGTCTGTGTAATTATATGTTCTCACAAGGGTATGTACTGCACATTTATAAAGTATGCTCGACAACAACATTGCGTTAAACAGTAACACGAAAACCACTCTTTGATTAGTCGAGACATTCTGCAAAGAAATAAAAACGCGATGAAAGCGAAGATACTGAACTAGTATAATCATGGGCTTACAGAAAACACTGTGCATGAGATTAAATGCATTTTAAATGGTCTTAACACATTTAACGAGTATATGCTGCTTATTCAAATTACTTTTCATATGAATGGAGAAGTATTTGTACTATACATGAGCCATTTTTTAAAAACGAATTTAGTTAAACAGTTTTTTACTTCCAAAGCTTCAACAAAACAACTTTTTTTAATTTATTCCGATAGTATACAATGGAACAATCAGCAAACGTTCGACAACATATCGTAAGATTCAGAAATTTGGCTTGATGGTATGGTGATCTCAAATGTCATTGAGATTTTCATGCATTTGAAAACATATCACATTTTCTTACCACTTCATAATGATATTAAAATGTGTTCGAAATATATAATATATTATACTCAGTGACACTGTAAAGAAAATCAATATACTAAGATACGATATTTGATCTTTAACACACACCTTTTGTTTAAAGCATCTAATCTTTGACACAGGTGCTAACAAAACACTGTCAGTGTATTTACTCAACAAAATAATCAAGACTGGCCATTACCGTAATTAAGGATTTTATTACAGAGCGATCGTAATACTGATGTCGGTTATACAGCTTGATTTGTTGTTTATGGCTGTTTCTTCTCGAATAAAAGACATAAAGTAGTATGTACGCACGCGGTACGACGTATATGGCCTGATAACTCACATTTGTTCCTCCAGCCTCAAGATAAATTTAGAATTTGGACTGACCTAACCTTAATTGTTTTTAAAGGATGATAATTCATCAAGTAGGGTTCTGTTTCATTTATTTGTATATAAGACACAGCGTATTCAATTTAGTCAGACTTGAATAAGAAACATTTTTGACAATAACGCGTTTTTTATTCTTTTTTAAAGGAATTTTTTAATAGGTCATGGTAACAATTCCTTAAAGTAAGACATTTTCTTTAATGACCTTTAATAGTGTCATTTGTTTCCGTACAGGCCTATTGCAGAATAAAATTTATCGCCAGACGTATTATAGAGGCGGTGGTATGGTTGTATGAAAAGTAATCGATGCAAATTTAATTTTCTGCCAACTATCTCTATCTTAGGGAAATGCCCAGTTCTAAATCCACTTATTCAATGTAGCTAAGTACTTAAATACCATTAAGTAAGATAAAGACACTCGTAAATTTTTTAAAGACCATGGATTATCTGACTTGGGTGTTGGACGATTGTATAATGTCAACACTTGTTTCAGATCACTATCAATTTTAGTAAATTGTCCAGTGCAGAAGTAGATACACATCATACGTACGTTCCTGCAAGACGTATCTACCGTCCTGTTAATGCATATTTATGCTTCATTTCTATATAATACAAAATTCGAGAAAGCGATCGCTTGCAGTCATTACCTAATTATTGCAATTGATAGATCTCGCGATATTTTGTTATGTCGTATGCTTTCTTGACATTAAGATAAATTACTTTCTTTTGATTTGCTTTCTTTTTGTGGTGTAGTTACACACATTTTTTACGCTGATGCATAAATAAAATACGTCTTAACAATGTTTTTGCGTCATTGTTAACAAGCTGATGTTGATGTATCATTTGTTTCAAAAAATTATCAATACCATCACGGAGGTGTACTTCTACGACGCTCGGTGCATTTGTATAAGTTCTATGTTTTCATTAAGCTAAATAAACGGTTATAAAATATGTGATTTGTATATGGGTTTGTGCCATGGATCACTTGTGTTAGGGAATTTCCATGTGTTGGACAGGAACCAGCGGCCTGCTTGATGAACTAAGCATATTTATTTCTTGTAGCCAGTAATATTTCAGTTTCATTTCAGCGTTTTAATCCTGTCACCTCAGCAGCAATAAGGTAATAGTATGATGACTGTTACCTTCTTAACGAGAAAAAGAAACTTTAGCAGTAAGTTCAATATAGTATCCTCCTTTAGAGTTCATTATTCCTAATCTGAGACCTTAAACTGTCAGGAAATATGCAATAATTATATTTCCATGAAATAAAGTTTCAGACAATTTCCAGATAATTGCAAGACACAGTTGATTTATATACACACTGCACTGACAACGTCGGATGAAGCTAAGTAACAAGCATATCTGATGTGATGGAAAGATGCAAACTTAATTGAGATTTCTGAAATGACAAAGTTATTTCGGCAGCAAAGAAACACAAAAGTACGGGCAGTATGGGCAGTATAAAAAAGGTCATCAAAGGGTTAAAAAATGCTTCGTGGAAAACAAGATCGATATCATTTGGTTTTGGTATTCGGTTTAGGCAGGTCAAAGATAACATGTACTCGTTTGCTATTTCAATTATTATGATGTAAAAACTATTGTATTGCAAACTTATGTCTGGTCTTATTACAGTTTCAAAATTTGCAATAATTTTGTTGTATCTAAATTCGGCGACTCTATTGTCTGTTTAATGAATAATGTCAAAAAGTGCATATATGTTCTGTTTTTTATGTGCAATTTACATAAAAACTGGTATGCTTTCGGTAAAAAAAAACGTGGTCGATATCTTCCGAATTATACAGACAATAAACAAGAGACAAGAGAAACAACAATCATAATACTAAAATATCAAAACATTCTTATCAGTAAATGTTGGTGTGAAGTGAAATATTAACATATGTTAAGGTTTTGCTTGATAAACCAAACGGACCAGAAATAACCTAATAAAACAATGCTTTATATCGATGTTTAGCTTAGGTTACACAGTCATACACTATTATATCAGATAAAAACATTTTCATTATGAATGGCCGACTTAAAAATTTATTTTGACATTCATGCAGGCCAACTTTTAATTTACATGAACATTACATAAAGCAAAGCGTTTTGTTTTTAAACAAGCTGAACACTATACGTTTAATCTGACAGACAAAGCAAAAATTAAGACACAAATGCATTAAAAACGTTTTCATTATGGAGGTTTACGTGAACATAAACGTTGGTATCGAAATTGATTTTATTATGTATTTGCAGACTCGCTGTTGTCGCAGTTACTATCAAGTACATTTGATTATTACCTTGAACAATGCACCCATATCTAGATAAGTTCAACCGTACACATATCCGTCCATCTAGTATTTCGCAACCACTACATTCATACCAACATAACGTCTATCATCAAATGTTGGGGTTGGCCCACTACATTTATATCAACATAACGTCTATCATCAAATGTTGGGGTTGGCCCACTACATTCATATCAACATAACGTCTATCATCAAATGTTGGGGTTGGCCCACTACATTCATATCAATATAACGTCTATCATCAAATGTTGGGGTTGGCCTACTACATTCATATCAACATAACGTCTATCATCAAATGTTGGGGTTGGCCCTCTACATTCATATCAACATAACGTCTATCATCAAACGTTGGGGTTGGCCCACTACATTCATATCAACATAACGTCTATCATCAAATGTTGGGGTTGGCCCACTACATTCATATCAACATAACGTCTATCAAAAAATAATGGGGTTGGCACCTTTGGAACACTTAACAGCTTCCAAGATTAAATGTTGGCTTTGTCGGCTTTACTCTTGAATTGGCTCTAAATTTGTCATCTTTATTTTGTACTTCTTCATAGTTTTTCTTATTTCATTTTACATTAACACATCATTATCTTAAGTATAGGTAACATTGTTATGTAAAAACTTCTTTCAAATAATTAAACCTAGAAACCACTTTTGTATAACATCGTTAACATTGTATGCTCTTGAAAATGTCTTGATACTGTTCTATTCTACCCATTTGATTGTATCATTTTGTTTATGCTATAAACATTGTATTGTTTTATGCAATACACTATGAAAGTGAAACTGATGTATGTATACTTAACACTTACCCATCACTTCCGATCAATTCCCTATAATATAGGTTAATTGCTCGCTAATATGCATGGCAAACACAAACTACCTCTTACAATTGACGTATGTCACGTAGACGCCATTTGAAAACAACTCACTTCAGAAACATACAATTAAGTCATCTAGAGGAGAAACATACAACTAGGCCTTTATTATGTACGACAAGTCGTTCTCATTGACACGCTTTTGACACAGACGAAGATGAATTCAGGCCGAACAAGTTTCAACTACTACAAATTTGTATTTGATACAAATCATGAATTAAATCAATACAAAATAATATAAATCAGAGTTTGTCAATGTTAAAGTATCATTTTAAAATTATCTCATATAATTATCTTATATAATTATCTCATATAATTATCTCCTATTATTATCTCATATAATCATCTCATATAATTATCCCATATAATTATCATAATGTAAAACGTTACGACGATATTAAACACACGGCACTGCATCGATAAGGTATCAAGGCGATTGTAGTCGAAAACTGCATAGTATTTCGTCCGAAAAGGCCATTTGTAAGCAAAGTTTCGTAAAAATACAGTATTTTATCCCTGTGGTTAAACAATTTAAACCAAATGGACCAGCAAAGTAGCCTTCAATTTAACTTAAATCTCGTTTAACGAGAAAAAAAGGTAAATATAATTGAAACAAATTAAACGAGAAACATACAACTAACGAATACAGCAGACACTTTACACAAAATAAAGATATCGTTATATGTTATTGTTTGGGTAATCGCATTACGGTCTACTTATCTTATGTTTTATCTAAATAATGTACTCTCAACAAATACAAATCTCATCGCAGCATTCGGATGCTTTCTATTTTTTTTCTAAATTTCTACACCAGAGTACAATAAATACCATGTACGTTTTATAACATTTAGCGCCCGCTGTAATGAGTTCAAGTTTTACCATAAACTTATTCTGGTTACATCTTTTAATTAATTTGTGCTTTTACTGTGTACTCAACTTTCAACTTAGACGATTTTTGACATTTTTAATTTATACATTGCCATGTCATATTTGACATATATTGATAACCTGTTGTTACCTGAAATATGAGCTTGTTAAAGCGGACGTGATTAAACAACATGCATTAGTTCAGGATCTATCTTAACATTTTCATTGATCTACCACAATAAGTTGCGGTGAGTGCTAGGGGTATCTATCCGTAGAAGTATACATGAAGGTCATACACTACACTTACAATGTTCTTTACTCTTTCGCAGCAGACCATGACAAATAAACATTATGAAATTGGTTTAATTACATACCTAATGACAACAGTGCCTGCATAGATTTTAATGTTATGTACCAACGGTTTATTATCATTAAATCGGCAAACTTCAAAATATTCTATTTTTCCTTTGTATAATTACTTGTTTAAAATCATTGAAAGGCATAGGTTGCGATCATTGATGAATAAAAGGATACCTGGATAAAACAACTTTAAGGGGTCTCAACTATTTCAACCAGTGATGCATACAATACAGTCCAACCTTGACACTTTCCTTATTGTTTGCAACAACATTACTGTTTAACTTTTATTGGAATGTGCACACCTTCCACATCGATACCAGTACGAATCACTGACAGCAAACTATTTAATAACTTAACTTAGATTACTATGTTGCACTACGATGGCACTGTGTGTATGTTTATAAATATTAATACCTTATCCCTCTATGATGTGTCCTTTCACATTCGCAAAAAAATAACAAATTCTAAAAGCTCATATCTAAGAATTCCTTACATGATTTTTGTAAATGTTTAAAGGTGTATTTTGTAGCCTATATTTTTTCTTCTTTTATACACCAATTGTCATAATGAGATCGTTCATCCTTAAACAATACTTCTAGAGTCATTTAATGACTGTTGCGGGTTCATTTGTGAAGATATACAATGTTGAGTCTTTCATCCTTAAACAATACTTCTAAAGTACTTTAATGACTGTTGCGGGTTCAAGTGTGAAGATAATCAATGTTGAGTCTTTCATCCTTAAACAATACTTCTAGAGTCATTTAATGACTGTTGCGGGTTCAAGTGTGAAGATAATCAATGTTGAGTCAAGTGTGAGGTTATGACCATACAATCTTGTTTAATCCAAGGAAGGCTTGTGTTTCAGCACACTCTTGTTTAATCCCAAGAAGGCTTGTGTTTCAGTACACTCTTGTTTACTTACCGTTCCATTGCAGATATCCCTTCATTTATCGGAAAAGCAATTTTGATGAGTTTGTGGTCTGATTGTGGTGTTTGTATAAGTTCATGTGGTGTTTATATGTTTGTTTCTCTAGAGTTATTTGGCGTTTGCTCCCATGCCTTTTGCCTCGAAGAAGGGTTTATTTATTTTTTTAATTTTCGACAACTTGGCTTATCTCGGTAGTGTCCATTGTGCCATTGATATTGAATTGAAAAATGTGCGATTTCTTCATCAGAATCCAATAAGTCGTACAAATTGCATTCCAAAAACAATAAATTACGTGCCATTGTACAACATTTTATTAATATCGCTGTTTTATATTTCCTTATGCAAATTACAGTTATTTTCTCATTATTCTAACACACACATGTTGCCGCTTCTTCAGTCTATCACCACACTTGTTGTCTACTCCATTACCGTCGTTTGTCACAGAGGGCAGACTTGATTTTTGTCCCTCGCAATGCTATTGTCATTAAGAACATATTTGTCCCTCGCAAAGCTATTGTCATTATGTACATATTTGTCCCTCGCAATGCTATTGTCATTAAGTACATATTTGTCCTACGCAATGCTATTGTCATTAAGTACATATTTGTCCCTCTCAATGCTATTGTCATTAAGTACATATATGTCCCTCGCAATGCTATTGTCATTAAGTACATATTTGTCCCTCGCAATGCTTTTGTCATTAAGTACATATTTGTCCCTCTCAATGCTATTGTCATTAAGTACATATATGTCCCTCGCAATGCTATTGTCATTAAGTACATATTTGTCCCTCGCAATGCTATTGTCATTAAGTACATATTTGTTTCGCGGTAATGTGGATGATCTAATACAAGGTATGAAGTTGTGCTTGCATCCCTGTAGTTGTAAACGTAGTTAACAAAACACGGGGAAGCAGTTCATTTTTTCAATATCTCTTTAAAAGTTGTGCGGACGGGAGTTGCTTCCTAAATTTTAATTCATTTCAATTGAAATATTATACTGTATAAAAATTGAGGCCATTTTGAACTGACATGATATGCTTTTATAGAGCTATTCTAAAAAGCCGTATAATCTTAATGGAATTCATGGAAACTCGTTGCGAGTGTCATTTTAGCGTGCTATAATATTTCTATGTTTAATACAATTCACATTGTAATGAATATATATAGGACAAACTTTGACAAAATCTATTACGCAATGTATTTGAGTCAATTGATGAACGAAGACAAAGCATTGTTTTGTGCCTATAAAACAATACACTTCTGATCGCTGGTAATATAGTGGCAAGAAACCATGTGACCTGATTTGTAGTAGAGGATGCAGTCGATTGAAATCATATGAACGAGATTGACGTATTAAGTAAAATAAAATTGAAAACATCACCAACAAAAATATGTTTTTACTTTAACCACTTATACAATACCAATCAGTTACCATAAATCTGCCAAAAGTGCAAAGGTATTGTGTGTCCATAAGGAAAGTGTGCAGACAATTATCACAGCATTGCAAAGAAACAGCATATAGTTAGAAGAAGCCAAACGTATTGTTAAATTTATTAGACCGCCGTATTGCAGAAGCAACTGAAGATTCATGGTAACTATGTTGTATTTGAACTATGTGTTTAAAAATAAATTTTGTTCAATTTTAACACTTACATTTGTTTATTTTTAATTTGAAATGATGCATAGGCATTTCATATCTTTAAATACAAATAAGGGGATTTTCCAATTTAATTGGAAATGTCAAAATCCAGCATATATGGTACTTCTGCAAAACGGACCAAGCTAACTTTCAAATGGAAAGTGCAAACGTTCATTATTTTCTGAACCTATCTGTTAAAGCGAAATTTTATGTATCATTTATGAGACACTTCCGCTAACATACCATGAATTGTTATTTTTAAGTCATATGATGATTGTTGCATCTTTACATTAAACCCTTTATATTAGCATGAGACATTTATAGAAGCAACTCAGAATCTAGCTATTACGTGATGAGATTTCTAATGCTTAACCAATTAAACGAGAACAACCATTGACGGTGGCAACACCGTGATGTACAACACTATTTTAATTAGTTTAGATAATGTCATACGTTACTGACTTATTTGGCATTTGCCATTACTTTCTTTACACGATTTCATTCCAACTCAGTAAAACTATGAGATTAAATTTTGTTTGTTTAACAATAATTGTTGTTTATCGTTTTGTCTGCTTTTCATGCATTAAATTACGCTACAGAGGACAAATAATTGTGGGCGCATATTTCCTCCTTGGTTTATTTCAATGATGGAAGCCGTAAACGGAAGGAGTACCTCAGTCGCCTATAAAGATTAATGGGTGGAGGGTTGAAGTGTATTTGGGTAAAGTTTGGGAGCATAGTTTAATGAGTTGGTTTGGGCGTCTTGTTGGTGTGCCGGCGGTCATGGGTTCGAACCCCACACTCGGCACACATTTCCTCCCAGGTTCACATTAACGGGGATAGTGTCCTCTATTGCCAAGCAACATCGTGTTTGTGTGATAGATTTTATCTTAAAACTTGGACGGGGAGGGAACGAGACGGGTCTCCGGTCCTGCCATGTAACACTTTCGCTGAGTGAGAATTTTGGACTGAAACAATTAACGGAACAGGTGCGAGTTAAGAAAATCTGACACAAATGATGGGCGGGAAGGTGTGTGAACACCTGTCAACTAATAGCATGGCTGATTAAGGGATTGAAACTAAAAAGAGTGGCGGGAGGTGTGTTCAAATTTGTGCCGGATAATTTTGGTAATGAGTCTCTTCTGCCAGTTGTAATGTATAAAATAGACTTGCACGATTACAGTTATGTCACTCTCGAACATCGTGATTGAGATTATACAGTATAATATTGTAGTAAAGCTTTCTTTAAACCAAAATGGTCTTGAATATTAACGTTTGTTCAATTTGTGATACTCAAACCTGATAAGGACAATTGTTATTTTAATCCGGCTAAATAGTTTTAGCATTTAAACAATGTGTCAAGTGGGGGATGCATGCTAGTTCACTGCGACATGTAAAAATCATAATGTTTTGTTTAAAATTCAATGCAAATTTCCCTATACAAATAAACGAACTTCGTGGATAAGCACAATCAATGTCAACCATTAATACTGGAAAGAGTTGGACATTATAATAATAATTATTGACCCAAATTATGAATTTCAAGAAGCCTTTACTATTTATATAGTTAAAACCTCCTTCTCCTTTACAATGGTTTCTTATATTGAACATATAGTATGGGGTAAATGTGGGAATGAGAATAAATGAGCAACCAAATGTATCTTATTTCACATACAAAAGAGTTTTATTTCTGTACAAATGCATAAACTGTTTAGAAGGTACGGAACCAACAATTCAAGATCTATAATTTTTTAAAGACCATGGATTATCTGACTTGGGTGTTGGACGATTGTATAATGTCAACACTTGTTTCAGATCACTATCAATTTTAGTAAATTGTCCAGTGCAGAAGTAGATACACATCATACGTACGTTCCTGCAAGACGTATCTACCGTCCTGTTAATGCATATTTATGCTTCATTTCTATATAATACAAAATTCGAGAAAGCGATCGCATGCAGTCATTACGCACTTATTGAAATTGATAGATCTCGCGATATTTTGTTATGTTTGTCGTATGCTTTCTTGACATTAAGAAACATTACTTTCTTTTGATTTGCTTTCTTTTTGTGGTGTACTTGTGTAAGGGAATTTCCATGTGTTGGACAGGAACCAGCGGCCTGCTTGATGAACTAAGCATATTTATTTCTTGTAGCCAGTAATATTGCAGTAGCGTTTGAATCCTGTCACCTCAGCAATAAGGTAACAGTACGATAACTTTAATCTTCTTAATGAGAAAAAGAAACTTTTGCAGTAGTATATAATATCCTTCTTTAGAGTTCATAATTCCTAATCTGAGACCTTAAACTGTCAGGAAATATGCAATAATTATATTTCCATAAAAGAAAGTTTCAGACAATTTCCAGATAATTTCACAGTTGATTTATATACATACTGCACTGACAACTTCGGATAAAGCGACGTAACAAGCATATCTGATATGATGGAAAGATGCAAACTAAATGAGATATCTGAAATGAAAAAGTTATTTTGGCAGCAAAGAAACACAATAGTACGGGCAGTATGGGCAGTATAAAAAAGGTCATCAAAGGGTTAAAAAATGCTTCGTGGAAAACAAGATCGATATCATTTGGTTTTGGTATTCGGTTTAGGCAGGTCAAAGATAACATGTACTCGTTTGCTATTTCAATTATTATGATGTAAAAACTATTGTATTGCAAACTTATGTCTGGAATTATTACAGTTTCAAAATTTTCAATAATTTTGTTGTCTCTGGGTTCGGCGACTCTATCATCTATTTGATGAATAATGTCAAAAAGAGCATATGTTTTCTGTTTTATATGTGCAATTTACATATAAAAGTGGTATGTTTTCGGTAAAAAAAGTAAACGTGGTCGATATCCTCCGAATTAGAAACGACCCATACAGACAAATGCAATATTACCATATATTGGCAAATGTTGTTTCTAAATGGGAGTATGTTTTACATCATTCAGACGGAAAAGGAGAATCTTCTCCTAATATTTTTTACTTGTGTATACACACCGAGGAAAATACTCCCATACTATATCTTTTATGATAAATAGACACATCGGAGACCATCCGCTGGTGTTTTTTTTTTTTTTTCAACATTTCAACTGACTATACAGGACCAACTAAGAAGTCTACAATGGAACCAACACTACGTTTAAAGTTACAACGATGATCATAACTCAGCAGACAATAAACAAGAGACATACAACGTTGCAAAACAACAATCATAATACTAAAATATCAAAACATTATTATCAGTAAATGTTGGTGTGAAGTGAAATATTAACATATGTTAAGGTTTTGCTTGATAAACCAAACGGACAGAAATAACCTAATAAAACAATGCTTTTTATCGATGTTTAGCTTAGGTTACACAGTCATACACTGTTATTTCAGATAAAAACAGTTTCATTATGAATGGCCGACTTTAAAATTTATATTGACATTCATGCAGACCAACTTTTAATTTACATGAACATTACATAAAGCAGAGCGTTTTGTTTTTAAACAAGCTGAACACTATACGTTTAATCTGACAGACAAAGCAACAATTAAGACACAAATGCATTAAAAACGTTTTCATTATGGAGGTTTACGTGAACATAAACGTTGGTATCGAAATTGATTTTATAATGTATTTGCAGACTCGCTGTTATCGCAGTTACTATCAAGTACATTTGAATATTACCTTTAACAATGCACCCATATCTGGATAAGTTCAACCGTACACATATCCGTCCATCTAGTATTTCGCAACCACTACATTCATATCAACATAACGTCTATCATCAAATGTTGGGGTTGGCACCTTTGGAACACGTAACAGCTTCCAAGATTATATGTTGGCTTTGTCGGTTTTACTTCTGAAATGGCTCGGAATTGCCCATTGTACTTATACTTTTTCATCTCTTATTTTATTTTAACACAACACATCATTTTCTTAAGTGTAGGTAACATGTTTTCTTTATGGCTACTTCACACTTACCCATCAATTCTGATCCATTCCCTTTTATATGGGCTAATTGCTCTCTTTTATGCATGGGACATACAAATTGCATCTTACAATTGACGTATGTCACGTAGAAATGATTGGAAAAAAAAACTTAAATCAGAAACATACAATTAAGCGATCCAGAGTAAAAAAATACAAATTAGTACTAATTATAATGGACAAATCGATCTTATTAAAACGCTATATTGTCAGAGAAAAACGTGAATTCAGGCCGAAAAGGTTTCACATACTATAAATTTGCATTTGATGAAACTCATGAATAAATCATTACAAAATATTATAAATAAATTTTGTCAATAATAAGATATCAGTTTAAAATGAAGTCTCTTATAATTATCATAATGCAAAACATTGCGACAATATCAGACACAGCACTGTATCGATAAGATATCAAGGCGATCTTAGTCGAAAACCGCATAGTCCTTTGTCTCAAAGGCTATTTGGAAGCACTGTTTCATGACAAGACAGTATTTAATCCCTGTTGTCATAACATGTTAGTCCACAGGGACCAGCCAAGTAGCCTTCAATTAAACCAAGATGTTGTTTAACGAGAAAAGGGTAAATATAAATGAAATTAATTTAAAGAGAAACAAACGTACATAGCAGACAGCTTTCACAAAAAAAAAAATATTGGTTAAAACAACGTTTAGGTATCCCTATACAGTACAACTATAATACTGTCCTTATTGTTTGCAACAATATTACTGTTTACCTTTTTTGGAATGTGCAAACATTCAACATCGATACCAGTACGTATCACTGATTGTCTACTAATTTAGATCTCTATGCTGCACTTCGATGATACTAAATGTATTAATAGCTATATTAACACCTCATCCGTCTATGATGTAATCTCTAACCTTTCAAATTTCATGTCGTCTTTAATCATGTTCTTCCTTGACTGTAATAAGTTTCGCAAAAATAACAAATTCTAAAAACTCGTATCTAAGAATCACTTACATGATATTTGTATATCTTCAATTGTGTACTTTGTAGCCTATATTTTTCTTCTACTTTGCACCGATTGTCATGATGAGCTCTTTCGCTTTTATTCTCAGACAAAACCTCTAGAGTAAATTAGTGGTTTAAGATGGAGGTCATTTAATATTGGGCAAAGTGTGATTATGTGTTTTATACAAACATGTTAAATCCCAAGAAGACCCGTGGTCCGTTGTACTCTCGTTTTACGTACCGTTCTATTGCGGAAACCCCTTCATTGATCGGATATGCAATTTTTATGAGTTTGTGCAGTTACTGGCAGCAACATATCAAGGGTTTAAAGGTAAAATGTGTCAATGACCTAATTCAAATGCCTTATAGCACAGGCTTTGGCTATATTATGTTTCTCCAGGCTCATCGAGACATATGTCAAATGCCTTCTAGCACCCGCTTAGGCGATATTCTATTTCTCAAGGTCTATAAATACAAATGTTAAATGCCTTCTTGCAACCTATTGGGCGATATTATAATTCGCAATTGTAAATGACACAAAATTAAAGTAAATTGTTTCCTAACATTGATATCAGCGGAATGTGTTTTCAATGATTATCAAGACGTACCCTGAATTCTATCTAGCACCTGATTAAGCGGTTTTCTGTATTCAAGAACCAATAAAACATATGTTTTGTAAAACATTCTGTTACTGAAATTGAAATAACGTATACAACCCAAGGCGTATCGACAAATCCTAACAAAATATGTTATTGACTTTTACAATACCCTCAATACACATATAGGAATAATCTTTCCGGTATTACTTGAGACGTGCTTGATGTTTTGTTGAACCAAGCTGATACAGTGCGTGTTCTCTTCGGAGTAAAAGTCCATTTTACTCGCTGTATTGATAAGGCTTATCACTTAATTGTCCAAATACTTTCTTAGGAGAGTGTTTTTAATAAAGAATTGTTTCAATGTCATTTTTTTCACTTTCTGACAATCCAAGTCCAGTATAAAATGTATCTGGGAAGTGAGAAAATACCTTATTGACCTATGTTCTTGACATGATAGTACAGAAATAATAGATAATAACAAGTCATGTTAAACTTTGTTATCTCTCGGGTTTTGTTATAAAAACTTCAATCTCACATAACAGTTTACAATTATCCGGATTCGTAGGAGACTGTATAATTTTATTTTGGGTCTTTCCTTTGGAAACGTTCTCTTTGCCGATCATGTTTTAAAAAAAAATAGTTATTGAAAGAAAGCATTATGCTTGTCTATTATGTAAGTGTATTAACTATTTCATGTTGTTGGTATACACATGGTAAATATTATCCATGTTAAACGCGTATTATGTATTCAATATTTTTTCTGGAAACGAAGGATTTTGATTGCCCATGTTGTGTGTGTTCCATTTATTCGATATAGGTCGGGCTTGGAGTGAAATGATTGTCCATGTTTATTTTTAATTCAATTTTGTTGGTCAGCTTGTCTTTGATGTACGTTAGTTGTTCATCAAATATAATTGTTGAACGAAGGGTTATGATTGTTTATGTTGTGCGTGCATTGCGTAGTAAATATAGTTCTTGAACAAAGAGATTATAGGGTTATTCGTACGGCGTTTAGCTCCGGGAGGTTGTATTCGATTCTAGCGGACTTTTGCAAATTCGGTTTTGACGGATCGCGAGGCGAAAATCCATAATAGTCGAATACGACATTCATCAAATCAACAGCATATTATGCTTGCTTTTTGGACTATACTGTATATCTTTTTGGTGGACAAATTATTCCACTTGTCTTTGTTTGACGCATACTTTGTATTCAATAATGAAAACGGGTTATGTATGTCAACTTTGTACTGTAATTGTTAATAGTGGTAAATTGCTAGACATCATGGGTGGATTGATCTTTGAAACATGTTGTGAATGTTATGTCCTGTATTGGTCCGGCTTATTCCAACCGGTTCGTGAGCTCGGTTGAAACAGATATAATTTGATATTTCTACTAGAATTAGCAATTAACATACATATTTATATGCAGTCATTAGTATGCCGTTTCTCTACAATATGTTCACTAATATATACTTGTAGTATAAGTAGTTATAAGATACTGTGGGCCTGTGATATACTTGTTATATTTATATCTTTTTGACAGACCCAATATAAGCCGCATTGCGCTATTGTGAGCATATGGACATATATTTGCTCTAATTATGTTTTAAGGTATTTGAATTAAATGACATTTCTGAAATTTTTCTGAAATTCGTGATGATATCAATGAAATTGCGCATGGTACGTCTTTACCAGTGAGACCTTGTATTGGGTATTTTGAATGTTAAATTTGACGTCATTCACATGACCTTTGAACGAAAGCGCATTATTCAAAATACGTGCAAACTTAACGTTTCAATACTATATATAAATAAATATCAATAGCTTAACATAGAATCTTTAGGGAACATCAATTAAGAAAAATATTATGATATATTTTGTATTTTTAATATATTGCCCGATTAAACACAGACTATGAATGCAGTCAAAATCAGTCGGTACGAAATTGATGGTTGCTATTGAAAGATGAGTAATCCCATGATCACAAATCGTCAAGAAAATGATGCTCCAATGACAAACCTTTAGAATAAAGAAATTTAGAAGAATTGATATACATAGAAAAAAATAATTATTTTGTGCATTTTTTATTATTAATGATTATTTCATTTGTAATAATAATGCCCGAAGGCCAAAGTTCGCGCGATGCGGCCAATATAATACTGATAATTTGAGTTATTATTTCTATCAATGGCCTCTTGACCTACATAATCTTTGTATTTTGTGAACTTTAGTACGCCGATGGAAACGTTCTTTAGAACTAAAACGAATATAAACACCACTTGTTTCTGGCGGTGTAAAAGTATTGTGAGGTGATCGGGCGAGCCACTTGTATCCATGACCCTTGCCTTATCACAGAGAGTTGGAACTACTGACGATAGAGCTAAAAACCCTTGAATGAAACCATGCGTGTTCATTTCGTTATGTTTTGCATCCTAACACGTGAGTAATTACGTATTTATCATTTCCCTAAAAACGTTAATCGGATTTGTAAGTTTGTACTAATGTTTATCAAAATACCCAGCCATATAAGGTAAATGATATATATTTATGGAGGATATATATGGGATCAAAATTACAGGTTTCTGTAAATTTCTTGCCTTATTGATTAAGAAGTAAATCGAAGATTTACTATACAAACAGCACGTGGTGGAACTAAACATTTGTTTTTATTAGGTTGTTTGTTTTCTACTCTGCTTACGTAAAGTATTTCCAGAACAGTACACCACTATGTCATGGTCATAACCCTAACCATAAACACCTCAGCGTAAACAAAAATTCGATTTTAAAATATTGTCGCGGATATTGTTAGCCAAATATATTTCATTTGCAAGAAAACAAATCCTGGAATCGCGGAAGAGCTTAGTAAGGATTAACCAACCTCTTGTTTAATGGTAAACATGGCGTTGGCATAATGAGAAATAAACCCCAGTAATTTGCTTTATTATATGTATTTACGTCCGGCTCGTATGAATATCCATCTTTCTCAATTCAATTAACTGAAACTGAAAACCTCTGTAAATATTTAAATAAGTAACAAAAAAGCAGGAATAACTTGGATCGAAAGTTTTATGAACACTTTTTGCTTTCGAGAATACGCCTCGCACAAAGGTTTCCGCCTTTGCTTCTCATCAAGCTGTCTCAGTCTGGTTGTATGTGACATTTGTTGCAGTGCACAAAGGTAACTAGAGTTGTATTTATTGCGTAAGATATCATGACCACTTCAGGCCTTATTAATTGTATTTTAGCAATAACTTGTTAAAAACGAACATTTAAACAAATGAAAAGAATAGACACACATAAATAAACCATCACGAAAATGTCCTTTCTTTCAATGGCCACTTGACATACTGATGTATTATTGATCACCTGACATACAGTATCCATTAATGTTCGAATTAAATTCATTTTGCATTAATTTCCACTTGACATGACGGTATTTAGTAATTGTCACCATACATACCTTTATCTAATGGCCATTTTTTAAACTTAATTTTTTTATACCTGAACAATGTTTATAAAGATGACATACCTAATGCATTAATAAATGTATATTTTAATTGCCACTTGACATTAATAATCTTCTTAAATCATAGCTTAATGAGCATCGAAAGAAAGGTTCTATAAAACTAGAGCGTATATAAAACCAACACTCTTTTGTATGAGAAACGCGAAATTTGATTGTCAATGGGCACAAAGTCAATAGGGTATTTTTACATTTAAACTTAGATTATGCTCAAACACTTATAAAGAATACCAATAAACTTGCTTTGCTTTACTATAATAATGGCCCTGCTTCTATCAACTAGAGATACGTAGGTTGATTTCAAGGTTTGATTATGAGCGAGATCCTGTTTACCAACCAGTTATTACTTTCTTGTTTGTCACGAACTTTGTTAAATAGTTCACTGTAATTGTTGTGTAAGGCAAGAGAGATGTGTGCTCGTGTTCTTTGCTCGTTTATTGTTTTTTTGGGCCCTTACCTTGTAACTTGACTTTGTAAGAGCTACTGATCTTTGCAGATGTTTTGCCCTATTCATTTCGATGATTATCATAGCTAAATAAACACATAGCACGTAATAGAATTAAACATTTTAAATCAAGTTTTATTTTCACTCTGCTGACTTATGGTATTTACATATGATAATACAAAATTATGTTCTTTCCATAACTCTTGCCCTATATAACTCATCGAGAAAGAAGATTCGTTTATGAAATATTCTCCTTGACATTTTTAGCAAAGAAAAAGGCGAGCGATTGTAATTGTCATTGTCTCTGTTAATATCGAATTAAGAAGGTTTGCCTATTCTAAGAATTGTTGGAATTGATTTATTACTAGGCTTTAATATAATTTCCAAACAATCCTTTCCTGGAACTGTGAAAGAGCTAAGCCAAACACATGCGAGGCGTACTCTGAATGTTTTTCTGATATCGAAATATATGTTCCGCCAAAGTTGGAGAGAGCTTCTATTGGCTGTACAGGGGACGGTATGGTTATTGGAAAAACGAAGGCTGTTTTTTTTCAATGCGATAGTTTGAAGTTTTATTCTAGAGTATTGGTAGCTGGCAAACAAACCACTACGTGTGAACTCGCTTTGGGACTAGTATGCTTCTCAGTAGATAATATTTTATTCGAATAAATGCAACACAACTCGAGTATTGCTTATTGGATTAAACTAGTTTCTCTCAAATTAGATTAAAGAGTTTTTCTCCAAGATTGTTTTAAAACTATGCAAACAGGTGTTGACTTTAAACGTGGAAATATTCATTTTGCTTATAAATAACATAGATATCTTATCAATGATCCTTCTTCTTATCCGAACTTGAAGACCAGAACAATACATATTAGAGGAATAAAATATTTTAGCGATCCAGCGAGTCAAAAAAGTTTAGGTGTGCGAGGTGTGTTGTGTGTCCATTTCATTAGCAACACGGACTATGATGACACAAATGCTGCTAAATGTTCTTTCAATCACTTAAATACATGTTAAATAGATTGTCAGTTATAAAAAAAGTCTTGAAATGTTATTGTCGATATTATTGGTAAATGATATTTCGGTTTGGCAGTCGCAACATTAATATGTTTATGTTATAATAATCATAAAATTAAATTTTATATTTCTTTTTATTTGAAATATTCATCTTTTTTATACAAAAAATAAGGATATTTTCTTATCCTGTAAATTGAGATTAAGAGGTAAAAGGAATACAGTATTTAGTTTGCCCTATATTTGGTCGTTGTATAGATCCTCTTGTTTAATGTTATTTCCTACAAAAGCAAAACTGATTTTCCACGGAAGATCTTTCGCGTATTTCTGTGTTTTATAGTAAAGGCTTGCCCTTCTCTCTCAGAATTCGAATTTAAGTTGCATGAAAGTGTTGGGAGAGAGAAGGAATTCTAACAATTTCAAGTCTGAAAAGGTGAGTTTTAGTACACTTCATCTACAGTATAAAGGTAAACTTGGTGCCCTCCACCCCTGGAGTCGTTAGTTCGGATAAGGAGAATCCCGTTTTGAACGAACACTGGGTTGTCATACTTCATAACTGTCCGAATTCAACAAGCAACACAAAAATATAAATGAATAAAATATATGAATTGATAGGATTTTCTCCCGTAAAACAACATTAAATTTGCTGTATATTTAAACGAAAGAAATGAATGTCAATATCCATAACCAAGTGATAATTAGCATCATAACAATAATATAAAAGCTCATAAGCCTGCGTTTTTATTGAATGTGCATTTTAGGTAAAATCTGGTTATTTCCTCCTGCAGGAAAAAAAAAGTACTAAGGTGCATTATTTTCACTGTTGTCAAAGTATAATGCTCTTTTTGACATAAACTGTGGCATTGTGCTAATATTAGTTATATCTTGTATTATTTTGTATTTTTGAAACCCTGCATGACTTTATAACAGGTTTTCAAAGACGGAAAAAACACAGTGTGTTTTGTTTTATCAAAACTTCTTCTGGTTTTGACAATCCTCCAAAAAAATTAACAAAAAATTTAAACCAATAGTATACACAAATAAAGCCTTCTAAGTTAATATTAGGCCATAATTCGATTGCATCGTAATTAAAGGGTTATTGAGCTTGCAATATCCGGGATTTGCAAACACAAAGCGGAGGTCGTTAAAAAAGACCCAATTTTTTTTTAATAACAAAACAAAATTTGTTGCAAAAATGTTGAAACTTCATAGCAATTTGAGTCAAAAAAATTAATTTAATCGTATATTTTTTAAACTATGGCTCTTTTCTTTTAAAACTCATATGCGTATCATAATGGAATGCTAAACTTTTAAATTGCATAGAATAATAGCCCATCACACTGCTTTCAGCGTGTAAATTAAAGGTTGAATTTAAAATCACATATTTCTTTCTTTTCTTCATTTAAGATCTTCATGATAGTTAAACACCTTGTTAAATATGTGTTAGAGGGCACACGATAATTCCGAAATTACTAAGTGTTGGTATCGCTCAGATAATGTTACAGTTTACGTTATAGTGATTAATGTAGTTACATTCATTTAGTTATTCATGTTTTCCCTTTTACTGGTAATAAGTGTGGTTACGGGCCTATTGTTCGAATATAAACACAGCGTTGTTTGTCTCTGTGCTTTCTTATTACAATTACAAAGCTTACCACCCTTGTGCGTTACAGAGACGTAAAAGTGATATAATTGATATTAACGTTCAATATCACATTGCGTCTTCAAGGAATATATATGTTTGACATATTATATATATTATATTAATTAACAAAATCCTGCATGTGCTCAGAATAGAATGCCCTCATAAGTACGTATTTTTTCTAGCCTAAATGTTTGGTTTAAACTCTTACAACCGCATACACATCACGTGAATTCTTAACACAGTTTTCACTATTCCATGTCACGTTTTTGTTACCATGGTGAAATCACAATGATAGATTGCTTGTTCTGTCAATGAATAAAGACAAGTTCTCGACGCTGTTTTATTGATATTTGATCACGTCATAATTTTAAAGGTCTCGAAAGACTTATATAAAATTGAAGACAATACAGATTAGGAAAAACGATTAAAAGCAGTGTCATGAATTTGATTGGAACACCCTTCTGGAGTCTGTTTATGAAAATTAAATGTCTGAACTCAGTTTACAAAGTATACATTGACAGTTTCAGAGGATAATAGTATATCAATTGTAAGCAATATATTCTGAAAAAAACAACAACATCTGGACGTGAATTATTAATGTGCAATGCTATATAACACTGATTTGAACTCCTTGGTGATTACGTTATAAACCGTTTTTTATTGTCGATTGTTTCACACTGGCTAAATAGATTTACATTTGATGGTAACCCAAACATTTGCTTATCTTAATAGTTTAATTTATTAGTAAAGTGTACTGTATCACCAACTTTTATTGTCGTGTGAGTTTGTATGTCTATCGCTCCAATTGTGAAGATACCTTTTCGTTCTTTCGTATTAAAGTTATTTATATTTTTCGTAACAAAATGTTGCTTCAAGGGCTTAAGTAGGTAAATATATATATTTGTACATGCTAAACCATTCAAAATGCATAGGATGTCAAAAGCATTGATTTAAGTGATTGTATTTATGTTTACCTGGCTTCAACCTAGCAAACGGTCACGTTCCCTTGACAACACATGAAAGCAGGATGACTTGGGTCCTTTGGTGGTACATAATTGTTACAAGAAATATCCTTAACAGTTGACATAACGCATAGGATGTCAAAAGCATTGATTTAAGTGTTTGTGTTTATGTTTACCTGGCTTCAACCTAGCAAACGGTCACGTTCCCTTGACAACACATGAAAGCGGGATGACTTGGGTCCTTTGGTGGTACATAATTGTTACAAGAAATATCCTTAAGAGTTTGACTTAACCATAACGCTATTGAAATGACTGATATAAAAATCTCCAGATACACGTCGACATAATGTTTTAATGTCTATTATTTTAACTTCGGTTATATGCAGAGATTTATTATCCTATTATTTATTCAAAACGTCAAGTTAAAACAGTGTGCAGAATTTATTCTGCCTCCGTCGATTATTTTGAAGTAAATTACAATTAAATAATGTTCCTCAAATAACTTTTCGTTAATAACACCTTACAAATACAAATCAGTCTGAACATATACATATACTGAATTTTTGCACTAAATCAAAAACAAAACATTTAAAAGTAAATAGAAGTTATACATTTAATTTTATGACTTTCACGGTGCAGTTTAGAAATTTCATGCACCAAACTACCTAGTGAAACATAGAGTGCCCCTTTTTCATGGTCAAAAATAATTCCCGCAGCAATTCTAAATTTACTTAAGATTTACCTATGTCAGTGAACTAAGCATGTAAAAATAGACATACCATTCAAATGTCCAAAAGTGCTCCAACAACGATTCCCCTTATTGTATGAGTTGAAATGAAAGAGATATCTTGAATCTTGGGAGAACATGTATTAAACAAGAAACTATTTCCCTTAGAGTTCCTTCGTAACCAGAGAAAGTACAACACTTATTACGCTTATTACAGTTAAACTGCGATCATTCATGCAGGCGATCAATGGAAAACTGGCGAAAAACACAAATCATGAGCAAAACCTTACGATAACTTCAGGGCCAAAATTGCACAAATTTTCACGAAAGCGAGTCCCAATAATAATACATAAACAATTAATACATTTTTGCAAGTTATAAAGATTGCAATGGCAGATGAAAGGAATTTTGATAAGGAGTAAAAAACGATGTCCACAGTTTACGCTAGACCGCTATGATTAAATACTGTCAGTTTTAATGGTTCTTCTCAGATATAAAATATTATAAACTGTTAAATTCAGTAATGTGACAATTCTTGATTCTATTTTTGAAAGTCATACAAATTGTATTTTGATAAAGCTACTGATATTACTTTGTTATGTTCCTTAAACGGCGGTTGCCGCACTTTAAATGGAAAAGCACGCCTAAAACAATAGAAATAACATATTGTTTTTAGATTTTTCAAAATGGAAAACTCTTATTGCCTCGTTATTGTGACACGTCTCCGACCATCCTCTGGATTACATTGTTTAAGCCATACAACAGTATCAATTTTTTTGCTTGCTTTGTGATGGATCGCGACTGTAATTTCATTGTGAATCCTCAGACGGCGATATTTACTTTTAAATGTTTTAATCGGATATCATTCTACAAAGTTGACAGAAAACAACAACCTTATCGCTTCCATTCGTATATTAATTAAGTGAAGAGAGAGCGAACCAACCTTATGTCCATCAAGTTGTTTAAATTAATATTAAAGGATAAGTTCAACCATATTTTGGGGGTTGGGAATAAATGGAATAATAGAAAGAAAACCACATCGACAAGCCCATCAGACAACACAATAACAGCGACCCTTTATAAAGGCACAATACTAAGACTAGCGGACACTTAACGAGTAACACAAAATGTCCCAACAACACAGTGAGACTACACATACGCGAATATCAATATATATTGATACATGGCCTTGGAACTATTAGCGAAACAGGAAATTCATCCTGGGTTTGTACTAGTTGATTGATACCCAGCCTCACATTTGTCCTAACATTTATCCTATTTCTATCATTTGACCTTCTCAGCAGTAAAGGGCACATACGTATGAGTAATACAGCCTTATCGAGAAGTTGTTTCAGAAACAGAAAAACACGGTTTAACAAGTTTTCAAATACTTCCAAACAATGGGTCGTTTAAGCAGTAAATGCATCATGATTCTGATACCAAATAAAGGAAGATGACAATCCATTATCATCTAATATCAATTAAAACATTTGACTTGTAGACATAATACAATGAACACCACAAGATTAAGCCCCGCATGTCTAGCTGTAATATTTATATTTGAGTGTGCTTTTCCCTGTTGAAAACATTTTCAAGAATGATCGTTTTCCTTTTTAATAGTTTAATTAGATCTTCAGTGGGAGTATGAGTATATCACTCCGTGCAAAGACCCAATGTACTCACCCCTTACCAGCCCAAAATTGTTAAACGTCGCGAAAAGAAATTGCATATCCATCACAGCAAGCTTGAAGCCATTTACCACAAAATTGCTGATTGATTGTCAAGATTATGTTACGATGTTTTCTTTCTGAAATTAATTCAAGTGTAAAACCTTTCACTATGTGTCGGTTTGAGGGAGAACATGAAAGCATTGTGGGTTCCTGTGGCCTTATATTGCAGAACCAACAAACAAATCAAGGGAAACATTTATCTTAAGTAGTAATTTTTCAACAGGTTTTTCATTTTTTTTAAACTGAGGCTCCGTTTTTAAATATAAAATGCACTTTTTGAAAGTGATTTGAATTACCTGCATCGAGCTTCTTTAAGCTGTTAATTTCTTTCGAAAAACAGTAAAGGAATTCGTATTTGTTCAAAATCTTAAAATGGTTGTTTGCGACCGTTTATTGAAAAAACATCAATTCAAGCAAGAGACATTGAGCTATTTTGGTATTTTATTTCTCACGTTTATAACATTTAATTTGAGAAACTACTGATGTTCCTTACACTGTATTAAACAGCACAGATTTTATAACTGTTGGTAATACGAAACGTGACTGTTATTTTTTTATTCTTTCCACACCTGCCATAAATGTTTTGAGCGCCCTTTTTCATCTCGTCAAACTCTACTCGTTTTTTGAACATTTCCGTGACAAACAGACGATATTTAAATTGAAAGTGTTGAGTGATCCATTTTATGGACATAATGGAGAAATATAATAACTAATTTGAGACCTCTGAATGAGATGGTTCTTTTGACTGGTAAAACATAAGATAATCCTTTCAAATAAAGATTATATGAAAAGGTCATCAAACGTTAAAACTGCTTTTGTGGAATTCAACATCTGTAACATTGTTTTGTTTTTGTGATTGCTTAAGACAGGCTAATAATAAGCTGTAATCGTTTGTATTTACTTTTATTCTTTTCTTGAAAGCATATGTAATGTTTTGTTATGTTACCACATTTTAAATCACGAACGTCATATAGAAACAAGGATTTTTTATATAGTAATGTGCACATGACATTTTTGTCATCACGGCGCTTTGAGCAATTTTGCAGAGCTTAATTGGCAGTCAAAAACACATTACTGTGAAGGCCAAATCCTTTGCATGGCCATCAAAATTTACCGACTGTTTACAGTACCAGCCAATATGGCCATAATTTACACATGACGCGTGTGTAGTGTATTGTCATCACATTCACGCCTCTGACGAAAGGGGCCAAACAATGCAAACAAATTTTATACACATCAACACAGTTGTAGGCAAAACTACACCAAATAACTCTTAAAGACTGCTGTACAGAAAAGTGTATATTGCCTGAAAAATCCCTATGTAGTCCTGTAATTTCGATACTTTTTCTTGCAATTCGTACTTAAAATATAATCCCTTTACTTTTAGACAATTAGTATTTTTGGTGAAATTCGATCAATGAATACCGGTCCATTTTTATTTCATTTGTGGGTTAAATGTGAAACCGATCCTTCAATCTCGGTGATATATGTGTTTTAAGGTCAAACATTACTATGTCAAATTTATCTTTAATCCATAGTGTCAGTAATATCTGCAATTGGACTTTATCCAAGTTTTAACATTAATGCGAGTTTGTTTGTTTTTAAAAGTGAACTCTTTCTTGTAAATGATTTATCTGAAAGAATTATTTATTAATCTTATTATCACAAAGGTTTGCAATGTGTGCAGTAGGGTGGCTGTAAACGTCGCCAGGTACGTTACATATAACCATTATACTGTTATATCATTTTTATGCTAAAACAAACCAAAAGTTAAAATTGTCGGGCGGAAATTTAATATAAAAACTATACGTATTCTTATTTTACAACATTTTAAGACATTTAAAAGTATATCCGAATTGACATCGACTGTGGAATAAGTCAATGTTTTCATCCTAATGGGTACACAGAGAAACGAAGCAATTAAATAAAGATAAGGAATACTTCTTACAAATGGAAGGCATTTCTTTTAATTCACCGTGTATAATTCACTATAAAACACTTGCTTTAAATATGGAGATATTGCCCACAACGGGATTGATGTGACATAAAGGTAACGTCATTCCTGTACGAAATTGCTGTTACAGCTTTAACCTTGTCACTATGGACCATTATTAAAATGGAATTTCTCTTCAACCGTTGTTAAGTAGCAAAGAAGCATTGACTTTATTACAGATATCGTTTTCAAAAAATATTTAATTATTTTTTATGACATATTTTTTTTATTTATTGGAACTTCGACCTTTTCTTCGCTATTTTCTTTTAAATATCGTTTGCTATGCAGTGCCTCTATCATAGAGGGGAAATCTAATTAACACCATTTTTGGAGAACAGTATCATATACACGCCATTTATTTGCAAATATAACCCATAAAGAAAACTATTCTTCGTAATTCTCCTTTTTTAATTATATCAGTGCCAATAGGGAGAAATATTTCCAAGAAATGGGAAATCTTGTAATTAGATATTGGCAAATGGTTTTCTTTAATTTACTAATGCTGTAGAATCGCAAAATTGATCTTTGACATATCTCAATTTGAACTGCCATGTATAATTATCAACATGAGATACCTTTCTTACATGTTACTTGAATGTCTTTCACAAGTATAACAAATACAAAACAGTCAAGTTTAGCCGAATAATAGAAATGGAAAGAAATAACATCATATTTTTAAACACTTTTCGGACAGTAATTGTCCCTTTACAAACATAATTATGTTTATTGCTACACAGTATGTTCATATGATTTTGATAGCACAATTATTTAATATTGCAAACATTAGGCAAATACTTAATAAGATAATAACATGAGTTTGACTTTAACAATCGGATAACATGTTACAGTGATATATTTTTGAATTGATCATTAATTTTGCCAAAATATACAGGAGTATATGTAAGCTGATGTTAGAACAAAAATCGGCTAACATGTTTTAGTGATATTTATCTGTATTTAACATTCATTTTTTCAACATCTACATGAGTAGATATAAACAAACATAAGAACAACAATCGGCTGTTATGTTTCAGGGATATCCATTAGGGTTGAACATTCAATTTGCAAAAATCAACAAATTTTTTCAGTTATATATTCCACGGCGGTTAATCATTGGAGCCATAACACTTTGTTATGTGTTGAAAATGCTCCAACGCGTTTTTCGTCATAGTCCCAATGAGTGGAATATGGATGTAAACAGTGAGTATGGTTTCTTATTTTTCATTTTTAGAGGTTTATACGAGTAAATTAAAAAAAATGAAGAATGAAATTCCACATAGGAATGGCCATGAGTTGTTCTAAATGTAAAAGTTTTGAATAAAATTTAATATCCGATCGTCTAGAACTTGCATAACTTGCTAGACTTTAGTGTTGACAACGTAAAAATCTGGATTTTCGTGAGAATTCTCGTACCTTAGGTTTAAGCATTTTCTTTACATGTGTGTGGCTTTTTTATTGACAAAAGGTTGCCGCGTTACAAATTTTAGAACTTTATTTGTTATACTTGCTGCACTATGCTCGATTTTCTGAACGTTGTGGTGCCAATGAATAGGTTGTGGTGATCATGAATAGAAATTTAGTAGGAAACGAATTATGAAACACTGTAGCAATTTCATAACTAAGTGGTGTAAACCAAGCTTGTCTCAATATTTACATTAACTAAACTGTTAGGGTAAGAATCATTTAATAACGCGCCATTCCTTTCGAAAGTGGCAAATATTTTCAAATTTTGTCACATATTTTAAATTGTCTTTAGCTATAGATTTTTGTGTATTATTTCGGTCCCTATAGGGTTTCAGTTAACAATTCATTGTATAATGTAACAATTGCCCTTTCAAATGAAATTGCAAATGTATTTATTGCCGAGGAACCACTTTGGTAAATTCCAATCTTTGTCATTCTTAATAAGAGACGAAGTGTAGAAGAAGTGTATAATGACAATAAACAGCACGCGAGAGCATATCTAAAACATATTTATGTTCTTAAAGTGATTTTCACTACCAAATGATAATTTGAGTCATCCTACTCTTGTCATTTCGACATTAAATGGCAATTTATTTGCTTTTTGGAAAGTAATTGCTTTAATTCCAAAATAAAGTAAATGCATATATTTATTCAATGTGATATGTATGCTTTGGATAGGAAGCAAAATGCAATAAAGAAATCAATGACTTTGTTTATTTTGCTGCGTTCTTAAACATATCAGAGTCTATATAAGTTTAATAATGTTTACATAAGCGACCTGCAAGGACAAGCCTATGTTACAACTCCTACTCATGCTTTTTAGCAGATTTAAGCAAATTACAAAACACACTATAAGGTAAATAACAAACACATACAATACAGAACAGAACACACCCAATAAAAAGCACAGAAAACACTCCGTAAATATAGCCATTAAACGTCTATAACGTAACTATAAGTTGCATCTTACTGGAGTTTTATTTGCATAAATTTTTTGATTCGGGAAAGAATTTTGGGCTTTTGCGATAATTCCATTATCTGACGTCTCCTGTATGATAGGTTCTTTCAAATGTATGTACAGAACACATTAATACAGTGAGTGAGCCGGTCTAACAATTTACGGATTTAAACTATGACAGTGTAGGAATAATTTTAGATGGATATAAGAATACAAATATTGACAACAACAGTTTGTTTTTAACGTCTGTTAAATAAATACGCTGTCTGTTATAAAATTGATTAAAATGGAAATCGTAAGCACTGAACAAAAATAATGCACTTCTTTAAAGTGACACTCTTAATTAAAATTAATACATTCACATGTATAACAAACCTAAATGTTAGGGAATACACCTTCAAATGCCTACTAAATAATGCATGAATATAAATAATTATTTACTGATAACAAGATTGTAAACGTGTGTTTAATAGCTGAAAACGCACAAATAGTAAATGATTGGAGCAAAACGATTTACTGTGATCAACTCTGGTCAACTCTTGTCTTATAAGATTTCTTAAAAACAAAGCACGGGATCCTTCAAAAGAACCATTTTTTTATTTTTTACATTTATTCATCCTTTTCGGTACACTCTATTTTGGATTAAGAGTGCATCTTTAATAGTTTGCATCTTTTAAAAATAATAAAGATTAGATCAGTAATAGTTGTTTTGATTTTTATCTTAAAGCTAGAGGAAGATAAAATAGCATGACTTGTCTTAATGCAACCACAGAAACTTCATCTCGCGTGTAACATTAACATGAAAGACAATTTTGGAAGGAAAACCATTACCCAAATTATTTCATATATGAATGGACGTTTAAAGTGAAGGGTGCTTGTACTAAATATGTGTCAATTTTCAAAATATCCTTCAGTTTAACAGTATTTTATAACCTAGATTTAACAAAAATATAATTTGTTTCGAAATATATTTAATAACTACTCAGTGATACTGATTTTGAAAATGTACTATAAGAGGGTATCATTATGCTTGTATATTACGCCTACAACATAAATGACGCAACGCCATTAATATTGCTCCAGGACTGGTCATACGGTGACCCCATAGCTTCCACATTCGGTCACCAAATTTATACTGTACCAAAACGGGTTCTATTTTCTAAATCTGATGAATTTTCCGATGAACGTTTTTGCTCTCATCCGATATGGTTTTCTTTGCCCCGTATATCCCATATCGGGTGACCTAATAACATCGTAACTTATAATATCTTTTCGGAATATAAAGTCTTATCCTTGAAACTTTCATTGTAGGTAAACGGGTTTCCGGAGTAATGATAGGTCATTTGTGCAAATATATATTCCAGACGGTCCATTACCATGATTGACGTTTCTATTACAGGAGGATGGTAACCATGACGTTTTTTTTATGGTTGTAAATGCTAGAATCAAAGTAAACAGCGTAGTATGTTCGTGATACTTGCTCTTTATGGTCTAAAAACTGTTTGACATGGTACATAACTCACAGTTATAATTTGTTAACTACACATTACTATTGGTTAGTGTAACGAAGTATATAGACTGTAGACTCACATATGTTCTCACAACCTCAAGATAAACTTTTGACTTGGACTGTCCTAAACTGGAATACTTCAAAAGAATAATGAAGTACTGTATTTTAGTCGTTTGGTGTGTAATATATTTTTTTAATATTTTTTATATTTTTGCCAGAGATTAACCTTTTTGACAAGTACCGTATTTTTGTCTTTAATTAAGATATATTAGCAGGGCCATGGTCAAATTCCATAAAATGTTAGCCTTAACTCTTTTCCTTAAACAGACTTTTCTATTGCATTTTCTTTACTATAGTCCTATTACAGAATAAAATATAACGCAAGACATATAAGTTAAAGCGGTGTTAACTTCTTTTATTTTTTGTTTTGTCCCTGAAACGTACACGATGGACATTTTCTTCCAAAAGTCCTTTGATGAAATACCAAGTTCTAAATGACATAAAAATCAAAATCGAATAATATGTTTTGTGAAAGGCGTGTCATTGACTCTTGATAATAAAAAATAGCGTATCATTTAAAACACATTTTTTTGTGTCAATCATTTTAAATAAATGATGTCAATTTAGCATGCTTTGCATGTATTTTTTGAAGTTATCCATGAAAATTAAAAAGGAGTTCTTGACAATCTGTATAATAAAGAATGCATTTTGAATAATAAGATTAATTTGTTGTATTATTATTCATAAAGTTGTTTTCCAGAAATCAATATAAATTTTGAAAAACAAAAGAAAACATGTTGTACTTTCCTGTGGACTTAGAACGTCAATGAGGAAAGTGCCTTTTAATTTTGTTATTAAATTGTACAAAAATATAGGTCAATATAATTATAAAATAGACTTCTGAGTACTGGATAATCTTATAGACTAAAACGTGAACATGGCGTCTTAACAATCATGAATTGTTTCTTAATACATTTATTTGTAACACCTGTTCTATTTCAATAGCTTTAAATAAGGCACATTAATAGTAAAAGCCTGACAAGCATTATCTTTTTAAGACATAGTGTAAAAATCAAAACACACTGGCTTTTAAAACTATTTTATAATTCGTTCAAATGTTCAATGTTTAAGCACCTTGTGTATCAATTATTGGTTCGCAACCAAATGCAAGGAAGTATAAATCAACATGACGATGACTGTAGTTAAACAATATAATTGACACTGTTGTGGATATAATTTGCGTAAATAGAACTACAATATTTGTATATTTGCTGACAACTGCGAATTGCTCTAAGGCAGACATCCACAACAATTACAATTCTAAACTCGGAAATTTTCCTACTTATTGATCAATGATATTTAAATGTCGCAAAATATGTCTCTGGGGCCCCATTTATCTAAGATTTCAGTTACAACGTAATCATATAATGTCGTTTTAATGTGAATAATGTCTGTTGGTAAAAGAGTACATAAAATCAAATATTAGCAAACGCCTGAAAGTATTTCAACTAATAAAATATTTGTAAAATAAAACAAGAAAGCAATTTTAACTACATCGCTTCCAAATGTGTTAACGCAAACAATATTCCCTTTTAAAATTATTTCATTATCTGAACCTAACCTAATATAATAAGTGTCAACCAGCAGGGATATTACTGCTGTTTTTTGTGAATTGTAAACATTGCCACTTTATTTTCGTAACATAACGTCAAACTGTTTGATGTGAATGTCAAGCTCATTCCCTAGTTCTAGAATGTGTTGGTCTACTCTACTACTTTCAAGCTCAAGCATATTCAGTCAGTTGTAACTTTATACACAACGAACTGTTCTTGTCCATGTTATTGTTTGTTGCTGGAAATTA
This sequence comes from Mya arenaria, assembly GCF_026914265.1. Lineage (NCBI taxonomy): Eukaryota > Metazoa > Mollusca > Bivalvia > Myida > Myidae > Mya > Mya arenaria. The sequence goes on along the minus strand of NC_069132.1, from coordinate 60,016,488 downwards.
TGTCACAATATATAAGGAAAGTTGAATGCTAACGCCTAATTTAACCCACAATGGAACATTCTCCTTTGCTCACCGTTTAAGTTGAGGTACACTTTCTTTGTATTGATTAAAGATTCAGTAATATCAACGTCAGTTATTTATGTTGTATTGTGTGCTCCATGTGCTCGTGCTCTGGCCCAAATTAACAAAAAAATATCACATTCCGTATATCAGAATCAAGCTGAGAAATTTGGGCAACACTTTTGTTTTAGTATAATCTGTCTTAATTTCATCTTTTGAAGAATATTTAATCTTAAAATTCGACTTTTATAAAAAAAAATGCCACAATTAACAGGTTATTTTAACTTTAAATACAGTTTAAGTAAAAAAAATAAACTCTTTATAATTTTCGAGAAAATGAGGCCAGATTTGTGCAAATTTTAAAAATACTAAAATTGATTTAAAAGAAATTCTAAATTGTTACAGCAGCTTCCTTGAAAAATAACATTAACATATTTGGTTAATTCCACTTTTTGTTTTGTATCTTTCTGATACTTCCTCTTTTGCGTGTGACGCATTTTGTTAAGTTACTTGAAGAGTTGCTGAAACCATTTGTAATTGGATTGAATTACTTTTGTTCATCTATCTAACATGATACGTAGTGAGTATATTTCAAGCACTATTTGTCCGACTGCAATATGTGTATGTTATACGTGATCACTCCATGCTCTGCAGATATCTTTGCAAAGATCGAATCAATCGGGAAATTTGTTTTTAATGTTTCTATCAAGGCATTAACTAACGCTTCGAGATCAATGCTTTTATTCCTTGTGCATATTTCAGTTTATCATTAAACGACCTCCTGCATATATATTGAATTGATTTAATCAACAATATTGAACATCACATTTATTAATGAACAAATTGTAAATACAAAGAAGAAATTGTTTTAGCGTTAAATGGTCAGAATGTAACGTCATTTTGATGTTCGTTCAATTATTTTGTTCAAAGACACTCGAGTCCGGTGTTACCCAACACAACCTAAACATAAACGACCTACTACTCTTTGAAGTTGAACGGGAAAATAATACACTTGGGTAATACACATTTGTCTAGTAGTTGAACCCAATAACATCATACATAGAAAAAAAGTTGTATTTGAGCATGGTTATCGACATCAGATCACATGTTTGTCTTAAACCACATGTCTCAATACTTAAACAATAAGAAAGAGAAACATTTTTGTGCGTTTATTAAATTTTGGTTGAAACCAGATTTTGACATTGTCTTGAAAGAAGGTCGGTTTTTAAAACAACACCAGTTCAATGAAAACTGTTTTACTATTATCAAAACATTTATATCAATTCTGGGTTACTTTAAAATTAGAATATTTTTTTGCAATTCATCAGGTGTCACTCTTTGGAAGTCTTGTCAGTCTTTATTTTATGCTTTGTTTCTTAACGATTTTCAAGAGTTTTTTACAAGAACAAATAGAGACAGCTCTTATTATTTATAACTGGTCAGATTCAAGACTTGCAATATTAGGATTACAATTGAGAAAAAGGTTTACCTTTTTCCCTTAAGTGAAAAGTAAGAAAAGTTTTATTTCATCAATTGCGAATACATGTTTTAACATCAAAAATACTTATTTGATCATTTTTAACATTTAATAACTCTAATTAGGTTTTACTTGTTTGAACCATAAAGCTCCTAAAACGTATCATGGAGTAGAAGTAATCATAGAATTACTTGGGGTTTACTACAAGTTTATTATTATTTGTTTTATTGTTATGATTCCTCAAGTTAACGCATACTTTGATAAGATTTATTTTTTGCGTTTTATCTTTATATAGGATTTTTGGGATAAGAGTGAGGTTTGTGCACTTAAACTGGTTTTAACCCCCAGTAAATTTACATTTTACTGACAGTTCCAAGGCGGTACCTAACAATCCTTGATAAACATACCAATTTTTTATATATAGTATGTATGCACCGTGCTGCTTGAGGAGTTTTGTGCTGTTCTTACATGTTTCTTGTTTGTGATTTTAAGTCTATGTCTTTGGCGTTTTCCCAGTGCCATTAAACCGGGTTAATGTTTAAACTTTTTGCTACTGAGCGTGTTTCCGTAGCTTTTCGCATAAATATGGGCCTTCTCAAAACCAATATAAAGAGACCGCAACTTTGAAATGAAAAGTTTATCTTCAGTTTACTATGCAATATGAATAAAACAGGCCGAACGGCTATATTAACCTCCTTATCCAAAATGTTTATCGCTTAAAACAGTTAAAGTTCCATATTAGCTCGGTCTACGTTAACTAATACAAAACAGTTTAGCTACCGTATTAAAAAGCATACAGCCACGATTGTTAGAAGGATCAATACGATCGCCTTTCTTGAAAATAACTAGAACAATTATGCCCTTTGTCCACGAATCTGTGTAATCCCTTATGGTTGAACAATTGTATCAGATACGATGCAATAAAGGTTTTCTTATAAACAATAATCTAATCATAATCATATCCATACCTATCAATATTCGCTTCTTCATAAAGATAAACATACATAATCATATCTAACAGTAATGCGATAAATAGGATACAATTTCAAAATAATTGAACACGATCTCAATTTCGGAATTCTCCGAGACATCTGAAATAAAGCACCAACTAATTTGTTATTGTATCACAAATTCCACCGATAAGACGTCATTTCGTTCCCCATTTATACATAAGCAATCAGTTTCTTGTTTTGTTTGCTCATACCATGCAATTGATTCTATCACATATAACAATATTTTGTGTAGTCTATCGCGTTGATTATGTTGATGGATCAAATAGGCCTGAGGCTCATTTAATCAGGAATCCTAGGACAAGTTTTGTACATTTTGAGAATTATTTAAACAGTACTGTAGCGTTTTGAGTCATTTATAAGTAAAACATTCTTCGCATGATTCTTAATGGAAGGGCCGCCTGATAAAAAAAGATTAGAAGTAGGTATATAAGTCAATCGACAGAAAACAGCAGGTTATGCAATTTTAGGACATACCCAGTATCCATTCGGGATATGCTTATATAACTTGGAAAGTGGTGTCTACAGACAATACAAAAACGTAGCAAGGTGTATACATCTCGAAAGTCACATACAGGCCGTAAAGTAAAGTAAAAACCGTACAAGCCAAAATAGTCGTACTATCTGCAATACGCCTTATTTAATAATAGTGTGTGCGCTTACGGAATTGGCAAGCATTTTCACATCAACTCGTTGTTAGATTAAGGACCTAGAGAGTCATTGGTCCCTAAAGGCTTTAAACACCAAGTTTATAATTCTCCGTCTCAAACGAATAGACTTGTACTTTCGACGAAGTATACTCATATACTTATATGATAAAGTTTAATTCCAGTCCTTGACCTTATTACTCGCTGTACTGTAATATACTTATGTTTTGAAACAAATATTTAGTACCAAATAATAATTTGAAACTGTCTATTTGCGTCATTTCGATATTGTTTTTGCTAATAGTATGAAACAAGCAATCAATTTGCCTTGGAGCTTATATCCGAAATTTAATTTCTCTGTTTATTGCATCAAATATACTTTTAATGAGGAACAAAATGTAGTAAAGCGATCAGTTACGCTATATGCTGTGCTGAGTTTGTAAACATATTCAAGCATAACCCCCTGCTGTTAATGCAGAATAAAGCAGAACAGTCTGCATGTATAACGCGATTCTCTAGAAGAGTGAAGCAAATCAGAACGAAAATAACCCACACCTAAATTACGGTCCATTCCGTGCATATAAAAATCGTTAGAAAACACTCCGTAAAAAGTCATTGAAAAGCTGATTGTGAGTTTTTATTGTGTTTGTAAGCTCTGAATCGGGGAAGGAATATAAGCATTGATTGTGTTGCCATTATCTGACGTCTGTGTTATTATGTGTTCTCAGTACAGTATGTTGCACAGCGACATTACGTTAAACAGTAACATGAAAATTACTTTTTGATTGGTCGCGATATTCATAAAGAAATACAAACGCGATGAAAGCAAAGACACTCAACTAGTATAATCATATATCAGGGCTTACAGAAAACACTGTGCATGAGATTACATGTATATAAAACGGTCTTAACGCACTTAACGAGTCTGTGCTGTTTACTCAAATTACTTTACAAATGAATGGAGAATTATTTGTAATGAACATGAGCCATTTTTAAAAATAATTTAGTTAAACAGTTTCTACTTCCAAAGCTTCAACAAAACACATTTTTTATTTTATTCCGTTAGTATACAATGGAACAATCGGCATACGTTCGACGACATATTGTAAGATTCAGAAGTTCGACCTGATGGTATGGTAATAACTCAAATGTCATTGATGTTTTCTTGCAAATTAAAAACAAAACACATTTTCCTACTTCTTCATAATAATTTTAATATAACAAATAGATCTTATTAAAACGCTTTATTGTCATAGAAAGACATGAATTCAGGCCGAAAAAGTTTCACATGCTATAAATTTGCATTTGGTGAAACTCATGAATAAATCATTACAAAATATTATGAATAAAATTTTGTCAAAACTAGATATAATTTTAAAATTAAGTCTCTTATTATTATCATAATGCAAAACATTATGACAATATCAGACACACGGCACTGCATCGATAAGATATCAAGGCGATCAAACTGCATAGTCCTTTGTCTTTAAGGTTATTTGGAAGCACTGTTTCATGACAGGACAGTATGTTATCCCTGTTGTTATAACATGTTAGTCCCCAGGGACCAGCCAACTAGCCTTCAATTTAACCAATATGTTGTTTAACGAGAAAAGGGTAAATATAAATGAAATTAATTAAAAGAGAAACAAACGTACATAGCACAAAAAACAAAACAAATATTGGTTAAAACAACGTTTAGGTTTCCCAACTTCTTGAACCAGTAATGCATGAAATACAGTTCAACTATAACACTGTCCTTAGTGTTTGCAACAATATTACTGTTTACCTTTTTTGGAATGTGCAAACATTTAATATCGATACCAGTACGAATCACTGATTGCAAACTGTCTTCTAATTTAGATTTCTATGTTGCACTACGATGATATTGAATGTATTAATAGCTATATTAACACCTTATCCGTCTATGATGTGATCTCTAACCTTTCAAATTTCATGTCGTCTTTAATAATGTTCTTCCTTGACTGTAATAAGTTTCGCAAAAAATAACAAATTCTAAAAACTCGTTCATGTATTTAAGAATCATTTATATGATATTTGTATATGTTAAATTTTGTACTTTGTAACCTATTTCTCTCTTCTATTTTGCCCCGATTGTCATGATGAGCTATTTCGCTTTAATTCTCAGACAATACCTCAAGAGTAAATAAATGGCTGTTGCTGGTTCAAGATGGAGGTCAATAAATGTTAGCCAATTGTGATTCATTTTACTCTCGTTTCACGAAAAGATCTATTGCGGAAATCCCTTCATTTATCGAATAAGCAAATTTGATGAGTTTGCGGTCTGATTGTTGTGTTTGATTTGTTTGTGTAGTGTTTTATGCTGGTGTCTCTACTTTTTTGTTCTTGCACACTTGCCTTTTGCCTCGTAGCAGGGTTTACTTATTAATTTTCGACAACTTGTCTTGTCTTGGTAGTTTTTATTGTACCATTGACATTGAGTAGAAAAAACAAAACGATTGCTAATAAAACTTTGCAATTTCTGTGCATCAGAATTCAATAAGTTGTATACATTGCATTCCAAAAACAATCAACTTACAATCCTCTGAACAACATTTTGTAGGTATTGCTGTTTTATACTTCCCTATGCAAAATAGAGTTTTTTTCTCATAAAACAGACACATGCTGCCTCTTCTGCAGTCTATCACCACTGCTTTTTGTCATTCACAATGCTACTGTTATTAAGGATTTATTTGTTTCACCGTAGTGTGGATGATCAGAAATATAGTGTAAAATTATGATTGCATCTTTAAATCGCTCATTTTAATAGCATACCATAAATATACGTGAATATACGTTGTAAAAAAGAAATATAGATGATTACGGGCTTGTTCCTGTAGTTGTCATTGTTATTAACTATGCATGGGGAAGCAGAGATTTGATTTTATAACATGAACGTCGTCATGGTTTTGAATTGTATATCGACCATATTGGTAGCAACATATATAATACATAATAATATTAATACTCATTCCCTTCAACCATACTGGAATATGCCTTATTCTTTCAGTAATTATTGTGTTTCATACGTGTACAATAAAAGTAAAATCGAACATTCCGTGAACAAAATCTAATGGATTTTTTTAGGAGTTGCTTCAATTGAATTGAAATTATTTTAATTGATGACTTATAATGTACAAGAATTGAGACTATTTCCCACTGTCATGATATGTTTTTATAGAGCTATTGTAAACAGCTTTAATTTCAATGAAACTTTATGCGTGTGTGTTTTAAGTACTATAATATTTCAACGTTAAATGTAATTCACATAATAATGAAGTTATCAAGTAAGCCAGACTCTGACAAATTCCATTACGCAATGCCTTTGTATCAACTGATGAAAGAAAGATCAAACACATATCAAACAGAATACTTCTGGTAGCTGTCAATATAGTGAAAAGAAAACAGATGACCTGGTTGTAGAAGAGGATTCAAGTTATGTCAAGGAAAATTGCATTATTTAGTAAAATAGAATTGAAAACATCATAAACAAAAATACGTTTTCAATTTAAACACTTACCTTATACAAGTCTATAATCATAAAGCTGCAAAAATAGGCAAAGTAATTGCGTTTACATAGAGAAAAGCTTGCAGGCAATTAACACATTATTGCAAAGAAAAATCATATGTATAGTCGAAGTCATATTTGTCTTACATATTAGAACCCCGTATAACAGAAGAAACTGTAGTTGAACTTTGTATTTTAAAATGTTTCTTTTTTCTATTTAAACCTTTTAATTTGAATGTTGTGTTTTGAATCGGTGCATAAGCATTTCGTGGTTTCAAATTAAAAAAGAAAAACTTTTTAGTGATTTCTAATTTAAATTGTTATTTCAAAATCATTCAATGGTTGTTGCGTCTTTAATTGAACACTTTAGTATGATACATTTATAGAAGCAACTCAGCGAGAACAATCATTCAACGTTGGGAACACCGTGTTGCACAACACCATTTTAATTAGTTTAGATAATGTCATAAGTGACTGATTTATTTGGCATTTGCCATTAATTTCTGTACACGACTTCATTCCCTCTCAGTAAAGATGTGAGATTAAGTTTCGTGTTGTCCTCTTACAGTTACAATGATGTTACGCAGTTAGTTTTATATGCTTAAAATTTGATATGTTTCATCTCTTCTTTTAGAAACATTTTCCCATTAATTCATGTTCATCGTTTTGTCTGCTCCTTCATGCAAAAAAATATTTTACAGGAGAAAATCAATATAAAATAGAAACTGGGCGCATTTTTCCTCTTTGGTTTACTTGAATGATGGAATCCGTAAACGGCATGATTGCCTCAGTCACACTAAAATATTTATTGTTAAATCGTGTGTTTGGCTAAGGATCGTTAGCCCAGTTATCTGAGTTGTTTTCGGCGCCATGCAGGTGTTCCGGTGGTCATAGGAACGAGCATTTAACTCGGCACACTTTTTTCTACCATGCTTACAGGGATAACCCTCTTTTGTCACGCAATATCGTGTTTGTGTGATATATTGTATCTAAAGAAATGGACGGGGGGAAGGCGGGAGGAGTCCTCGTCCTGCCAAGTAACACTTTTGCTGATTGAGAATTTGGACTGAAATGATTTATTTACGGGGCGAGTGTTGTACGAGTTGTGCCTGATTAAAAAATTCTGACATAATTGATGGGTAAGAAGGAGTGTAAACATTTGTCAATGGGTGATTAAGGGGTCGAAACTAGAATAAGTGGCGGGAGGTATGTTCAACTTTGTGCCGTGTTATTTGGGTAAAGAGTCTCTTCTACCAGTTGTTATGTATTAAATTGACATGCGAAAGTTACAGTTATGTCACTCTTTTACCTCATGATTAAAATTATACTCACTTACGGCCTTCATGGATGAGCAATATCGCACCCAATCATTAATTCTGGAAAAAGTCGGACATAATATCAACAATAATTATTGACCAAAATAATGAATTTCATAAAAGCCTTACTATTTAAATAGTTTACATCTCCTACCGCATTTACACTTTGTTCTTTTTTGGAACAACAGTAAATGTTGGAATGTGAATAAAGGAGCAGGCAGATGTATTTCTATTCACAAACAACATGTGATTAGTGCAGTGAGAATGATTACACTCTACCAAATGTACGTAGCCAACAAATCATTTTTTTAGATTATAAAAGCGCAATAACGCGGCTGTGCAATTTCAATCATGAGCGTTACGGGTATAGCTACCTTTAAGTACAGTATGTCATCAAGGACGACATTTAATACGTAGTGAAGGGAATAAGTCAACAGCGCCTTTTTCATCCGCACGGTAGAAAAAGAACGGTTATGACTTTTTCAGATTTATATTTTCCGATATTTGAGTTAATGTAGACGGACAAAAACAAATACTCAGACGTGATACAATATGAGCTTTTCGTTTGTCAATTGTAAAAGCAGACCTTTACTTTGCAACAGTTAAGTTAAATAAACGGTTATAAAATATGTGATTTGTATATGGGTTTGTGCCATGGATCACTTGTGTTAGGGAATTTCCATGTGTTGGACAGGAACCAGCGGCCTGCTTGATGAACTAAGCATATTTATTTCTTGTAGCCAGTAATATTTCAGTTTCATTTCAGCGTTTTAATCCTGTCACCTCAGCAGCAATAAGGTAATAGTATGATGACTGTTACCTTCTTAACGAGAAAAAGAAACTTTAGCAGTAAGTTCAATATAGTATCCTCCTTTAGAGTTCATTATAAATAATTCCTAATCTGAGACATTTAACTGTCAGGAAATATGCAATAATTATATTTCCATAAAATAAAGTTTCAGACAATTTCCAGATAATTTCAAGACACAGTTGATTTATATACACACTGCACTGACAACGCCGGATAAAGCTAAGTAACAAGCATATCTCTGATATGATGGAGAGATGCAAACAAACTGAGATATCGGAAATTAGAAAGTTATTTCGGCAGCAAAGAAACACTATAGTCCGGTCAAGTACGGGCATTGTAAAAAAGGTCATCAAAAGGTTAAAAAATGCTTCGCGGAAATATCTTTTGTTTTTAGTATTCGGTTTAGGCAGGACAATGATAACATGTAATCGTTTACTATTACTATTATTATAATGTAAAAATATTTTCTTGCAAACAGGTGTCAGGTCTTATAATAGTTTCAAAATTTGCAATATTTTTGTTGTATCTGCACTCGGCTGCTCTATCGTCTATCACATGAATAAAAAGGAGCATATGTTTTTTTCTGTTTTAAATGTTTTACATATTAAATTGGTCTGCTTTCGGTAACAAAGGAAATAAACTTTGTCGATATACCCTGTATTATAAAGTACCCGACAAATGCTTTATTGCCAGATATTGGAAATGTTTTTTTTTTCTAAATTTGAGTATGTTTTACATCATTCAGACAAAAAAGGAGAATCTTCTCCGCATATTTTTTACTTGTGTATTCACACCGAGGAAAATACTCACATACTTTATCTTTTATAATAAAGAGACACATCCGAGACCATTCGCTAGTGTTATTTATTTTCAACATTTCAATTGAATGTACAGGACCAACTAAGAAGCCTACAATGGAACCAACACTACGTTTAAAGTTACAATGATGCTCAGAACCCAGCAGACAATAAACAACAGACATACAATGTTGCAAAACAACAATCACTATACTAAAATAGCAAAACATTCTTATCAGTAAATGTTGGTGTTACTTTTTCATCTCTTATTTTCATTTAACTTAACACATCATTTTCTTAAGTGTAGGTAACATGTTTTCTTTATGGCTAACTCACACTTACCCATAAATTCCCATCCATTCCCTATTATATAGTGTAATAGCTCGCTTTTATGCGTGGGGAATACAAATTACATCTTACAATTGACGTATGTCACGTAGAAGCGATTGGAAAAAAAAACTCAAATCAGAAACATACAATTATGCGATCCAGAGGAGTAAAATACAAATTAGTACCAATTATGATGGACAAATCGATCTTATTAAAACTCTTTATTGTCAGAGAAAGACATGAATTCAGGCCGAACAAGTTTCACATGCTATACATTTGCATTTGATGAAACTCATGAATAAATCATTACAAACTATGATGAATAAAATTTTGTCAAAACTAGATATAATTTTAAAATTAAGTCTCTTATTATTAACATAATGCAAAACATTGTCACAATATCAGACACACGGCACTGCATCGATAAGATATCAAGGCGATCTTAGTCAAAAACTGCATAGTCCTTTGTCTTAAAGGTTATTTGGAAGCACTGTTTCATGACAGGACAGTATGTAATCCCTGTTGTTATAACATGTTAGTCCCCAGGGACCAGCCAAGTAGCCTTCAATTTAACCAAGATGTTGTTTAACGAGAAAAGGGTAAATATAAATGAAATTAATTAAAAGAGAAACAAACGTACATAGCACAAAAACAACAAATATTGGTTAAAACAACGTTTAGGTTTCCCAACTTCTTGAACCAGTAATGCATGAAATACAGTTCAACTATAACACAGTCCTTAATGTTTGCAACAATATTACTGTTTACCTATAACCCCGTATAACAGAAGAAACTGTAGTTGTACTTTGTATTTTGAAATGTTTCTTTTTTCTATTTAAACCTTTTAATTTGAATGTTGTGTTTTGAATCGGTGCATAAGCATTTCGTGGTTTCAAATAAAAAGTGATTTCTAATTTAAATTGTTATTTCAAAATCATTCAATGGTTGTTGCGTCTTTAATTGAACACTTTAGTATGATACATTTATAGAAGCAACTCAGAATTCAGCTATTACCTGATGATATTTCTCATGTTTTATACACTTAACGAGAACAATCATTCAACGGTGGGAACACCGTGTTGCACAACACCATTTTAATAAGTTGAGATAATGTCATAAGTGACTGATTTATTTGGCATTTGCCATTAATTTCTGTACACGACTTCATTCCCTCTCAGTAAAGAGATTAAGTTTCGTGTTGTCCTCTTACAGTTACAATGATGTTACGCAGTTAGTTTTATATTCTTAAAATTTGATATGTTACATCTCTTCTTTTAGAACCATTTTCCCATTAATTCATGTTCATCGTTTTGTCTGCTCCTCCATGCAAAAAAAAATATGTTACAGGTGAAAATCAATATAAAATAGAAACTGAGCGCATTTTTCCTCTTTGGTTTACTTGAATGATGGAATCCGTAAACGGCATGATTGCTCGGTCACACTAAAATATTTATTGTTAAATCGTGTGTTTGGCTAAGGATCGTTAGCCCAGTTATCTGAGTTGTTTTCGGCGCCATGCAGGTGTTCCGGTGGTCATAGGAACGAGCATTTAACTCGGCACACTTTTTTCTACCATGCTTACAGGGATAACCCTCTTTTGTCACGCAATATCGTGTTTGTGTGATATATTGTATCTAAAGAAATGGACGGGGGGAAGGCGGGAGGAGTCCTCGTCCTGCCAAGTAACACTTTTGCTGATTGAGAATTTGGACTGAAATGATTTATTTACGGGGCGAGTGTTGTACGAGTTGAGCCTGATTAAAAAGTTCTGACACAATTGATGGGTAAGAAGGTGTATAAACGTTTGTCAATGGGTGATTAAGGGGTCGAAACTAGAATAAGTGGCAGGAGGTATGTTCAACTTTGTGCCGTGTTATTTGGGTAATGAGTCTCTTCTACCAGTTGTTATGTACTAAATTGACATGCGAAAGTTACAGTCATGTCACTCTTATACCCCATGATTAAAATTATACTCACTTACGGCCTTCATGGATGAGCAATATCGCACCCAATCATTAATTCTGGAAAAAGTCGGACATTATATCAACAATAATTATTGACCAAAATAATGAATTTCATAAAAGCCTTACTATTTAAATAGTTTACATCTACCGCCTTTACACTTGGTTCTTTTTTGGAACAAAAGTAAATGTTAAAATGTGAATAAAGGAGCAGGCAGATGTATTTCTATTCACATACAAAATGTGATTAGTGCAGTGAAAATGATTACACTCTACAAAATGTACGTAGCCAACAAATCATTTTTTTTAGATTATAAAAGCGCAATAACGCGGCTGTGCAATTTCAATCATGAGCGTTACGGGTATAGCTACCTTTAAGTACAGTATGTCATCAAGGACGACATTTAATACATAGTGAAGGGAATAAGTCAACAGCGCCTTATTCATCCGCACGGTAGAAAAAGAACGGTTATGACTTTTTCAGATTTATATTTTTCGATATTTGAGTTAATGTAGACGGACAAAAACAAATACTCAGACGTGATACAATATCAGCTTTTCGTTTGTCAATTGTAAAAGCAGACCTTTACTTTGCAACAGACTGTTTAAAAATACAGTCGATATAAATACGATTGTTAATAAAATTATTTGTGATTGAGACTTTGTCTTTCCAACACCTAAATGTGATTTTCTTTTTAAATTGCTCGAGCTGGAGTCTTTCTGGCATGAAAAATAATTGAACATCATAGCAGTCAATTGCCTGGGGGAGGGCTGCGTGTCTTGTCAAATTATTAAATCCAAACTATCAATAATGTCAAAAATCCTATATATAGAACTGGCATGCCAGTATAAATTATGCAAATATTTTGAAAGAAATGTTCCCCAGAATCTATATGCCAGTATTCAAATGTTTGCTTCAAATTTCATTTCAGCACCTCTTATAAGGCACCAACCATCACCCGAGCATTAACATTATTTTAGCAACACATACAGCGATTGACTGGTAAATGAAAGTCATAAATAGTTCAATATTAAAAGGTCGACTAACACCTCAACAAAAATCTGCTATTTTTGTCACATGTTTAAGTAGTTATTATCACAGAGCTGTCATTTTACTTCTGGTGACCCCTCTAAAATGTTAAACTGTTACCAAGACAAAAACATTGGAAAAGCTATTCGTATAAATTAAAAACAAAGTGTTGCATGAATTTTAACTAGACTTTTGCTTATCCCTCAAGCATACTATGTTACATGTACTATATTTGTGTTATAAATTATCATTCTGTGTTTCTTATGATGAAAGAAGTATGTTATATTCATGCTGTAGATTTTAAACACATGAAGTATGTATGCAATAAACATTGTCAAAGCAATTATTTTCCTACTCTTTAAGTATGGAATAAGTACTTTTACATGGTGAAACAAATGTTTGTAAAATCTATAGAATAAACTTGGAGACTCATTATATTTTTGCTGCACTGCTCCGAATCAATAAATCGTTATCTTCCAAATAACAATAATTGTATAATGGTATTGTCATAACATTGGTCTTGTATTGCAATTGTAAACGATGGCTCTTACTGGATATTAGTTTTTATTATTCAGATATACACATGTATCGGTGGCAGTGCTTCAAATGTGTAGTAATTTGCTGTTTGAAGGTTATGGTTATTTTCACCATACCTCACACGTTTTACAATTTCGTTCAAGGTATTGAAACGGAGCATCGTATCGATGTTACCAGTGACCATACCCATGTGAGACTGAGTTGTAAGTAGTATGTATTATCGTAAAGGTGAAACTCGTGATTAATATGTACACAAACAGTGGCATTTCTGCGAGAGCCCGTCGAAGACAGTTACTTTTTCCATTTATACTAATCCGAATTAAAGGTATTTAATGGTACGATCAAAGTACATTTCGCAGCATCACCGTTACCCCCAACTTTACAAAGCAATTGTAACTAAATGCATAGGAAAATGTGTGTCCGGATTTTTTTTCCCAGAAATTGGCTAAGAAATTCTCAAACGCCTACATACTCCTACACTTTAAGACATTCCAGTAATTTCTAATAATCACATTTCCGTAAAGAAAGTGCGCAGATAACCAATCCCCTACAATTGCATTACAAAACATGAAATATATGAGCTATATCAAATTCAAATTTGACATTATTGGGATTGCTGTTTGGAACCTCAGGAGTGGCACATATCAAGCTTTCAGTTTGTTACACTTCCGTAACACTTACCAACAATACAATGAAATTAACAATGATATGGCAAATAATACTATAATTTAAAGCAAAACAATCAGACCCAGTCCTTTGAGAGGGCATTAATGGAAGGACGTTTAACATTGTGTCAAAGCCAATAGTCATATAAACAATACAGTGACAAGCATCTCACCAAAACCTTACTTTGATCGTGTACCATTGGCGGCAAGAAACAAACAGAAGCAACAACATACGTATCAAAATGTCGTGATATATTTCAAATTCAACTGAAAAAATGCCTCAAAAAAGAAAAATGCCATCTTATTTCAACTACATATTGTCCTTAGGAGTGCCAATACAACTATGATTTTCGAAAAAGCACCCATTTGCAGCTAATTAATAATATTTATTTGTATTGATAGATCTTTAAGTGTTCTGCTATATTTGTCGAGTGGTTTTCTTGGAAATAAGATGATACTTTTACAATCATTTGGTTTGATATGACTTCGCTGTGTTCTTTAACGCCATCCTTCTGATGCAAAAATAAGTTATAATGTCTTTGCATCCGTGTTTGCAACTTTTGAAATCATATGCATTTGTAAACGTTTTGTGTGATGGAAAATAACCACTGGCCTGTTGAGGCAATCTAGTTGACCACTCGTTGTTGCAGTAAGAATTTAGTGGCGTTATAATATTTTAACCCATCAAAATAAGGCACATGTCCGATGATAGTTACCTTCCTAACGAGCAAATAAACTGTCGAAGCACTTATAATAAAAAATGAGACATTATTATCGGAGTATTTCCATACACGCCTACCTACAACTGCGACATTTAACTGTCAAAAAATTTGCTATGATTATCTTGCAAAAAAACTAGTTATCAGAAAATATCCATGGAAGGGAAAAAATATTAATATTTATTTGACCAAATATTGACGAAGTACAAGAACTACAATTTCCCAATTATTTGCGTATATATCAAATCTTACCTAGTTATCAATGCAATTTTCTCCACCTTGTTTGACTGCAACATAAATACTTAATATACAAATATCCCATATTAATTTATGCTGTTGGATGTCTTATCTGAGAAAATATTCTCTAAAGTACTTAATTTGTTCTTTATCTTATACAGTGCAAGTAGATTGGAATTTTCAATGTATTGGTGTTCAAGCAGGATAAGGACAAAAATATTTCGAAAATAAATCAAAGAAATCTGTAGCATCCCTTCCAAATCCATATGTAAAAATAATTCGTTTACACACCACACTTACGATATATTATAAATATTTGAAGTTGCCTTATGAGGATTTATTAAACACAGATATATTTGCAACTTTTGAGTAATTAAAATGGTATGTTGCTTTTGTATTGCTGTATTGATAGATATTGAACGACATAAAAATACATATAAATTATCAATATTTGAGGCAATATATTCGATAGAGCAAGTTATACGTATTGATAAATATATAAAAATACTTTTCCAAATCCAACCGTGAAAGTTCAGTACCCAATCACGTATCACCATAAGTCTGGCCCGGTGTCTAGTGACAAAAATAACTGGGGAAAACGTACATATACATAACACACATTATTTTACTTAAACCACCAATAGCATTGCATATATCGAAAATATTCAAAGAAACATGAGGAAAAGCACAGAACGAATAGTGAACAATTCCGATTTTTCAAGTCACCTAGCTGTTTGCAAATTCGAAGATAATAAATTGTAATACCAAAATAGGTTGATGTTAGAAACATTTTTTTTTAATTGAAGTGTTTTTTTATAAACATAATTCTTGAATATGAATTGAAATTCATGCATTGAGCTTGACATTTTTCTTCCTTACGAATAAAACAGGTTAGGAAATTGTCTTGAGGGAAAAATCGAAATGTTTCTGTGATTTTTCCCCAGGTGGTTCAAAATATAACTTTATCATTTTCACCGTATTATTTATGGAAACTAATTTATAATAATATAACGAACATCCGTGAGAAACTTTGTATGTTACTGACAAGGTATTAAATCAGACTGATTGAATTACTTTCGTTAATATGATACGTGACTGGTAAATCTTTTTATACTTTTGGACCTGCAAATAGTTCGTTCTAACGCGCTTTTATCATCTTCTCAACTTCAATTTATTTTTATTACAGAGCCGTGACAAACAAACAATGGAAGCTTTGAATAAATTGTTTATGAGTATATATCTCTTTATGGATGTGATTGAACAATGTAGAGTAAGTGAGACTGTCATGTGATTTGCGAACGTTATTTCAACTAGAAAAAAACCAGATTCATCCGGTATAGTATTAATATTATAAGAAAAGTCGTCATACGTTAACCCGTCTATTACCAGCTCTGTAACATGTGATGTTGGAATTCCATTCAGAATGTTGAATGATATGATTTATAGTTCGATACCTATTTTACTCTTTCGCAACCAATTGTATTTCTTTCGAACATTTTTCATGTCTTATTATATAACCTTATGTACATTAATTATGTTGTATCTGTTTTGTCTGCTCTATTATTTATTGAATAAACTATATTAATATGGCAAATGTGCTCTGTTTATAAATATATATAACACATACATCTGGTTTTTCTAACGGTCACAAACCTAATTATTGTCGTTTGATTTACATTTATTCGTACATTACACATGAAAGAAAACTTACCAGATGTATTGATACAACTGTGTGGCTTAATGGTAGTGTTTTATGCAGTATTTAAATAGAATAGAATATGTGTATTCGAGCATTGAATTAATTAATTAATTTCAAGAGCGCGGCGCACCACTGTCAATTTCGTACAAGATAGTTTCAAAAGCAATACATTTAAAAAAGTAAAGAAATCAATTTATGAATTATAATATAAAGAAACTGACATATTTATCTCGTTCCAAAAATGACAATGAAACACCTCCGAGAACATGTTTAAGGAACAAATATTATCAACATTACTGAAACCTACAGGGACAAACCTAGAAGCCTACACGAAACGAGAACATGAATTAGGTTTATGAAAAAGACCCATACAACCAAACTATCAATACTGGCAGATTATTTGCTGCTGTAACAATGATCATGCGAAAACTCAATTCACAAGTAATCAGTATATGGTATGTCTACCATGTCTGTCTCTAACTGCAATAGAGCAAAATCGCATTGAGCGAATCAGGGTCTTAATAGTCTCCTGTGGTATCGCTGCCCACTCTTCGTGCACAAAACGTGTAAGCTCATTAGCGTTTTGAGGATCACGCCGTCGAACACGTTTCAAGACGTCCTATTAATGCTCGATTGGAGACAGGTCTGGTGAGAATGTATGTCATGGAAGAACTTGGATATTTCTCTCCTGAATGTAGATGGTTGAACCTCGAGCGTTGTGGCACCTAGCGTTGTCCTGTTTGAACATAACGACGTTCGGATTGGCGTTGATGAATGGTGCAACCTCTGGCTCCAATATCTCATTTTGATATCGCTGTCTTGCTGGCCTACCTTGCAGCTCCACTAAATTGTTTCGCGAATGAAAGGATATTCCATCCCACACCATAACGTTAGGTCCCTCAAAGCGGTCTCTCTGACGTACACATGCGTCCTAAAAACGTTTTTTGCGTCGTCTAAAGCAACGCATGCGTCCATCAGCATGGTCCAAACAAAACCGTAATTCGTCGCTAAATAACACGGTTTTCCATTGTTGTTGAGTCCAACGGTGCTGTTGGTGGACCCTATCCCGACGTGTACGTCGACGTTCGGCTGTTAGGCACAGGCCGTTATGAGGGCGTCTATCCCTAAGTCCATGTTCGGCAAACCTATTTCTCACCGTTTGAGCACATATGCTGGCATTGGTACGTTCAGGTGTTATAGCTGCGGTGGTCGTTGCCGGCAAAAATCTGTTACGTAGATGTGACGTCAGCATATAGCGGTCTTGCGCAGGGGTCGTTACTCGCGGCCTGCTATATCTATAGCGATCATTAACTGTGTCAAGTGTTTGATAACGACCTGCCGGACGAGATATTGTCACACGCGACACAACAAAACTTGCAGCGAAATCACCATGACGTGCACCTGCCTGTAGCATACCAATAGCCCGATTACGTTTATCAGTAGACAAACGTGGTTTGCGTTCGTTACCTAAGCAAAAATTCGACTTCCCGAGGTAAAAGTTGTTGTTTTCTTTATAAGATTACGACTACCCGAAGTAATAGGTTTTTTAATGACAATACGACTACCCAAGGTAATAGTTTTTTATACATACACGTAATACCCACGTAATAGATTTTGTTGACTTCATAAATACATGACAGCCCTATTGGATTGTTATCGTTAACATTATAACTACACGACGAACCTAGGTTAAAGTTATTGTTTCACATATTTCAGTTTTAACGTTATACAATAACATAGTTTTAATGCAAAAAATGTATAATGGCAAAAGGCTGTCATGTTATCTAATATTAGCAAGCGTCTAAAAGTATTGAAACCTCTTGATAGTCGTAAAGTTACATACGCGAGGATCTTCAATTAAGTTGTTTTCCAAATGTTACACGAAAACAACATTCCATATCTATTTTCAATTATATACGCTTTTCAATATAGTTTTCGTTTACAAGAAGCATGAGTAGTGTTGTTGTGTTTATATCCTAAATTAAATCTGCTTGATGATCGTTTCATACATGCAATTCGAATCTAGTGTAATAGTTAAGTGGCAATCATAGTTCGCATACGTTTTTCCGACCCTGCTGAATAAATTCCATTAGTTTGTGTCTCTAGTTCATTTTTGTTTAAGCCCTTGCCTTGTTCCCATAGATATTGTTTATTTTATTTTTTAATTTTCGACTACTGGTCTTATCCCTGTATCATTACCATGTGTGTGTGGCTTTTTTATCAAAATTATACATAAAATACATTTTTTTTGAAAATTATTGGGATATGGTGTGGAGTGTGTTAGTAAGCTTATTTATACTCGCACTCGGGCCTTGCTAATTCGACGAGTGCTCCGATAAGATTGTTTGTAATTTTAGGTTTTTGGAGTTGCACTTCCTGGATTGACAGTCACGTATGTTAACACTAGACCACGGATCCGCCAACAAGGTATGGATGAGTAATGTTAAACATATACGAATTTAACCCCTTGTGGGGTATCTCTTGTTTCGCTGACCTTCCAAAGGCGATGACCTAATCATTGTAGGATAAATACATTTTGATGAATGTGTCGTTTGTATGTGCTGCATGTACATTTATTGGGCGTTTTCTTATTGAACTAATTCTAAAATATTTTCTTCCTGATTTTCATGTGACTCAGAATTCATCTTTTTACTG
Source organism: Mya arenaria (assembly GCF_026914265.1). Classification (NCBI taxonomy): domain Eukaryota; kingdom Metazoa; phylum Mollusca; class Bivalvia; order Myida; family Myidae; genus Mya; species Mya arenaria. The sequence continues at coordinate 59,997,011 of NC_069132.1, read as the reverse complement.
TAAGACACCGACACATTTTTCTTTTTAATCGCTGATTAATTAATATATATTTTATATTCCATGGATCTTCATGTATGTTTTTCCATTAATGGTTTAACGTATATAAAAACTCAGCATTGCTACTTTAAAGAGGAATTTTAAACCAAACAACACCAGTGTTTTTGTTCAACATCAAATTCCAGACTGTCCATTACCAAGATTGAAATTTTACTTCAGGAGGATCGTAACAAAGACGGCGGTTATACGACTTGATACGTTGTTAATTGTTGGTAATGATGGACTAAAAGGAAATAACGTTCTAGTATGTACGTAATGTTTGCTCTTGATGGTCCATAAAATGCATAAAACGGCCGTTCCTCATAGTTTGTGTTTGTTACCTAGGCATTGATTGTGGTCAGAGTTACAACGTTAATGACATTGATATAAATATAGAATTAGGACTGACCTAAACTTGATATTTTTATAAGGATGACAATAAAGAAGTGCATTAATCTCGATGAGTTCTTACGATTTACATTATATTAACTGTATATTAGACAGCGTGCTTTATTTTGGCAGACGTCAATAAGAAACTAATTTTGTCAATAACTGTCTTTATATTTCCTATTAAACTTGTTGTTTGCATTGTCACGGTTAAGATCCTTTTCCCAAAACAACCTTAAATATTGTGTTACATTTCCAAGAAGGCATATTACAGAATAACATTCAAGACCAGACATATTTCAGGGGTTTTAGTAAAGTTGTAAATCACTTAAATGTGCTAATATTGTCACTGAAAAGTACACGATGCACATGTTTTGCAAACGAATCATACCTTGGTGGGAAAACCAGGTACTAAATACACTAATTCAGTGTCGCTTAGTTAGATTATTTCATTTACACTTGCAAAATTACGAGCAATGTATTCATAACAGTTCTTCTCAAGGTGTAACGTTCTGGTTTTATCAGTATTGAAAATATACGGCGACTCTTAAAAAAAGGAACCATTCACGCTGTAAATACACGACTTCCATATCTGATTGCTTATGTTGACTTTATAGCTTCAAGACTACCCTAGGTTAAAGTTATTGTTAACTTTATGAACAAACTACCCTAAGTAATTGTTATTGTACACTTTATGAATACAAGCCTACCCTAAGTTGCAGTTATTATTTATTGTACAAATACACAACAATAGTTATTGTTAGGGTTAACTTTATGAATACTCGGCAACTTTAGGTGATGATTATTTTTTTGCTAATAAATACACAACGTCCCAATTTGTTGACTTATTGCTATATTTAATACACAGTGACCCATAGTAATAATTAGTGTTAATTTTATAAACACTCGACGGGCTAAAGTTATAAGGATTGTTATTTTCTCAACCATAAAACCATACAAAAGATAACTTAGTGGTTTGTGTGACGCTATAATAGCAAACGCCCATGCAGGAGAAGCTGAACAACCCACTGGAAATATAGCGGTTATTATAAGTTTTTTTAACGATTAAACCAAAGCTCATTTGTGAAAGAAATTAGTGTGAAAACTTAGGGCTCTTAACTCTCTTTGACTACTCTTTGTACTGGTACTGACAGGTAATACAGACAAGTGGTATGTCATCTTGTTCACATACAATTTCTGAAGGTTAAAACCTTGTCTTTGACTTTTCAGTTTCAACTGTCAATTTAACTTTGAACACTGTTCAATACTAAAAAAGAAAGCAGAATGGGGATATTTTCGGGACATAAGAAGTAAAAACAGTAAATCATGTCAATGTTGCTTGCATCAAAGATAAGTAGTAAAACGTATTGATGGAGATCGAAAGTAATTCCGTGACAATCGGTATCGTAGAAAATGCATTCTGGATAATGAGCATGAATTTGTTGTTTGGTAATTCATAACGTATTTTGCTCTGATACTGATACAATACCAAACGCAAGGTAGTCCAAATAGGTATTTGAAATATTGGACTTGACTGATGACCTAGACACTTTTTGTCGAAATATTTAGAGTCAATACCGTATAATAATCAATTTATAGTTCTTGGCAACAGCGAATGTCTCCATGCCAAACATCCACAGCAATTGCAATTGCAATTCTAAACTCGGCATTTATTCCTTCATATTTATAATAATAAATATTTAAATGTCGCAAAATATGTCTCAAGGGCCCTATTTATTCAAAAATGCTCTTTAAACTTAAAAACATCATTTTATTTCAATGTCAATAATGACATTTTGGAAAAGGAAATGATATAATTTAATATTCGCAATCATCTGGAAAATTGAAAGTCTTAAATTAGTTACACAATAAAATGAACAAGCATCTTGCATTAAGTTGTTTTCAAGAAGATTAGACAGGTTTAGCACTCCACACACACGCACGCGCACGCACGCGCGCACGTACTCAAGCACGCACGCTTGCACGCACACACACACACACACACACACGCGCGCACACACGCACGCACGCACACACACACAATAAGTTAATTAAGACAGCTAGCAACATTTCGTGACACCGCATTTAAGACGTAAGTTGACCTAGAATTCAAGGTTTAATATCCTTTTATATTATACGAATACGACATAAATATACATTAAGCCGCAGACTGCTATTTTGATACGTTTGATTTGTTTTGAGCCACTGAAAAACTATGTTTAGAATGTATGAAGATAACTCTTTTAGCAATTATAGTTGTTCTGGCAACACACGACTTGCTTTTGTGGTTATATCCGAAAATTGATGGATGCATTTCTCTGTTGATTTCATCATATATGCTTTTAATGAGAAACAAAACCAGTTGCGTGGTCTGCTGTACTGAGTTCGTAAACATATTCAAGGACAAGCCTATGTTTTCAATTTTGAAAAGCAGAATAAAGCAGAACTTTATTCGAGTATAACGCGCTTCTGTAGCAGAATAAAGCAAATTTCTAAACAAATCATAGCGTAACTATTATACAACTTCAATACATTCCACTCCGTACATATAAAAACACGTTAGAACACACTCATTAAAAAGGTACTTGCGAGTTGCATTCTATTGCGTTTTTTTTTAAATTAAACTCTTAATCGAAGGGGGAATAGCCTTCAATTGTGTTTCTATGATCTGACGTTTGTGTTAATATATGTTCTCACAAAAGTATGTACTGCACATGTATACAGTATCATAGCCAGGAACATTATCTCACGTTAAATAGTTACATGAAAATCGCTTTTTGATAAATCGAGACATTCTGCAAAGAAATACAAAACCGATGAAAGTGAAGATAACAAACCAATCTGAACTAGTGCATGAGATTAAATGTATCTTAAAACTGCGCATGGGATTAAATGTATCTAAAAACTGTGCATGAGATTAAATGTATCTAAACACTGTGCATGGGATTAAATGTATCTAAACACTGTGCATGGGATTAAATGTATATAAACACTGTGCATGGGATTAAATGTATCTAAACACTGTGCATGAGATTAAATGTATCTAAACACTGTGCATGGGATTAAATGTATCTAAACACTGTGCATGAGATTAAATGTATCTTAACACTGTGCATGAGATTAAATGTATCTAAACGCTCTGCATGAGATAAAATGTATCTAAACACTGTGCATGAGGTTAAATGTATCTTAACACTGTGCATGAGATTAAATGTATCTAAACGCTGTGCATGAGATTAAATGTATCTAAACACTGTGCATGAGATTAAATGTATCTAAACACTGTGCATGAGATTAAATGTATCTAAACACTGTGCATGAGATTAAATGTATCTAAACACTGTGCATGAGATTAAATGTATCTAAACACTGTGCATGAGATTAAATGTATCTAAACACTGTGCATGAGATTAAATGTATCTTAACACTGTGCATGAGATTAAATGTATCTAAACGCTGTGCATGAGATAAAATGTATCTAAACACTGTGCATGAGATTAAATGTATCTAAACACTGTGCATGAGATTAAATGTATCTAAACGCTGTGCATGTTTCTCAAACGGTCTAAATACATTTAACAAGTATGTGGTGTTTACCAAAAATGACTTATATGTATATACAAGTATTTGTATTTAACATGAGACTTTTTTAATGAATTACGTAAGATTGGTTTTGCTTACAATGCTTTAAGAAAAACACCCTTTTGACTTTATTTCGTTAGTATACAATCAACAAACGTTTGACAAAATATCGTTAGATTGAGAAATTTGGCTTGCAATATTGAAATTATTCATATGGTATTGAGTGTTGCATGCAAATTTAAAACATACCACACTTTTTGACAACTTCATTATCATAATTTGTTTGAAAATATGTAAAATAATTCCTAAGAGAAACGGATATAAAAAATCATACTTGGATACGATCTTTGATTAGAGGTCTCATTATTCTAAAACACTTCTTAGGAATAAAACATCTTATCTTTAAAAGTTATCCTGTAGGGACATGTGCTTACAAAACACTGCAGTGAATTTGTTCAACAACATAATCCAGACAGTCCATTACCATGAGTGAGGTTTCTATTTCAGATAAATCGTAGTACTGATGACAGTTATACAACTTGATACGTTGTTTATGGCTGTTTATTCTCGAATAAAGGGCATAACGTAGTATATACGTAATGTTTGCACTTTATGGTTTATAAAATGCATTACATCGCACTTAACTCACAGTCTACGTTCGTTACCTAAACATTGGTTTTGGCGAGAGGTACGACTTATATGGCCTTTTACTGACCGTTCCAAGGCGGTATCCAACATTCCTTGATAAATACCCTTATTATTTTTTGTTAAATAGTATATATGTACCGAGTTCTTTGAGAAGTTGTGTGTTATTTGTCCATGTGTCTGGTAAGTGAATGATTGTTTTTGTGTTCTATGTAGTTGACGATTACCCTGTGTCCTTAAACGGGGTTTATCTTTCCTCTAGTTAATGCATACGTTAATAAGATTTACCATTTACGTTTTAACTTCATTCGGGATTGTTGGGATAAAAGTGAGGTTGTGCACACAAACTGGTTTAAACCCCCGGTAAATATATATTTTACTGACCGTTCCAAGGCGGTATCTAACAATCCTCGATAAACATACCTAGTTTTTTAATAATATTATGTATGCACTGTGCTGTTTGTGGAGTGTTATGCTGTTCTTCCATGTTTCTTGTTTGTGAATTTTTTGTTTTTATGTTCTGTGTCTTTGGCGTTTGCACAGTGCCATTAAACCGGCTTTATGTTTAAACTTTTTGCTTCTGAGCTTGTTTCTGTAGCTTTTCGCATAAATACTGTAAACACACACAAAAAGTCATTTGTTCCTCCACCCTCAAGATAATCTTAGAACTAGAACCGGCCGCATCTTGATTGTTTTAAAAAGATGACAATTCATAAAGTGGTGCATTAGTCTCGTTGAGTTCTGTATCATTAATTTTTAATAGAACAGCGTATTCAATTTTGTCAGACGTTAATAAGAAACCTTTTTGACATTAACTGTCTTTTTACTCTCTATTATTAAGTTATTTTTGAAAAGTCATGGTTATAATTCGTAAAATGTTTTTCTTAAAAACATTTTCTTTAATGACCTTTAATATTGTCGTTTTTTCCCAACATGCCAATTACAGAATAAAATTCATCGCCAGACGTACTTTAGAGGCGGTTCTATGATTGTATAAATAGAAGCGATGCACGTTTTTTTTTGCAAAATCTTTACTTTTGGGAAATGCAAAGTTCTAAATCCTCTTATTCAATGTAGCTAAGTACTTAAATACCACTACCACTTGCGATGTTACGAGCAATGCACATAGGGATTATGTTGTTGGGGTTAGATTTTGAGTATTGATTATGGTTGTTGTAATGTTTTAGGTTTGTATCTTAATGTTAATTCAAAACGACCCTTTGTTCGGTCTTCCTAGCCATCAGATCAAACATTAGATAACCGTTTAACTATTTTCTGTTGCAATATTTCTTAACGATTAAACAAAAAAGACACTCTTAAGAATTCTAAGGGCTCTGAATTCTCTGACTTTTATGTTTGACAAGTATAACTCAACACTTGATTCAGATCACTATAAATTTTGATAAACTTTCCATTGCAGAAATGCACTCGATACACAGCATACGTACATACCAGCAAGATATATCTACCGTCCTGTTAATGCAAATATATGCTCTATTTTTATTCAACACACAATAATAAGATATTCGAGAAAGCGATCGATTGCAGTCATTACGCATTTATTGGAATTGATTTATCTGACGGTATTCTGATATGTGCGTAGTATGCATTCTGGATAATTATTTAGATGATACCATTACTTTCTTTTGATTTGGTTTGTTTTTGCGGTATACTTACATCCGTTTTACGCTGATGCACAAATACAATAATATGTCATACCAATGTATTAGCGTCCTTGTTTATCACGTTGAAACTCATTTGATTATCGTATGTTTCAAAATTGTATCAGTGATATCACGGATGTGTACTTCTACGACGCTCGGTGCATTTGTTTAAGTTTTGTGTTTTCATTATGTTAAATAAACGGTTATAAAGTACTATAAGTGATTTGTATGGTTTGTGCCATAAATCACATGTGTATGGGAATCTTCATGTGTTAAACAGGAACCAGCGGCCTTCATGATAAACTAAGCATATTTACCTCTTTTTCGCAGTAAGTACAGTATAAATTTGAGTTGTTATCCTAATTTAGAATTCATAATTCCTCATCTGAGATATTTAGCTGTCGGGAAATAATAATTATATTTCCATAAAAACATGTTTTCAGACAATTTCCAGAAAATTGCAAGACACAGTTGATTCATATACATACTACACTAACAACTTCGGATAAAGCTATGTAGCTAGCATATATCCGATATGATGAAATATGCAAACTAATTAAGATATATCCGAAATGAGAACGTTATTTCGACAGGAATAAAACACAATAGTCCGGTCAAGTATGGGCAGTTTTGGAAAGGTCATCAAAAGGTTATAAAATGCTTCGTGAAAATAAAGCTCAATATATTTTGATTTTGGTATTCAGTTTAGACAGGTCAATGGTAAGATATAATTGTTTGCTATTTCCATTATCATAGTGCAAACAAATTTTTGCAAACATATGTCAGTTTCTAAATTTGTAGTAATTTTGTTGTATCTCGATTTGGCTGATCTTTGGTCTATTAAATGAATAATGTCAAGGAGAGCATGTGTTTTCTGTTCAGTATGTGTTATTTACATATACAACGGGTTTGCTTTCAATAACAAAAGAAATAAATGTTAGCGATATACTATGTAATATAAACGACCAATGCAAAATAACCAGATATTCGCAAAGAGTAGTTTCTAAGTGGGAATATGTTTTACATCATTTAGGCGGAATAGGAGAATCTTCTTTTAATTGTTTATCTATTTATGTATACACAATGAGGAAAGAATACTCACATACTATATATTTTGTAATAAAGAGACACTTTCGAGACCATCAATAGAACAAAGATTGTGTTGATAAAGTTACAATGATGATCAGAACCCAGCAGACAATAAACAAGAGGCGTACAACGTAACGAAACAACAAACATTATACAAAAATATCAAAACATCGTTATCAGTGAGTGTTGGGGTGAAGTGAAATACTAATTTATGCTAAGGTTTTACTTGTGAAACAAGGCTGACATCCAATAACCTGATTAAACAATGCTTCTTTTAATATATGTTTAGCTTACTTAACACAGTCATACACTGGAATATAAGAGAGAGACAATTGATTCATTATGGATGGCAGACTGTAGCATTTCTGGTGACATTCATGCAGGCCGTTTTTTTACTTGCATCAACATTACAAACAACAAACCGGTTTTGTCTTAGAAAAGCTGAACACTATCTTAAAAAGCTTTTGCTTACAAAACATAGTGATGTGGAAAGTATTTGTTTAGGGCTGCTTTAATTTTATTACAACGTTCTTCATGGTATGGACAATCTTTCTTACTCGCCTGGTTATGAAACATCTAAAAAAATAACGGAACGATACTGATAAGAGATGTGGCTCATGATTTTATTGTCGTCGCCTTTTTCTTCATTAATTGTATAATTATTGTTTCGTTTCCGCAACATTAAAACTATTTCATATGGCAATGATTCAATGTAAACTACATTGACGAACTAAACGCCTAAACGCGTTCTGTGAGTTTGGAACCTTTGAAAATCACACAATACCTATTCACACTATACCAGCTCACACTTCACCAGCTCACACTATACCAGCTCACACTATACCAGCTCACAATATACCAGCTCACACTACACCACCTCACACTATACCAGCTCACACTATACCAGCTCACACTAAACCAGCTCACACTATACCAGCTCACACTATACCAGCTCACACTATACCAGCTCACACTATACTAAACGTTTATTATTTTCTGAACCTATCTGTTAAAGCGAAATATTATGTATCATTTATGAGACACTTCCGCTAACATACCATCAATTGTTATTTTAAAGTCATATGATGGTTGTTGCATCTTTACATTAAACTCTTTATATTAGCATGAGTCATTTATAGAAGCAACTCAGAATCTAGCTATTACGTGATGAGATTTCTAATGCTTAACAAATTAAACGAGAACAACCATTGACGGTGGCAACACCGTGATGTACATCACTATTTTAATTAGTTTAGATAATGTCATACGTTACTAATTTATTTGGCATTTGCCATTACTTTCTTTACACGATTTCATTCCCACTCAGTAAAACTATGAGATTAAATTTCGTTTGTTTAACAATTTTAATGATATGATGCTGTTGTTTTCATTTGCTTAAAATTCAAAAACATTCTTGCAAACATCTCTTCTTTTGAAACATTTTTTCCTTTAACTGTTGTTTATCTTTTTGTCTGCTCTTCATGCATTAAAAAACGCTACAGATGACAAATAATTGTGGGCGAATATTTCCTCCTAGGTTTAATTTAATGATGGAAGCCGTAAAAGGAAGGAATGCCTCAGTCGCCCTTAAAGATTAATGGATGGAGGGTTGTAGTGTATTTGGTTAAGGTTTGGGAGCATAGTTTGATGAATTTGTTTGGGCGTCTTGTTGGTGTGCCACACTCGGCACATTTGTCCTCCCAGATTCACTTAAACGGATATAGTTTCCTCTATTGCCAAGCAACATCGTGTTTGTATGATAGATCTTTAAACTTGAACGGGGAGGGAACAAGACGGGTCTCCGGTCCTGCCAAGTAACACTCTCGCTGAGTGAGAATTTTGGACTGAAATTATTAACGGAACAGGTGCAAGTTGAGAAATTCTGACACAAATGATGGGCGGGAAGGTGTGTGAAGACCTGTCAACTAACAGCACGGCTGATTAGGGGATTGAAACTAGAAAGAGTGGCGGGAGGTATTTTCAATTTTGTGCCGTATAATTTATGTCATGAGTCTTGAGTCTCTTCTGCCAGTTGTTATGTATAAAATAGACTTGCATCATTGCAGTTATGTCACTCTCAAACCTCGTGATTGAAATTATACTCACTTACGAGCTTCATGGATAAGCAAAATCGCACCCACTCATTGATTCTGGAAAGAGTTGGACATTATAATAACAATAATTATTTGCCCAAATTATGAATTTCAAGAAGCCTTTACTATTTATATAGTTAACACCTCCTACCGCCTAAAAAACAAAAACAGTATGAGATAAACGTTGGAATGCAAGTAAGTGAGCAGCCAAATGTATTTCTATTCACATACAAAAGGGTATTACATCTTTGTAAATGTATACACTGTACAAAATGTACGGAGCCAACAAGTCAAAATCATTTTAGATTATACAAGAGCGTTTTTATGCGATTGTGCAATTTCAATCATGAGCGGTACGGGTATAGTTATCTTTAAGTATAGTATGTCATTAAGAACGACATTTAATACGTAGTGAAGGGAAGTCAACAGGGCCGTATTTATCCGCACGGTAGAAAAAGAATGATTATGACTTTTTCACATATTTATTTTTCGATATTGGAGTAAATATAGACGGACAAAAACAAATACTCAGACGTGATACAATAACAGCTTTTCGTTTGTCAATTGTGAATGCAGAACTTTACTTTGCAACAGATGGTTTAAAAATACAGTCGATTTCAATTAGATCGTTTATATAATTATTTTTGATTAAGATTTTGTCTTTCCAACACCTGAAATGTGATTTTCGTTTTTATTTGCTGGAGTTGGAGTCATTCTGGCATCAAACATTATTGAAAATGATAGCAGTCGATTGTCTGGTGGAGGGCTGTAACCCATACAGCGATTGATAAATAAAAGTCGAAATTAGTTAAATATTAAAAAGTCGACTAGCACCTCAACAAAAAAGAGCTATTTTTGTCACATTTTTAAGAGCTGTCGTTTAACCTCTGGTGACCCCTCTAAAATGTTACACTGTTACCAAGAAAAAACATTTGAAAAGCTATTCGTATAATTTAAAAACAAAGTGTTACATGAATTTTAACTAGACCATTGCTCATCCCCCAAGCATACAATGTTACTATATTTGTATTATAAATTTACATTCTGTGTTATTCATGATGAAAGAAGTAAGTTGTATGCCTTCAGTAGATTTTAAACATATGAAGAATGTATGCAGTAAACATTTTCAAACAATTATTTTCCTACTCTTTAAGTACGGAATAAGTCCTTTAAATGTTTGTCAAGTTTATAGAATAAACTTGGACACTCATTATGTTTTGCTGCACTACTCCTAATCAGTAAGTCGTTTTTTTCCAGATAAAAATAATCGTATAATGGTATCATCATAACCTTGGTTTTGTCTTGCAATCGTAAACGTTGGATCTTACTCGAAATTAGTTTTTATTATTCAGATATACACTTGTATCGGTGACAGTGTTTCAAATGTGTAGTAATTGGCTGTTTGAAGGGTTATGGTTATTTTCACCATACCTCACAAGTTTTACAATTTCGTTCAAGGTATTGAAACGAAGCATCGTATTGATGTTAACAGTGACCATACCCATGTGAGTTTGAGTTGTAACTAGTATGTATTATCCTAAAAGTGAAACTCGTGATTTATATGTACACATACAGCTTAGAAATTCTCAAACTCCTACATACTCCTACACTTTAAGACACTCCAGTAATTTCTAGTAATCACATTTTCGTAGAGAAAGTGCGTAGACAACCAATCCCTTACATTTTCATTACAAAACATTAAATATACGAGCTATCTTAAATTCAAATTTGACATAATTGGGATTGTTTTCATATCAAAGGAAACCTCAGGAGTGGTGCATATCAAGCTTTCAGTTTGTTACACTTCCGTCACAAACCTCTTGAAAACACTAAACAACAATACCATGAAAACAACAATGACATGCCACATGGAATAAGAGCATAATTAAAAGCAAAACAATCAAACACAGTCCTTTGAGAGGGCATTTATGGAAGGGCGTTTAACATTGTTCCAAAGTCAATGTTCAAATTAACAAGACAAGCATCTCACCAAAAAGCCTTCTTTGATCTTGTACGATTTGTGGCGAACACACAAACAGAAGCAACAAAATATGTATCAGAATATCGTAATATCTATCAAAATCATCTGAATAAATGCCTCAAAAAAGAAAGAAAAAATACAATGTTATTTCAACCTAATATTGTCTTTAGGAGTGACAACAGATTGTACTTTCCGAGAAAGCAACCATTTGAATTAATTGAATATTTTTTTGAATTGATAGATCACAACAAAGTCTGCTATATTTGTCGGGGGGTTTCTGGGAAATAAGATGATACTATTACATTCTTTTGGTTTGATATGTTTTCTCGGTGTACATAACGCCATTATTTTCTGATGCAAAAATAAGTTATAATGTCTTGTATATGTCTTTGCATCCTTGTTTGCAACTTTTACACTCATATTTTGCGTAGTTTATCTGTGATATCAATAACACCAGAAAAAGAGTACTTCTACGATGCTCAATGCATTTGTAAAAGTCATGTGTGATGAAAATGAACCACTGGCCTAGGTTTTGAGGCAATCAAGTTAATCATTCGTTGTCGCATTAATAATTAAGCGGCGTTATAATCTTTTAACCCATCAAAATAAGGTAAATGTACTATGATAGTTACATTATTAACGAGAAAAACAACTGTGAAACTACGTACAATAAAAATAGACATCATTACCGGAGTATTTTCACACACGCCTACCTACAATTGTGACATTTAACTCTCAGGAAATACGCAATGTTTGTGTTGCCATAAAACAAGTTTTCAGGCAATTTCCAATGAAAGGAAAATTTATTTCTATTCATTTCACAATAAAATTGACAAAGAAAAAACCACTTTACCATATCTCAACTATTTGCGTATATATCAAATCTGACCTAGTTATCAATGCAATTTTCTCAACCTTGTTTGACAGCAACATAAATACTTAATAAACAAATATCCCCAGATCGAACATGCTGTTAGATGTCTTAATTTACATAAAAAGTAACAATATTTGGGGCAATATATTCGATAAAGCAAGTTATACGTATTGATAAAAATATCAAAATCCTTTTCCATATCCAACCGTGAAAGTTCAGCACGCCCTATCAAAAATCACGGATCACCATACTGTCGCTTTTCTAATTCCATATCATGCTAGTACGGAGTGAAGTCTAGAAACTTAAATAGCGAGACAAAATAACTCGGGAAAAGTTGTCTTATGCTAGATGCATAACACACCTTATTTTACTTAACCACTAAAAGCATGTATATATTGAAGTATTCAAAGAAACATGAGTAAAGCACAGAACGAACAGAAAACATCTCCGATTTACCGAGTCACCTAGCTGTTTGCCAATTCAATGATCATAAATTGTATTACTATGATAAACATGAGCGGCTCACCAACATAAAAAGAAGGCGAATTCGCGTCATCGATTGACTCATGAACTTCTGCATACAGTGATCATTTTAATACCCAACGAATATTCATGTTCTGAAAGTGGCCGTGTTTCGTCTTTAAGAAACGACGATGTGTTTAAAATATGTGTTAATTTTGTTGCGCTGTGACATTTTATACTTTTTTTAATGCAATTCGTTTATTTTACTAGGATATACAGTTGTTTTCTTTCTTATTTGGTTTATAAAGTGATACTTTAGAATAACAATGAATTTAGCTTATCAATATCAGAAACATTCGTTAAGCACAAACCTTGTGTCCAATGATGAACGGAAAACATGGACGTAGATATTGAGTAGATCGTGTAGTTATACGCTAAGTGGCAAGAAACCCGATGAACCAGTCGGATCCGTATGGAGTCGTTCCAACGAGAAGATTTAGTTATTAACGGAACGTGAAATATCACTCATGGACAAAGACTATTCATGTCACTATCACTCACTCCTTATTAATACAACACGTCGCACTAAGTTATTTCATATCCATCAAAGAAAACAGGCAGATATATGTTTGAAACAGCAAAATAAGTTCTCAAATATCTTATCTCAAGCAATATTTCTTGTATTTGAATTGAAATTCATGCATTGAGCTTTACATTTTTCTTCCGTTTGAATAAAACAGTACAGGAGATCGTCAAACTTGAGGAAAATCATAATTTAAAATGCTTCTGTGATATTTCCCAAGGTGGTCCAAAATAGAACCTGCAAGAGTTCATCATTTTCACTGTATGACTTATGGAAACTATTTTGTTATACTTAAAAGATCATCCGTAAACAATGTTTTATGATACTGACAAGGTATTCAAACTGACTAATTGAATTCCTTTTGTTATTTTTAACTATTTATGGACCTGCGATAATTTCGTACTAACGCCCTTTTATCATCTTTTCAAGTTCGATTTATTTTTATTACAGAGGTGTGACACACAAACAATCGAATATTTAAATAAAAAATATAGACTGTATGAGTAGGCATCTCTTTATGGATATTATTTAACATTGTGAAGTAATTGTGATTTTAGAACGTTATTTCTACTAGAAGCAAACAAATGATCCTGTTAAATAATGACAATATGAGAAAAGTGGCCAACCGTTAAACCTGATTGTTCAAGCTCTTCAACGTTTAGTATTGGTATTGCATTCAGAAAGACTAATGCTATGAATCATAGTTCGTTATTTTTAAACCTCTTTTGCAGAAAAATCTTATAAATATAGTTCATGTCTTATTATTTAATCTTACGTGCATATGTTGTATCTGCTTTGTCTGCTCTCGAGAATGCCAACGATATTGCCAACTTTTAAATGTTGGGTTAACATCAGCATCAACATAACGTCAATCGTTCATCGTATGCACCTCGGCATTGTTCAACCATCGGCACCGTATACTCATTGGCACCGTATACTCATTTGCACCGTTCACCTCTTAGCACCGTATATTCCTCGACACCGTTTACCCATTGGCATCATATATGCATTGTCACTGTATAGCCATCGGCACTGTATACTCCTCGGTACCGTTTATTCCTTGGCACCGATTACCCCCTGGCACCGCTATATCACTTGTTAACCGTGTCGCGTTCGGCAGCGTATACCCCATGGTACCATTTACACTTTTACACTGTATTGCCCTTGTTATTCCTGCTCTCAAACCCTGATAATATTATTTCCCCGTCAATAAATGTTACCATATCTTATACTTACCTTTACAAATTTAATACTCACTGTTAATAGAACACAAGAACCATCCTTAGCGAACATAGGACACTTATCAACAAGTGACAAGTATCTATATGAAAACCTGTTTTAATCCGTCAAATGCAGTTAGCAATGCATTTCTTCCAATACTATTTCAGAAATCGTTATTTAACTTTATTAGTTGTTTTAATTGGACACATTCCTTTGAACCAACAACCTTTAAAACGCAATTATCACCTTAATAACTGTTTATTGAACATTGCCTTTACCATTGAGGATGCCACAATTTAATTAAACAGCAATTACTGGATGCGGTATCATATACACGCCTTTTATATGCAAAAAAATAGCCCATAAAAAATATTATTCGTATTTCTCTATTTTTAATAATGTCAGTGTAATTATTGAGAAACATTGCTAAGAAATGGGATATCTTGTTGTTATAATTTCTCAAATGTCGTTTATTCAAATAGACAGATGCTGAAACATCGAGAAATTGTTCTTTTCAAACTATCAAGTATAACGATCAGTTTGGGATACATTTTTGACATAATTGCAGATGTTTTAAAATAAGTATACCATATGAGAAGCATGTATAGCCAAATAATAGAAAATGGAAAAGGAAGTATATACTTTTCAAATATTATAATGGTTGAAACCTTATAATACCCTTAACAGGTCATTACACTCCTTTAAACTATCCCACTCGGTACTAAATACAGTCCTTGCTCGTTCATTCTGGTTTGTTTAATAATATCAAACAAACGTTTTTCATGCGTGCTTTCCGAATTAAATTATTTCAAACTACTAATGTTTGCTCGTTTCATCATGTTTCTTGTCAATTTAATCTGAATATATATTTAGAACCAGTGTTTTTTTTTTAATTTTTACTTTCGTCATTTTGAAACTTTGTTGTGAATAAAGTGAAGAAGGCGATCAGTTCCTGGAAAGTAAAAGCTTTTATCTGAAACTTAATAAAAGCTTATCCCTGTGTATTACATTATGCATGCTTTTGATGGGAAACTAAATACAATAAATCCAACAATGACGTTAAATGGTATTTCGCGTACATAAACATATACTTATCTATTTAGGATATTTAATGCCTTCAAAGACAAACCGATGCTATCAACATTGCCGTTAAAGCAGTATAAAGCTGCGGCGGTATTCCTAAAGCATCGCATTTCGTCACTTATATAAACTTCGTATTTTTTTCGAAATAAAAGAAAAGTATAAATATCTGTTACATTAAAGTATCTATATTGAAGCAAATCAATGCAAATGCAGTATTTCATATATTATTATGAATCCATTGTATCGTGTTTTAAGTGAACTTGAAGCAAAACTGAACACTTCACGAAATATATATTAACGTAAACTACACACACCTTAAATACAGTAAATATGGTAAAATATCCCAGAATACCCTCCAAAGCGTTTTGTCATTGAATGTCACGTAGCTTAAGTTGGCATTGTATTGATTAATTTCCTTTGTCTGACGTAACATTTACAACCTTTTTCATTTTATTTTGCATGTATACAATGGATATTACAATGAATACTACAGGGACATGCCACCTTATCATCGTTCGTACGAAAAATGTTGTAGGATCCAGAATTTCAGTTTGCTTTAAAGGTATTTTTGAAGGTTTTACTTTCAAACTAAAAAGAAACTACACTTCCTTACCTTTTCAAATTGTAAGTTATACTTTCCAATTAAATAGAAACTATACTTTCTTACCTTTTTCAAATTAAATGTTTTACTTTCAAATTAAAAACAAACTACACTTTCTTACCTTTTTTAACATTATACTTATACTTTTTGAAATATATACAAAAACTAGTGAGTGATACTGATTCAAACAATGCATGGAACGATTCGACCTTTGGCATGAGGGTCTCATTATCCTTATTAATTTAATTGGAATATAAAATATAATCCATGAAACGTTCCGTATAGGTACAGTTAATCCCAAACAATGCCAGTGTTTTTGTTAAACGTGAAACTCCAGACTGTCCATTACCATGATTGAAGTTTTACTTCAAGAGGATCGTATCAAGGACGGCGGTTATACGACTTGATACGTTGTTTATGGTTGTTAATGATGGAATAAAAGAAATAAAACATAGTATGTACGTATTTGTTGGTCTTGATGGTCAATAAAATGCATTACATGGACATTCCTCACAGTTTATGTTCGTGAACTAGGCATTGAGTGTGGTCAGAGTTACAGCGTTAATGACATTGATATAAATATAGAACTAGGACTGACCTAAACTTGATATTGTTATTAGGATGACTATAACGAAGTGCATTACTCTCAATGAGTTCTCAAGTTTACCATTCTATAAACTGTATATTAGGCAGCGTGCTTTATTTATGCAGACGTCAATATGAAATTAATTTTGTCAATAACTGTCATTTTATTTCCTCGGTTAAGCTCCTTCAAATGTCATCTTTAACACTTTCCCCATAACAACCTGAAATATCGTGTTATATTTCCTTGCAGGCCAATGACAGATAAAAATTCAAGGCCAGACATATTTTAGATGCTTTAGTAAACTTGTAAACCACTAAAATGTGCTAATATTGTCACTGAAACGTACACGGTGCATATCTTTTTGCAAACGAATCATACCTTGGTGGGAAAACCAGGTACTGAATACACTTATTCAGTGTCGCTTAGTTAGATTATTTCATTTACACTTGCAAAATGACGAGCGATGTATTCATAACAGTACTTTCCTAGGTGTAACGTTTTGGTTTTATCACGTTATAAAGTTATACGGCGACTCTTAGAAAAATAAACATTCACGTTATAAATACGCGACGACCAAAAGTAATAGTTATTGCTGACTTTATACTTACACGACTTCCCTATCAAATGTCTTTTGTTTACTTTTTAGATAAAAAACAACCCCAGGTTAAAGTTATTTTTAACTTTATGAATAAATGACTTCCCTGAGTAATAGTTATTGTAAACTTTATAAATACACGCCAACCCTAAGTTGCAGTTATTATTAATGTTATAATACACAACGACACTAGGAAATAGTTATTGTTAGGGTTAACTTTATAAACACTCGGCAGCTCTAAGTAATGATTATTGTTTTGTTTATAAATACACAACGCCCAGACAGATTTTATGCTGACTTTAGGGATCTGAATTCTCTGAAATTGATGTTTGACAATGGTATATCGTCAACAACTGTTTCAGATCATATCATTTTAATAAAATGTACCGTTCATTTTCATCGTCAATAATCCTAAACGTGCACTAGTTACACATTATACTGACTTGTATACATACTGCGTTAGGCAGGTAGATGACAGTTAAGCAGGCATTATAAATGTGTTTTCTTAGCAGCTCTAAAATATGCTCATTTTATGACTCTGTGTACTGGTAAGGACAGGTATTATAGACAAGGTGTTTTTATTTGGTAGTATGTCACCTTGTTCATTTACAATTTCTTAAGGTTAAAAGCGTGTCTTCGACTTTTCAGATTCAACTGTCAATTTATGTCTTAACACTGTTCAATACTAAAAACGTAGGCTGAAGGGGACATTTTAGTGACATTAGAAGTAAAAACAGTAAATCATGTCAATGTTGCATGCATCAAAGATAAGTAGTAAAACGTATTGATGAAGATCGAAAGTTAATCCTTGAGAATCGGTATCGTAGAAAATGCATTCTGGATAATGAGCATTGTTGTAATAATTTGTTGTTTGGTTATTCATAAAGAATTTTGCTCAGAAACAAACTATGTTTTATGTTCTGTCCATAAACCAAATAGATGGGGCTTAGTTTCATTCATCATTATTCTTATTTATATTACAAATAGATAGCGCATTTTAACTTCTGTGTCCTTAAAACTCAATATTTATTTATAGGTCATTATGGCCTTTTTTCTGTCTTAAACATCTGCTCGAAGACCAGTCATGATGTCTTTATAATCATGTTTTAATGGTTGTTATGTGTTTCCAAAACAGCTTTTAATATCGAACAGTCACGAAAAGAAGATCTTTTCAAAGTTTTCTTTTTAAAAAATCATATTATAATACACAAACACTTTTTCTACTGTATGACATACAATGTATATTGTCAAATCATCTTGCGAATCAATAACTGATACCAAACGCAAGGTAGTCCAAATGGATATGTGATAGATTGGATTTGAGTGATGACCTAGATACCTATTGTCCAAAATAGTAAGTGTCAATATCGTAGATTTATTTATTGACAGTTCTTGCCAAATGCGAACGTCCCTCAGTCAAACATACACTGCAATTGAAATTGCAATTGTCAACTCGGAATTTATTCCTTCTTATACATAAAAAAGATTTAAATGTCGCAAAATATGTCTCAGGAGCCATATTTATTCAAAATTGCACTTTAAACGTAATAACATCATTTTATTTCAATGTGAATAATGCCATTTTCGAAAAGGAAAAGGTAAAATTCAAAATTCGCAATCATTTGAAAAATTGAAAGTTTTAAAATAGTTACACAATAAAATGAACAAGCATCTTGCAATAATTTGTTTCCAAGAAGATTGGACAAACTTTTAAACTAAGTTACGAGCACTCCACAAATATACAAATACACACACACGCATGCGCACACACACACACATACACATACACACACACGTACGCACGCAACCAAGCAAGAACGCTCGCACGCACGCACGCACACACACACACACACACACAAACACACACACACACACACACACACGCACACACACGCACGCGCACGAACGCACGCATGCACTCACACCCACAGAATAAGTTAAATAAGACAGCCAGCAACTTTTCATGACACTGCATTTAAGACGAAAGTTGACATAGAATTAAAGGTTAAATATCACTTCATATTATACGAATACGACATAAATATTTATCAATCCGAAGACTGCTAATTTGTTACGAGTGATTTGTCTTGAACCACTGAAAATTTATGTTAAAAATAAATGATGATAGCTCTTTTAGCAATTGTAGTTATGTTGGCCGCATACGACATGTATTAACAATGGTGTCTTTTTTGAGGCTATTATTGTTTTGGTTGTGATTAGTGTCGCTTTTATCATGAACTATTGATACTTTTAATTCGTGTTTGACTTATGTATGACCAATGTAAATTTTTCTTGTGAGACTCTGCCAGAGGTCACGATAGGCCCACTAAATCATGCAAAACGCGTGCAATTTTTATCGTACAAACATTTAAAGCAAATGTAAATATGAATGAATGAACTATGCAACAGTGCGTTTTGTTATCTCTTTATGGATGCAGCATATTAAACAACTGGCAAATGTGTATTTCATGCATGAATAAAGGTTACTTTAACAAAGAAAAGTATAACTATTATCCTTACTGTATAAAACTCAACAGGCAGATTTATATACATGGGGACTTTAGCATAACCTGTAAACGCCAATATTTCAAAAGAGTAAAACTGCAAAAACAGCGTACATATGTACCAGACAATGTGAAGAGAGAAATGAACTATAAGTGCAACTATAAAACTCTTTCGCATTCATTAAAAACCTTTTAAAAGAGGATAAAACAAAGCATTTTCAATTATCACGAATGGTATGTTGTAAAAACAACTGTTGTTTAACGTTTCAGAAGGAATATAAAATACACACTTTTTCCGCTTGTGTCTTGCTTCGTTTATTAACGGCTCATCCATCATCTAACAACTTTACAGTGGGAAACGTTGGTTCTGAAAAAATGCATATCGCTTACAGGAGTCTAGGGTTTGTCCAACTTGGTACGGAAAAAAATCTCGTAATACTAGGTAGAATGGTACGGTTCGAGATTTTAGCACATATGCATATATTCCAATGTATCATGCAGTTCTTACGTTGAGGGCGCTTTATTATAACGAAGATAGCAAATTATGAATGTAGGAATTTTGTATCATGCAATTGGCTGAATAAATTCGGTTTTTGATATATTCAGTATAAAGTCATATAGTGTTGGATATATTGGACGTAGGTACAGACTGTGGCTGGCAAAGTTAGTTTGATCTTACCACAATATGTCTAAATAAACTTTAGATTGTTGGTATGTACAAAAAACGTTCTGCGACTTTGTAAGTAAAATTCTAACCATTACTTAACTGACAATATTAAACGATTATATTATACACTTTTTGTTACAATGCATACTGTCAGAGCCTGATATCAAGTTTACGAAAACAAGAGTGAAACAGTCTTGTGTTGTACAGCTATCATTTATGTTATTGGACATAACAAGAACCTAATTTGTCGGCCCACGTTTAATACTCTGTTGCA
This sequence comes from Mya arenaria, assembly GCF_026914265.1. Taxonomy (NCBI): domain Eukaryota; kingdom Metazoa; phylum Mollusca; class Bivalvia; order Myida; family Myidae; genus Mya; species Mya arenaria. The sequence continues at coordinate 59,976,084 of NC_069132.1, read as the reverse complement.
TTGCGATGTGTAGAAAGTTATTATGTTTGGATCATTCAAATGACAGTGTATGCAAAAAGCCTAATAAAAACATCGTGCAGACTAATACATCAATTTCTAGAGTTTTAAACCTTCCTCCTGTTATGATGATACTTTTATTGAAAATGCTAATTTCAGCACATTGTCCTTTATAAGTGGACATTTGCACGCTATAAATTCAATCCTGCCATACGAAGCTAGAGCATGAACCTTTATTTTTATCTGCATTGTTCCATAATGTATTATATAAGAAGATTGATGTTCTTGATAAGTAAATGCCGAGATAATCATTAAGTAAATATGTGTTAATTGCATTTGCATACAGGAATTGTTTGGTTACGTTTTAATATTGGAACATTTACATTAAAGTTGAGATAAAATCGTTTGAAAAATGGCACCAGATTTATTTTGCATTTGTTTGAATAAATGATAGCCATGTTATTCAACTAATAATACATTGTTTAACCCGGGTTGTCATCTTCTCCAACTTTTTCACTGGGCATTTCAATATCCATATTTGACAAAGATAATGACTGTTAATCAATTCAAATGCACACCATATCGCCTCTGTATTATACTATGTAATCATATCAATCAACTACAAACTATATCTCAAAAGTAACACAAAGACATTTATTGATTCAAGTTTTCAAAAGAAACAAATTGTATTTCTGTATTGTTGAATTATTTATACAATGATTTAAGAAATTGAACATTAATATGACAACCGTACAGAAAATAGAAGGTGCCCTATCTAATATTAATGTTTTATTATAAAATGTTTAACTTATGGTATAATTACAAACATGTAGTTAAGTGATATTATGTTAAAATGCAAATGCTATGCAAATGCAAAACCAATGCAAATGAAAAACACTTCTAAGGAGAATACTTACTGAGCTATGATTGTTATTTATCAATTATGCAATTAAGTTTTCAGCAACAACACACTATATAACCTGATTCATCTGAGTTCGCAGCAGTCTTAGTCCTTCCTTTGAGAGCATAGTACAATTACGACCAAAATAATGAAAAGGAGCGAACACATATTCAACATGACACAATAAGCATTATTTTGTCCATGCATGGACGAAAATACTTCCAAGAAAAATGATTAGCAACTCCATTATCATGGTGTGATATCATGATATATATTATCTGTGCTGCAAACAGAAACATCTGTATGCATGGTGTATTGGAAATGAAAAAAAAATCCTGCATAGCAATAATTCGTCTATTGTTTCTCTTATGTCACAGTTTATCCCGTTGAGAGATCGATGTCTTTTGGCATTCTGCTTCTCTTTGTCTGTATATTGGGCATACTAAAACACCCCTTCTAATGATTTAGGGATCGTGCCTAGCAGTAGTTTCAACTTTATTATCAAATTTGAATATAAAATACAGATCTGTGAAAAGTACTCTGTGACAAAATTTGCTTTATTAACACAAATATAAAGTGGTTTCTAAATAAAGAAATGCGATGCATTGTTTAACATCGTGTTAAGTCAAGCACCTGACGTAAATAACGTATGCAGTGCGCATTAATTATAAGAAGCATCTGTGATGTTGGTTTACACAAGTCTCCGGCGTGAGAATTTTTTATTTTGGAATATTTTAATTAAAAAGTTGCTCCTGATTCTTTCATGACCTTCAGCATTACAATTACTTTCATTGTTTAACTACGTGTAAAGAAAAACACCTGACAGCTGATCTCTACGTTCATAACATTTGCAGTGCGCATCAATTCTAAGGAGTGTCTGTGATGTTTGTTTACACATACCTCTGGCGTGAGAATAGCTCCTGTTTTTTATCACCAGAAGCATTACATTTATTTTTTCTTTCAATTCTTAGTAAATACTATAATCAATAATTAAATGATTTCTCAGAATGAATCTCAACTTTAGCGAAATGAATAATCGTAAACAGTTTAATGATCGCTTAGTAAATAACCGAAATAATTATATTCAGCCGCTTGCGGAATAGCCGTTTCCATTTAATTCATCCGCTTACTGAACAACCGTAGTCATATAAATAAGCCGCTAACTGAATAAACATCATCATTCAATTGATCCGGTAAATGAATGACAGAAATCATACAATTGATCCCCTAACTAAAAAGCCTAAAGGAAGATGCCAAGTTGGTACCAAAGTCCCTGTTAAAATAATTTAGAAATAAGCAATTTTATTTATCCATTTATTTCACGCAAGCAATACATGAACATCACCATTGACAGCAAAAACAACACATATTGAGCTGATTTAACGGAATCTCAAACTAAAAACCTTTCATAAAACAAATAAACAAATCATTATCTGCTCGATTTTCAACCAGCTTTTACAACCAATAAGAATACTGACTATAAATTGTCGGCATAAATACAAAAGGATATTTACCTGGTGTATTGACATATACTGCTTTACAATTTAAGTTGACCTTAATTATAAATTTCGCATCAATACAAACACAACGTTGTATTATGTACTAAACTATACCGCCTTACTATTGACGTTGTTTTAATTCTAGAATAAGTGATGAAAGTAATAAGTCACTTAAATAACTATTGCATATGAAGAAATACGTTATTAATGACAAATTAATCATTCCATTAAGAATGAGATGGCCAATTTTGATTTATAATTCTTAATTTCCAACTAAATCGTGAACCAAATGTTATAACAAGCTCTTTCTACCGCTAAGACGTTTTTGTTTCTTTATCATATTAAAACAGAATGTCCTAAATTGAGAATTACAGAAGGAGTATATAATTGGATTTATCGCACTAGACAACAAGTAGGACCTTAGACACACATGATAAGCCATGTAGCCAGCACTATCCATGTGCGATACAAAAGTACTGTCCGTTTGGCGAATAATTGCTATTACATAAAACGGTAGGAAACTAACGATATAAGCTAACGTAATGAGAAACAACATTAAAGTCGACCGCCCTATGCGGACACGTATATGAATGCAATGGGAGCCGTTCGATTTAGAAAGAGAGTCTCGCAGACACATTTTCTTCTTGGTAAATCCATTTTTATTGTGTCGTTGTCTTTCTTTATTACATAAAGATTTTCGATGCACTTCTGGAGTGGATCTCACTGTAAGTCTACCGTCACTGTTTACTGTGCTTTCGTCTATAGTTACCACCGATAAATCGATATTTGATATTCCTACAGGTAGGGGCAATAGCTCTATATGATTCTGTGATTGATGTCCGATTAAGTTTTCTTTTTGATTATTGTCCTTTTCACGATTTTCTGACTGTTCTGTCGTGTTCTTCCTTACTTCCTTTGAGTCTGAATCTTGCAGCAATGTTTCGTCTTTACTGAATGTAGGTTCACGTATCATTAAATTCTGAGCAGCCCTTTGTTCTCGTTTTCTTTTCAATCTCATTTTTCTATGTCTACACACTTGAATGCCGACGAAGTAATACAACACAGACAACGTCGTAAATATAACGACAGTGCTTGCCATCATCACGACGAAATAAACATGGGGATATATGGAATCATCGAATTTATTCTCCAATAAGCAAGCCTTTCCTTCGACGTTTCCTAATATGACTCTACGCGTGCCATAAAACAGTAATGAGGGCCATGTCAAACACAATGCGAGCGCAATACAGCAAATGCTTATATACTTTGAAGCCTTTGCACTGAACTGTGGACCATGTGGTCTACAAATACGTCGATACCTGTCAACGGCAATCGCTACCAAAATTGCTGCAGATGAACTATTCATGGTGTAGGTTGAAAATCTAGATATCTTACACAGCCAAGGTCTGTCTAACATAACCGAGTATCTCATCATAAATATCTCAATTGGGAGAGTAGTAATGCAATTTACCAAATCCAGAGATGTTAGAAATAGGATGAACATACGTGACGTGCTTCTCCTCCATTTAAAGAAATACACATATAAGACAATGGCATTCCCTGGAGTTCCGATCACCATTAATATGATAGTGTATATTATTGCCGGAAGTTGGAACTGAAACTGTTTAAGGTTCACTGATTCAATTATCGCCAATTCATCGATATCACTCGATGTATTTGTCAGCGTTTCATTCAAAGCCACAAACTGGGCCAATGCTTCATTTTGCGCATTCATGTCAGCACTCATTTATATCGCAATTGTATTTTATCAAGCTTTGTTTTGGCAAACAAAACATGAACAAATTAACTTGCAGTTTCATCTATCGTTTTACAAATTACACTTCATTGTTATCTGCCTACCTCAGAACATATCCGAAAAGAAAAATCATTCCTCTTTGATTATATCAGTATATCTGACACTACAAACGTATATTTAGCTAATAGATTGTTTGTTTGCATTGCAATTCTACCTTAAGCATCTGCATTCTTCATCAGTTCAAAGTGTTGATGGTTTAAAAACACTTCTTTCTTAAACAACATTATGTATTTCCATAGTTATTGATAATTGATGATGCAACTTCAGATGGGCACTATTTCCATATTTTATTATGGATTTCTTTTCTCATTTACCACTCATCGGAAGAATCATTTTCTATCCAACCGTCTACAAATGCTCTTTATTTACTCCATTTCTCAATTTACACACAACATGTGATATAGAATATATAAAATTAACTGTATCCATCTCGCAACTTTCTGAAGCTGGGTTCTTCAAAGACGTCGCCGGAATGTACATTACAACAACGTGTTAATTAAACTTCTGTTTAATGCTTCCACCAATGTTTCACTAATTGCCAGCTTGTTGAACGAAAAGTTGTACGCCATGATAATGACTATATATTTACCTGAAAAAAAACAGAATATACATGCTGTTAATTGTGTATATATTATATTGTCTGGACGACTGTATTAAATTATATATAACAGGTAGAATATCGTTAAATAAAGTAAATGGACTATAAGAAAATCAAATGTATTGTTCTGCTTATAGATTATAATCGTGTTCCAAAGCTGGTTAAACCATTTTGCTGGTTTTGTATTATCTGCAATTCTAACACTTTTTGAATTTAGGCAAGTACAGTATGTGGGTTTTGCTATCATGGAAACAGGAAATGACAAATTCAGAAAACCAAGCTGGCAAATTGGAATGTATGAACAGGATTAAGACATTTGGTATATCGAAGGGGCCCTTTTTTAACCATTGAAGGTGAAGGATATGGGTTTGGTATTTCCCCGAAGCGCATTCTTACACACGTTCATTTTTATTTCGATGCCAAGACTTTTAGTGAAAGCAATGAAAAGGTGAATTCTGTTTAAATAATACCAAAGACTAATAATATTTTATCTTTACCTTATATTATTTTATGGCTAAATGTGTAGAACTTAAGTATAAAAAACCATTAAAAAATGTCTATTTTTATCTGTTTATTTTTTGTAAACCTAGCATTGGTAACCCTTTCCACTGAAGTTGTAGACTTGAACAAAAAGACAATTTAATGTTAAATCAAATTCCTAGCCCCACGAAGATATTTTACGATCATGCCACCATTTGTATAAATATAAATGATTTTAATAAGTTTACATGTACATTTTCTTTTCAGTTGATCAAAATGTTGACGTACGTTTTTTTATTACCAATGTTTGTCTAAAATTAGTCCATGTTGACACTATCCGCGAAAATAAAGAGAAGTCCATTTTTTAGCGAAAAATATCCAGTTAAAATGGCCTGTATTGAAACCAGTTTCATTCAAAACGGCATTCACAAAAGGAGCAATTATAAGCGTCGGCGAATAAATCCAGATACATGTTTTCTTCCATAAGTTTATATTACCTTCAATTTGCATAGCCTGAAATAGACAAATACTCCATAAATAAGTATAGTTGGTAAAGGTCGATGAGTCGTCGTTTTTTCGTCAAATATTTATACAGACCCGCGTTTTCGTCTATGGGTTTGCCAACTATACTTAGATTACAACCTACATTTTCAACCAATGAAATTGCAGATCGTTACGTAAAAGGCTTAATCGTTAAGAATATAAAAGGGCGTTAATAGGTTCGCCAGCAGGCACTCATCCAATACACTCTACTGGTGTCTAATTTTGTAACGCTCACTCCGACAATTCTTAATAATAAAGATTTGTCTTCATGATAGTTACCCATTGCTTAAAAATAAAGGTGATTTATTTTCATTTGATTTCCAATATAATATGAAATCTTAGACCTGGCGTACCGACACGTATCACTCCAGGGCTGTATCGAAATATATATGTTGATCGATAATATCATTCATCCCTACCAGGTATATTAATTTAATATATATTTTGAGGAGCACCATCATGATGCTTGTCTAAATGTCAACATCGAGAGTTAAAATTTGTTTACGAATACCATCGAATGTAAAAAAGCTTACTGGCACAAATATTAATTTAATATTGTTTGTTCACAAATAAAAGTAACATACTTTTTTATAAATTACCAGTGTACAGCCGACAGAACCAGACAGAGTTTCATTTGTTTACAAATTCCACGAATTGAACTTTCATTTAAAAATCCATTTAGACAGAGTGTAATAATCGACAACAAAATAACGGTATATAACGTAATCACCAAGGCGTTCAAAACATGTGTTATATAGCATTGCCCATTAATAATTGACGTCCAGCTGCTTTTTGTCAGAATAGATTGCCTACAGTTTAATTCTCTGAAACTGTCAATGTATGTTTTGTGAACTAAATTCAGACATTAGATTTCCGTTAACAAATACTTCAGAAGGGTGTTCCAATCAAATTACTGGCACTGCTTTCAATCGTTTTTCCTAATCTGTATTGTCTTCAATTTTTATGGAAGTCTTTCGAGACCTTTAAAATTATGACGTAATAAAACATCAATAAAACAGCGTCGAGAACTTGTCTTTATTCCTTGACGGAACAAGCAATTTATCATCGTGATTTCACAATGAAAATAAAAACGTGACACGGAATACTGAAAATTGTGTTAAAAAATCACGTTGTGTGTATGCGGTTGTAAGAATGATAACCAAACACCGAGGCTAGAAGAAAATACGTACTTATGAGGGCATTCTATTCTGAGCACATGCGGGATTTGTTTTGGGTCAAACAGATATATTCCTTGAAGACGCAATGTGATGTTAAACATAAATATCAATTATATCATTTTACGTCTGTGTAACGCACATGGTTTGTAAGCTTTGTAATTGTCATAAAAAAACACAGATGACAAACAACGCTGTGTTTATATTCGAACACCAGGCCCGTAACATCATTAAGGCCCAGCGAAATGGAAAAAATGAATAACTAGCTAATTGTGACTACATTAATCACTATAACTTCAATTGTAAAATTATCAAAGCGATACCAACATTAGTAATGTCAGGATTATCGTGTGCCCTCTAACACATATTTAACACGGTGTTTGACTATCATGAAGATCTTAAATGAAGAAAAGAAAGAAGTATGTGGTTTTAAATTAAATCTTTAATTTGCACGCTGAAAGCAGGGTAATGCGCTTTTATTCTATGTAATTTGAAAGTTTAGCATTCCTTTGTGATTAGCATATAAGTTTAAAACAAACAGCTAAAGTCTAAAAAGATATATTTTAATTTTAAATTAACATTCTAGTTAAAAAAATAAAATACGTTGCAAATTGCTATGAAGTTTCAACATTTTTGCACACAACAGACATGTTCTTTGTTATTAAAACTTGTTTTTGGTATTTTTTTAACGACTTCCGCTTTGTGTTTGCAAATCCTGGATTTCGCAAACTCAAGTACTCTTTAATTACGATGCAATCGAAAACAGGCCTAAAATTCTTTTGGGTATGATTTTGGTTTATTTTGTTTGTGAAATCTTTTTTGAAGATTGTCAAAACCAGAAGAGTTTTTGCAGAAAAAAACACACTGTGTTTTTCACTCTCCCTTTTAAAAAGATGTAATAAAGTTCCGCGGGGTTTCAATCATATAAAATAATACAAGATTTATATTATATTAGCAGTTTAAACACACCACAGTGCATTATACTTCGACACCGGAAGTAAAATAATGCACCTTAGTACTGGGGTTTCTCCTGCAGGAGGAAATAACCAGATTTTACCTATAATGCACAATCCATTAAAAACGCCGACTTCTGATCTTTTATATTATTATTATGATGTTAATTATAACGTTGTTATGGATTTCGACATACATTTCTTTCGTTTAAAAATACCGGAAATTTAATTTTGTTTTACGGGAGAAAAACAAATTTATTCACTTTTATTTTTGTGTTGCTTGTTGAATATCGACAGTCAAAAAGTAAGACAACCCACTGTACATTATAAACGGGATTCTTCCAATCCCAACTAACAGGGGTAGAGGGCACCAAGTTTACGTGTTACTTAATACTGTAGATGAAGTGTAGATGAAGTGTAATAAAACAGTCAAACTAGAAATTGTTAAAATTCCCTCCCCCTGCAAACACCTTCACCCAAGTAAAGTTCGGGTTCTGAGAGAGGGGTGCAAGCCTTTAGTGTAAAACACAGAAAGCTCCTCCGTTCAAAATCAGTTGTGCGTGTGTAAGAATAAACATCAAAGAGGACGCGGGGGATTTATACCACCGCCCAAAATAGGCCAAACTAGATCCTGTATTCCTTTTGTGTCTAAATGCTCATATTTTCAGGGAAAGTAAATATCCTTATTTATTTTATAAAAATGATGAATATTCCAAATAAAATGAAATATAAAATTTTAATTCACGATTACAATGACATAAACATATTAATGTTGCGACAGCCAAACCAAAAATATCATTATGCAATAAAATCGACAATGTAACTTCAAGAATGTTTTTGTTTTATAACTGATAATCTATTTAACATGTTTTCAAGAGATTGAAAGAACATTTACCAGCATGTGTGTCGTCATAGTCCGTGTCGCTAATGAAATGGATACACAACACACCTCGCACACCTATTTTGACTCGCTGGATTGCTAAAATAGCTATTTTATTCCTCTAATATGTGTTTTTCTGGTTTTCAAGTTCGGATAAAAAGAATTATTATTAGCAAAATAAATATATCCACATTTAAAGTCAACTCTTGTTTGCGTAATTTTAAAACAAACTTGGAGAAAAACTCACTAATTTGAGAGAATATCCAATAAGCAATTATCGAGTTGTGTTGCATTCATTCGAATATAATATTATTTACTGAGAAGCATACTAGTCCCATAGCGAGTTCACAATTAAAGCACGTAGTGGTCTGTTTGCCAGCCACCAATACTCTCGAATAAAACTTCAAACTATAGCATTGAAATATACCAGCCTCCGTTTTTCCAATAACCACACCTTCCCCTGAACAGCCAATAGAAGCTCTCTCCAACATAGGCGGAAAATATATTTCGATACCGAAAACACATTCAGTGTACGCTTCGCTTGTGTGTTGCTTAGCTCTTTCACTGTTCCAGGAAAGGATTATTTGCAAATTATATAAAAGCCTTGTAATATAACAATTCTAACAATTCTGAGAATAAACAACGTTCTTAATTCGATATTAACAGAGGCAATTATACTCACTCGCCTTTTTCTTTGCTTAAAATGTCAAGGAGAATATTTCATAAACGAATCGTTTTTCTTGTTGAGTTATATAGGGCTAGAGTTATGGACATATCATATTGTTGTATTATTATATGGAAATACTATAAGTCAGCAGAGTGAAATTAAAACCTGATTAAAAACGTTTAATTCTATTACGTGCTTTTTGTTTATTTAACTATGATTATCATCGAAATGTATACGGCACGAAATCTACTGAGATCAGTAGCTAAAACCCTGTCAAGGTACATGGTAAGGGCCCAAAAGACACTGTACGAGCAGAGATAACGTGCACACACCTTTGTTTGCAGGTTTGATGTCGGCAACAATTCGTTCAAACCTTTCTAAAACTGATCTGTTTTACTCACTCTTAAAACAAACAACAACGCCAAACATTATCTGGTAGATATTGAATATAATTCGTAAATCCAGGCTTTCAGTCATTGTACGTTTTATAGCTTTTTTCCGCCAAATAGATTTTTTTTAAATAATTGTTAACATAAAAGCGCGCGTCATTGTAACACGCATGCTGTTCTGTTTGAAACTATTTCGATGTCTTACCCTATCAAGCGTGTAGGTAATAAGAATAAGATCCTAACGAAAAAGTGGCAAATGATGAAAAGGAGGTTTCTGATTTCCAGACAACACTGACGTTTGATATATCTTTTTTTTTGCATCAGTTTTTTTTCTACTGTATTAGGTCATAAACCTGTAAATGGAGTTGTCAGATTTGATCTTATATTAATTCTCTCTGAGGATATATTATTCAACTAATATTTATGTACAATGTGATAAATATGGATATAAGACTATTAATCGGGAATATGTTTCTAAGCAAATGATAGTTACGTAAACTAAATCTTCATTTAAAGTTGATACAGCTACTGGAAATATACAATACGGTATTATCACAGTCACTGTATAGATGCCTTATTGAAATAAAACAAAAACATACCAAAACGATCACGCATGGTTATATCTTTATAGATATAGCTCTATCGGTAGTAGCTCCAATTCTCGGTTTTTAAACAACCAGGAAAACAACCCGTAATATTTCGTCAACGCTAGTGTGAAAGTTAACATTTGTCAAAATATAAGATTACGTTAGTCCTGTGATCATTTAAAAAATCATGTCTACGTCTCTCATTCAAAAGAGACTTGGTTTTATATACGCTCTAGTTTTATTAAACGTTTCCTTCGATGCTCTTTAAGTCATGATCTAGGAAGAAAATGTATGTCAAGTGGTCATTAAAAGATAAATTAATTAATGTAGGCAATAAATCAGGTATGACAAATGGCCATTAGATAAAGCTATGTTTAGCGACCGTTACTAAATAACGGCATGTCAAGTGAAAGTTATTGCAAAAGGTATGTAATGCGAATATTAATAGGTAATGTGTATCAGTTGACCAATAATACATCAGTTTGTCCATAGGCGATTAAAATAAAGGGATTGTGAATTTGCCATTAAAAGGAGAGGACATTTACGTGATGCTTTAATTATGTGTATTGTTTTACAATTTATTCAATTTATTTGCTTAAATGTTCGTTATAACGACCAGTTATTGCTGAAATACATACTAATTAGGCCGAAGTAGCCATGACATCTTACGGTATAAATATAGTACCCTTTGTGCCCTGCAAAGAATATAACATACAACCAGGCGGATACAGCTTGGCGAGAAGCAAGAGCGGAAACCTTAGTGCAAGGCGTATGCTCAAAAGCAAAAAGTGTCAATAACAATTTCGATCCCAGTTATTCATGCTTATTTGTTACCTAATAAAATATTTTCAGAGGTTATCCGTTTCAGTTAATTGAATTAAGAAAGACATGACACCATCACCGTTTCAACTATTAATATCCGTACGAGCCGAACGTAAATATGTATATATAGAGCAAATTACCACGGCTTATTTCTAATTCAATCAAGGCAATGTTTGCCTTAAAACAGAAGGTTGGTTAAGCTTTGCTAAGCTCTTTCACGTTCAAGGAAATGATTTTTTTCTGCAAATTAAAAAAAAGCTTTGTTACACAACTGTATAATTCCAACATGTGTTGTTTGTATAGTTAATTTCCGATATACTTCGAAATCAATAAGGCAAGACATTAACAGAGACAAGTAGCCATGATGCCAAGGCACATATTAAGGGCACGAAATACACTGAAAGTGCAAAAATAACGCAAACACATCTTCCGAGCCTACCAAACCATTACTTTGAACATCAAAGTGTAACATGGGTATGGCATATGTCATATGTTCTAGTGTGACGTAAAAGTAGGACTCTTTAATATCATTAAAGCTCATAACAAAACTAATTCGTGGTTGACATGCCCTTTCTTATACAAAATATGTATGGTAATTTCTGTTAGATAGATGGGATGCTGCTCTTAAATATTAAAATCAACCTACGTGTCGCTTGATTACAATAGCGGGGTCAAGATTGAAGAAATATAAAGCAAAGTAATTGATATGTTTTTTAAATGATAGAGCATAAACGAAATTAAATGAAATAATTGCCTATTGACGTCATGCCGTTGACAGAGACACTTTTTCTCAAATTGAGTTATATTACTGACACTCAAGATAAACAAAAACACCAAACATTAACTAGTAGATATTGAGCAGAAATTTGTAAATCTAAGCCTTAAGTTATTGTATTTTCCATTGCGCCACAAACGCTTTCCGCCAAATAGCCAATTTTAAAGATGCGCTCTCGCTTCCAAATATTATTTACCATAATTTATAATATTGTTTTATAATTCCAATAAGGATGAATAATGTCGAAAACAATGGTTCTTATAAAGGATACCGAGTATAATTGAAAGAAATGGTCATAAAACGCGGTATTTCTACCTTATGATAATATATAGTAGACAGCAGTAAATATTTTAGCATTCACCAATCATTTAATATATTTGCGCTTTCTACAATTAAATACACGGTTACAATCTTGTTATCAGTAATATTAATAATTTCCATAAATGCATTATTTAGTAATTAGTTAAAGGTTTATCTGTCAAAATTGATGTTTTTATAAATGTGTATGTATTGACTTTGAATAAGAGCGTCACTTTAAGTAAGTGTTTACATCAGAGCTCTTGTCATGGCTACATGCGCATTTTACTCTAATTTCAATCGGAATTAAAAATCAATCGATGCCTGTCCATATTAAGACGAATAGTGATACAATTAGATTCTTACAAAAAGCAGCAAATGCTGAAAAACTGGATTCTATTTTCCAGACAACACTGTCTTTTTAAATATAATATTATCTATTTTTATCTGATATGTTTTACGTGTGTTCCAGGTCATACGTCTGCAAATGGAGTTGTCAGATTTGCTCCCATGTAAATCCTCCTTTAAGATTCATTATTCAACAATTTTACTTATCCGCTTTTTGTTTCTAGGGATAACTTCGTAAAAGTAAACTAATATATTCGGTTATGAAAATGAATAGTTCGATATTTTCACTCTAACATTTCATGATGGCTAATTCAAAATCCCAACATGCCAAAAAGAAAACACATGGTTATATCCCGGGATATATAGCTCTATCATCAGTTGTTCGAACTCGGTGTGGTGTTTTAACGAATATGAAAACAGATGGTTTGCAAATCAAATTTATATCGCCAGTTTGCAAGTAAACCTTTGACAAAAAGTTAAGGTAAGTCAATTGGTAATTAATTATTCTACAGAGAAAGTAGTGTTATATATTCGTTTTACTTTTAACGATTGTTTCCTTGAAGAAATTTAATTCATGATATTTAGACAAACAACCATTCCAGAAATTTATGCTGTTATTATGATTTTAATATTGAAAGAAATGAAGTGAAAATGATGTTTTAAAAAATCACCCGTAATAATAATTTTGCTATATACGTGTTCTCAGGTAACTAGTTTTAAAGTTGTGTCTTCTTATTATATCAGCTAAACAAAATGCGGCTTTTCAAAGATAACCGATGCAGTTACAATGTAACGGATGTTAAATTAAGTGTTCAGATGATAAATTTACATTTTAAACTGGCTTAAAAAAATAAAACTTGTTTTACTGTTTCATCTATAAAAGTAGGCATATACAAAGATGTACACAGACAAAAATACCCAGTACACAGCTAAGTTATTGCGTAACTGTGAAATGAATGAATAGAAGATTGACTGACTTGGTAACAATTTATTAACGGCTTTGTAAAAGAAACAACACAAACAACTCACAGTGTACAACTAAACAACAGCTTATTTGATGTTTGAGTTTGATTAGCATATGCCAATGTAAAGTAAATTTTACATGATATTCACTTCATATAATATGATTGCTGTATGTTTTAAATAATTTGTGAAAAGTAACGGAAGTTAACATGGTTTAACAGTTTTGACCAAACAACTTTTTTGCAATTGAAACAACAATTTAAAGGCAAAACCATTTGAAAAAGATGTGAAAAAGACTAGAATTATGCCGAAACAAGAACTTCTCAGAAAAAAAAAATGATACATATTGGAACATCACAACTGTCACAAATCTCATTTTACATTTATGTTATGGTATTATTATTTAATACAATTTGCTTGTACTAGTTTAAACATTGATTTAAAATCAATCATTAGGTAGTATTGTATCGACACGATACGGTAACACTTGACCAATTTTCACTGCTCTGACCACTTTTACGTCATCATAATTTGTACATGTTTTGGGTGTGTAATTCTCTAGTTAGTTGGGAACAGGTTTTGGACCAAGACAGACGTGTAACATTCTCTGGGTGGACGGACGGAACTGCCACGTCTGCAGTTATGCAGCAGAAAAGCTGTTGGGGAATGAATGTGCATTAATACTAAGTATTATTAACACCTGATACCAGGGTTATACGTAAACAGCAGAACATCGTTTGCTATGGTTGCCACGTTACGGTTACATTGACGTTTTGGGGCTCATGACGTCAGAGGACGTTTTCAACGTAGTTGGGCTTCAGGACGCTAACAGGGCGGGATGTCAGTGGACCTCGTGTTTGTACCGGTAACGCAGGCTGATGCTGAGGACGGATACGCCTAGGTGGGCGTTGATATATCCTATCGTGGACGTCGAGAGGCGGGACGTGTATTGGGATTGGCATCTGAGTGACGGCAGTGTTGACGTCTAAGTGACGCCTGTATTTCCTGTGGTCGGCGTCTGTGTGACGTCGATGCGTCTATGTGGTGTCTGTGTGACGCCGTTGTCGACATCCGGGTGACGTCTGTGTGACGTTTACGTTAGCGGGAGATTGAGATAGTGGAGTGGTAGACTGGTAACAGCGTAACAGTGTGGCAGTAGTGACATGCAACCATTATTACATAAGAAGATCTCTCTTTATTTATTGTAATTTATGTAAATAATATATTTGTTAAAACTTGTTTTGTCATTTGTCAATTTCTTCATAACAATTAGGACTGCCCCTCTCTATGCTATTCCTGACCTGTGACAACAACATCGAGGTTAACAGATACAACAGGTTTGATGTTTACTATTGACTATATTCATTCATGTTCATTCCATATTTTTCACACTTTCTCCTAAAGAAAGATGACTGATTGGCTGCTTAAATGCTTCCGAACTTCTAGTTATGTCCGAATTAGTATACGCTATAAGCCAAATTGGATAACTAGGAATATGCATCAATAAATAAGCAGTTTATCAAATAATCATCCAGATATTTTATTACAATGCATTCTTATGTTTATAAATAGACTAAGAAAAAGCAATACTTACGTGAAGGGATGCCTTTTTATTCACGTTGAAACGTTGACTTTGTTCACGTCAACCTAAAAATAATGGCGGGTTCAAACTTCAAGGCAGGCGGTTTATAATTATTGTTTGTGCTTCGTGAGAATTTTACACAAATGGTAAAAAAGGTGGAAAAAGTATCGGAAGGTAATGGTCATGGAAGTTAAGAAAATCTCACTTTAAAACATAAAGAAATAAAAAGAAATAAAAAAATGCATGTCAGAATATAAGATAAGTGTTTTAATGGCAGTTTGGGTATGTTTAATTGTATATGAAAAGTATTGTAAGCATTAAACATTCAGATATACAATATTTGATGGTCACGGAGGTTAACTTGAAATCCGCACAGACCCGCTTGAATAACCAAAATTTAAAATATTTTTTCTTTGAGTCTACATAAGAGGAAACAATTCTCCACATCCTAAAATATTAACCTGAACACTTTTCCAGACAAGTTACAATGATAATAAAAGAAATATGCAAATATTGTATATGATATCAAAGATGGGTAACGGCTTTTAACTTTATTTTTTAGTTATACGAGAATTGAACATACAAAATAATTTTCTCGCTTGCTTTCAGCTTTAGATATCATAACTTAATGTCAAAAATCTACATCAAAGGTTCCACATTTTCTTTGTTGAATCAAAGCATGTATATGATTTTGAGGTTCGTATAAATTGAACCCCTATTGTTTGCGACAGGGTGTTTTGCTATCTTTTCAACACTTAAATTGCCCTTTTATTTATTAAAACAGAGCTAAGAGGCATACATTGCATATGCATGTGATAGTTTGTGCCACATGCGTCATCTTCAAGCACAAGTTGTGTGTTTGTAACATACATATACAAAGAAATATATTAAAGACATCAATTTTATGAAAAACAGCATACATTTCTGGAATGACTGAAAATGTATGTCAAGTGGCCACTTATAGATGTCAAATGGCTACATATAGATCAGGTATGTCATGTGGTCTTCAAGAGCATTTAATTCCTTTTAGCAATTTTGTTCAACAACCATATTAAATAAATATAACAAGTACAACATAAAAATCATTGGCCTTCGTTCAACAACTATATAAAATAAATAAAAAAGTGAAACTTAGAAAATCATATTACTTCGAGCACAGCCTATAGTGAATGAAAGATACGCGTACAACATGTACTTCATTAATCTAGCATACACAAGCAACATAGACAAACATAACCCTTCGTTTGCCAAGTATATTGAGTAAGTACTACGCGTACAAAATAGGCAATCATTAACTGTTTTTTACCCTCTATATTTAGTAGATTTTCACGTAGATCATAGATAAGCATTACCCTTCATTTACCAACCTTATTGAATAAATATCACTCGTACATCATGGACAAATATAACCCTTCGTCTGTCTACTTTGTTGAATAAACAGTTCGCTACAACAAAGATAAACAACGAGGCATTACTAGCTGGATTTTAAAACTTTACATTAGGAAACTTGAGGTCGGACATAAGTTGGCCTGCTTGACATTCACGACACAATTAAAAACATCTAAAAATATTTGTTCGAAACTGTCGTGACACCTTGAGTTTTATCTTTAAATTCAATTTCAGTAACATAATGTAGTTAAAAAACATATACAACAGCATCCGGTATAAGTTTGCAAATCCGGTTTACTTGCAAACTTAGTTTTTTTATTATCTTAGATATCAACTTCAAAAGCGACACATAGAAAGTTTGCCCATTAAATAAGAAATATTTTAAGTAAAATTAAAAAAAAAGTTTTAAGAAATATGAAAATTTTAATTCCAAAATTGATTTCTCCCGTTGGCCACCAATTGGATTTTAGGTCCCCCGCGGGGTTTTGGCAAACTCCAATTGGAGAATTTTCCATATGAGCCGAAACGGGGGAAAAAATCAGCAATTTGAAAAAAATCAAATATTACAATTTGGAACAGAAAATTACATTTCTATGTATGTTTGTAGTACTAGATTCATAAGCATAATTAAAATCGAATAAATAATCAAAAATTATGATTTTGTAAAAACGGCTCTCCAATTGGGGAAAATTCCAATTGGAGAATTCCACAGTCAATTTCTATACTAGATAAAAGCCACCAATTGGAGTTCACAGAAGTTGGTGATCACAGAAGTTGGAGGAATCACCAGTTGGAGACTTTCACCGTATAACATCTGCTGGGGAGAAATAAAGTTGTGATATATACATGTCATGATATTATTGCTCATTAATTTAATATTGTAGATTATTCAAGAAAATAACATTGCAAGATGTTACCTGATTTCGAGTATTACATCGGTGTTTTCACTTGTGACGTTGTGTGCAATCTAAAACAGTGATCTTAAATACAACTGCGTCAGATTTGCGAATTATTTATCCTTTTCTGAAGCCTTCTGGTCCTAGATGCTCGAAAATATTAAATACTTTTAAAAAGAATAACTTACTAATTTTCATTTCCTGGTGGGCTCAATTTGTGTCTTTCAGTTAATCGAATAGGTTAGAGAACACCATCTTATATTGTCAGTAGGTACATTAAGCTATGTTGACTTAGTGACAAACTTAATTTGATCACTCCAATTTAAAGAAAAAAACCTTTCGATGTGTATCTTTTATCCTATGCAAAAGTGGCTTCTTTTTATTATTTCGTTTCCATCACTCACGGTATGTTATTTTTCTTGTCATATGAAATGGGTACATATATGTATGATAGCACTATCACGAACCTATTACCAGTATAGGTTAAACAATTATTTATAAGTCAGTGATATTATTTATAAATGTTCTATAACATTGTGTATTGACTTAATACTTCGTAAAAAATAAGCTCAACAATCATTCTTTGTTTCAGAATTCATCCATTTCAAATGATTCTTTGAAAAGGAGCCATTATCTCGGTTCACTTATTGTCAGGGTTTAGGAGCTGTAGCTAAAAGCAGTGACGAAATTCGTTTACACTCTTAAATTGTGCTCAGTTACATTGAACACCTGCCGTAACTGAATGATAGCTTTACATTGATAAATAAGAAGTAAATATATCCAAATACTATTGCAAGGGGTATTTTTTTTGCAAAAGTGTATAGCCCTTCACTTGGTGTTCTCCTCCCAGGTTAACTTTAATAACAAATGTCAAAATAATAAAAAAAGTATCCCTGATTGCTAATTATTGTAGCTTTATAAAGCCGGGGTTGGCTGAACCAAAAATCCCACTATTCCCCGGACCTGGGGAGGCCATGGTTACAATTGATTGCAATCATTTTTTTGAAGAAAAAAAAGGTAAAAAAGTGTTAAAAAGTGTTATTGCTTATCCTTCAAACTAAATTCAATTGACGCCAAGTCTATTGCTAACTATTGCACCAGTCAATTGTACATAGAAACAGTGATTCGTCACAATCATGAGCTTATTTGTTTGTCATACTGTACCAAATTATTTGGGAATATTGTTAGCACATGTTTTAATACCATTTTACCTCAGGACAATTTTTCAATAAGAACTCGGTCAAGTATGAAATATTTCCATTTTGGAAGAATGCTGTAGATCTTTTACATTTGAAGATTTGGAAATTATTATTGGTTATTCTTTAAAAAGTGTCAAAATTTGAGTAGATCTATGGTAATGCAATTAGTAGCTCAAAATTTTAATCCTTCAATTGTTATTTTAAAAATTGTTTTACTGTTATGATAAAGGAAAATTATTCATTTTATTAAACAGATGTACACAAGAAGGTATGCAATTCTAATTTTGTTAATTTTATCCAAAATTGAAAACTTATGACTAAGTATCTGTAGATGTTGATATATATTATATATACAATTGACTGTTTTTATTGCTTATTAGTGTTGGGAATCGGACTGAAATATTACTATAGATAATCGGTTTATGAAAACAATGATCGATTATTAATCGTTTTAATCATTATTTAACTATCTTAGGTCATCATATATAAGGCATATAGATAAACTACATGAACCAGTTTAAGAAAAAATGTTCCCTTACAATATTATTTGTACATTTATTTGTATAAATTACATTATTTATTCAGAACACAACTATACTTTAGTGTTTACAAGTTACTATTACAGATCATGAGACTGCAGGCTCTAAATTTTGTGTACGGTATTGAATACATGTGTAAAGTAAACACAAAGAAAAATATCAATTTCGTTTTGATAATCAGTCAGTAACAAGTAAAACAAACAGTTGAATATTCTGTGTTTTACAAGAACATTTTCTTTCAGAAAACTGAGAAAACTAAATTATTACATGATATAAGAAGTAAACAATACCGGTAACATTTTAAAACCACAAAAGTGTGATGTTGAGAACCAATCCTTTTGCAGTTAAATTACAAAGAAAATTTGTAATAAGGTACTGTAGTGAGCTACTGACATGATAATATGACTAGATAACACAACATAGTACCACATGAACATTTCAACATTAACATGTATTGACCAGAAACAAAATATATTTTCAAGACAATCTTTTAACTGGTAGTCGGTAGTGGTTACGTCTCTTGTTTCTATAATCGATTGTTCAAATTTCACTATCGATTGTCGCTGATGAAGGCCTTTCCGATCAATTGTCGATTATAACTGATCTTCGGCACAACACTATTGCTTATACTTCAGCGTTTTGAGATTTCATTAAGTTTCAAGTAATATTTTTCATATACTATATCAATATAATTTCCATGTTCTTTTTTTTTGATAATGATATAGATAGACTATACTAATTAGTGATGTTCTGATGATCAATTATAATGAAAAAATAACTGGTATGTTTTTCTTCTTTTATCTTGTCAATTTTGTTCAGTTGTAATCATTAACAATATGGCTAAAGCAACAACACAATTAATAGTGGGTTTTTTTGGTGAAATTTACTGCCTTACTGCCTTCTTCCCTAGTGAAAACTTGTCCATTTTTCACCATATTTTATGTTTTCCAAATTTGATAAGTGGAGATTTCATAACATTAATGAATAAAAAATCTTGAAAAGACTTACTATAAATTAAAAAAATAATATATGCATAAAAATCTTTAAAACATGTAGTATATAGAATATTTTAGCACAAGCCCACAATCCTGCACTGGTGAAAATTATGTCATCGGGGCTTGTTCTAATTCTGAATTTAATATAGCAGGGCTTGAAAAAAAAATATGCCAAGCAATAGAGTAATAATTCAGGCTTGTTCATCCCGAACTCCAATTTCGATGATATATTTTGCCATTAAAATCTAAATCAGATATTTAAGCCTGATTTTGTATTTTTCCCAATGTCAACTTTTTTTCCCAAATTGTATTGTACAGGTGGTAAAAATAATTCCATAAAATACACTAACTAGATATTTTCAATCCTTTACCTAACATAAGTAGAGTAAAGGATGATGAGTTTTTGTACAAGAATAAAATTACAAGTACGGTACCAGGTATTGTCAAAAAATATTTCTTCTATTAATAAACAGCAACGTGAGTGGAACCTATCACCAATAGTCAAACCAGTGTGTGTATACCACGTGATAAATTACGTCATATATGCTACGTCGGAAGGCAACATTTTGCTTAAAATGAACACTTAAATTAAAGATACCTTTTCTTTTACACCACCATTATAAATGAAACAAAGGGCAGTCTATGCCGCTTAAAGAGCCCCGCAGTTGTTTTATTACCGACATTTGATAAAGTCATTAGTTTCATCAAACGCTTCGCCCGTTTTTAAAATCATGTTTTGACAGTGCTCCGTCTGACGGCCGTATTGTGAAAAGGTTTGTCGAAGTGTTTAAAGCAATTAAACTCGCAATCAAACTCTGGTAAATGGCCGAAAGCAAGGCTCCGTAGGTGGCGTAGACTGCGCTTTGTTTCATTTAAAATGGTGAAGAAATAGTAAAGTTATCTTTGTTTAAAGTCTTTTTAGCTCACCTGTCACTTTGTGACACGGTGAGCTTTAGTGATCGCCTTTTGTCCGGCATGCATCGTGCGTCGTCCGTCAACAATTTACTTAAAAGACATCTCCTCCTTAACCGCTGGGCCAATATTAATAAAACTTCATAGGGATGTCCCTTGGGTGGTCTTCTATCAAAGTTGTTCAAAGAATTCAATTCCATGCAGAACTCTGGTTGCCATGGCAACCAAAAGGAAAAACTTTAAAAATCTTCTTCTCCCAAACCACAAAGCTTAGGCCGTTGATATTTGGTAGTTAGGATCACCAAATAGCCCTCTACCAAGATTGTTCAAATTATGGCCCTTGGGTCAAAATTGGCCACGCCCCGGGGGGTCATGGCTTTTCTCTATATGTTTATAGTGAAAACTTTAGAAATCTTCTTCTCTGAACTTACTTGGTCTATAGAGATTAGATATTTGGCATGATTCATCGTCTAGTTGACCTCTACAAAGTTTGTTCAAATTATGGCCCTGGGGTCAAAATTGGCCCCACCCCGGGGGTTCATGGGTATTTGCTATATGTTTATAGTTAAAACAAAAATCTTCTCCTCTGAACTTACTTGGACTAGACCTTAGATATTTGGCATGATTCATCGTCTAGTGGACCTTTACAAAAATTGTTCAAATTATGGCCTTGGGGTCAAAATTGGCCACGCCCCGGGGGGTCATGGGTTTTCTCTATATGTTTATAGTGAAAACTTCAAAAATCTTCTCCTTTGAACTTACTTGGACTAGAGCTTAGATATTTGGCATGATTCATCGTCTAGTGGACCTCTACAAAGACTGTTCAAATTATGGCCTTGGGGTCAAAATTGGCCCCGCCCCGGGGGGTCAAGGGTATACACGATATGTTTATAGTTAAAACTTCAAAAATCTTCTCCTCTTAACTTACTTGGAATAGAGCTTAGATATTTGGCATGATTCATCGTCTAGTGGACCTCCACAAAGATTGTTCAAATTATGGCCCTGAGATCAAAATTGGCCCCGCCCCCCGGGGGTCATGGGTTTTCTCTATATGGTTATAGTAAAAAAAATCAAAAATCTCCTCTGAACTTACGTTGCTTAGAGCTTAGATATTTGGCATGATTCATCGTCTATTGGACCTCTACAAAGATTGTTCAAATTATGGCCCTGAGATCAAAATTGGCCCCGCCCCCTGGGGGGTCATGGGTTTTCTCTATATGTTTATAGTGAAAACTTCAAAAATCATCTCCTCTGAACTTACGTGGCTTAGAGCTTAGATATTTGGCATGATTCATCGTCTAGTGGACCTCTACAAAGTTTGTTCAAATTATGGCCCTGGGGTCAAAATTGGCCACACCCTGGGGCTGATGGGTTTTCTCTATATGTGTTATAGTGAAAACTTAAAAAATCTGTGCAATATATGACAGGTGAGCAATTCAGGGCCATTTGGCCCTCTTGTTTTAAATCAAAATATTGCCTTCTGACGTAGAATTTATGACGCAATTTATCACGTGGTTTACACACACTGCAAACAGGAACTGATTCCCAACACTTTAGTTATTTAAGCATTCTGTGCAACTCTCCAAACTTGCCCCAGGGTCTGAAGTAAAAAAAATAATGACCTAATAAATATTCTGCTTTGTGGCATGTTATTAAATGCTTGATCAACACACATCCACTGAATATTATATATATCTTAAAATATCTGACCTCATCAAATGCAAAAGAATCAGTTACTACAATTCAAAAAAAGATTTTGGTATTAATTTTCTGTCACATAGCTTAGACTTTAAAATTCTAATTAGCTCTTAAAACATGATTTAACATAAGTCATATGCACTTGCCACTAGACCATTACAAGTTAAAAGGCCATAAATCACGGATTGTGTAAATCACTGATGGTGCAATCAATTGGAAACAAATGGAACTATTACTAGATTTTGATTGGATGCCTCCATTCAGAGTTTATTATATATCAGGATTTTGATCCAATCACATTGTGTGTTATACCTAATCTGATGACAAAACAATTTTTAGGCGGAGCTAAATTAGTCCCACCCAATCAAGAAAGGAACATTACTTTGAATTTGTGTCATTAAGAAACAAAACTCTTCCATATTTCTGTATATTTTCTAAGCATTCTCGTTCATTTAGAATGTCAAGTGTCATCTTTGATCCCATTTCTAAATGTTTAATAAAATCCCGTATTGCTGTTAGCATTTCTTATTACATCATCATATCATTTTATGTTTAAATAATTGCTTTGCTTATTTATTAGACTAGTTAATAGTGAAACAGACAGTGTTTCTGTAATGAATATGGAATTCTTTATAATTGGAGATTTTGGAAATGGAAATTTAAGGGGTTTGCTTTAAGAATGAAGGCAATGAAAAATAATAGATTTTACATAAAAAAGTTGTTAAAATTCAAATCTAAATCATACTCTTTACCTGAAAAAAATTTTATTTATTTTTTTTTTTATTCTTGAAGTAGAGATATATATGTCATATTTTCCATTTTAGAATTTTTAAAGAAAGTTGAAGAACTTGAGAAAAAGAAATTTTAGAAAGAAAATTTTCAGTCATATGATTAAGTGAATGTATCAGTTAGTCAGAGACCTAATGTTCTACTTTGCTTTGCAAATGCTTTGTCTTTTTAATTGTAGCGCAGTGAAAGTTGTGTTTCTTTTATGAATATATATGGTACTCTTTATAATAGGAGATTTTACTTAATCATACCCTCATTGAACAATTTCTTATAATATAAGGGAATGGTTTCTGGAGGAAAAATAATTAAAGTAATAGATTTTATAGTATCAAAAAGGCTATTGATTGAAAGTATTAAATTAAATCTTTATCAAACTCTTCACTTTGATAATAATTTAAAAATTGAATGATTCTAAAAATATCGAGCTATATGTAATAATTTAAACAAATTTGAAGAGCTTGAGAACCAGAAACTTACAACTTTTAATATTTAGTGTAGCATCTTTTGTCCTACTGTGGGGACATTTAAAAGTGTCTGACAAGTTTATGATATACACAGAATGGTGTCACTGTTTCCCACAAGGATCATAAAAACAATTAAAAGGCCTTTTTTCAAAGAACGAAGTCATTCAATACATAGGAAAAGCAATAAATAAGGCCATTTCTTAGTAACTTAAATTTAGACTTAGAAAAAGAAAACTTACAAGTATGGTGGTGCCTAGAATTATGCTATTTAAATGACTTATTAGTATGTGGAAAATGCAGCTATTATAATTTCAACAACTTTAAGGTTTAAATGACAGTATATTAATTATAAATTATTATTCACAAGTAGTTTTAAGGTCAATATGTTTTAAATTTTATTGGGACTTTCCTTAGTGGCGGTGGGGGACAATATTGTGCGAGTGTTCTTCAGGGTTGGAGCTGTGAAGGATGGTATATTAACGTTGACACACTTTAATAATTGTTGACACTCAAATAGGATTATCAAATATATATTTTGATATTTAAAATATCCAATCAAGTTCCATTTCTTGAAACACATATATGATATGTAAACGTGAATTAATCGCCAAATTATAATAAATTAAAGCTGCACTCTCACAGATTTACCAATATTACAACTGTTTTTTTTATTTTTGTCTTGGAAAAAGCAAATTTTTGGTAAATATCTGCAAATCAATGATTGAAGATTGCCGACAAAAGCTAACATCAAAGATTGGCATATTTCGGTCAGAAATTAATAATTAATGGCTTAAGCCTTACTAACGATTTAAGAAAACTGCATAAAACATTAATATATATATGTGTGGCATGTTAGTATTAAAAGTTTAGCAACTAAAAAAGAACACAAGTCATGCATTCAGTGACATATAAAACAATAAAATTGTATTGTTCAGAATTTAAGATATAAAGAAGAATATAGTAAAATTAATGTACATTTTTATTTATTTTTAATTCAATATACATAAATCACGGACCCATAAACCATACTTTATAGGTCCATGACAATATATCATTGAAGGCTACTGACCCTGATCAAATTTTGATAAGAAATATTTCAGTAGCAACTCTCTGACTGTTATCTTTGCCTTCATCTAAAAGCACCAAGTATTGTCATGGTAACTGTCTTTACTGTGTATAATTAAGATCTTAGTTGATCATTTTCCTACTGATATTTATTAAATATAGTCAATTTGCCTGCTAATAGTTTAAATGATCTTATTGACAAAATAAATTGGAATGGTTGAAAAAAGCATATCATTAAAATTTGCTGTTGGAATATATTCTGTGGAATAAATAATAGAATTATATAGAGATATATATAGTTAACTTAAATAAGTTTTGTTTTTAACTAAAATTACATAAAAAAATGAATTGAACTGTTGTTTTTTCACACAAAAAATATTTGTTCATTCCTGGATCTTTTGATGAAAAAAATATGTTTTAGATCACCTGCATCATTGTCATAAAAAAACATTAGCCTATTCAGATCACTAAAACTCAAAACATGTTTAAGAAGTGAAAGCCCAAAATTGGCAAATACTGAGACAAATGAACTTGGTTTTGTTATATATCAGGCCAACCTTAAAAAATTCTTGTTTGGAGTAACCCTACCCAGATTTTTTAAGGTCGGTAGGTAGGTAGGTTTTTTTTTTTTTTTTTTTTTTTTCTCCAACGACAACTGGATCTTGTGTACAGTACATTCACTACATAACACTAGTTATTCAAGGCATTGTAATAAACTTTTGAACAACAAACATCTTAACTTCTGATCCTTTATTTTTTTAATTTCAAAGAATTTCAATCTACTTAAGACTGACACAGAGATGAACTCAACAAAACAAACTTATGACACTCAAGATAAGCAAACGAAAATGTGAAACAAATTGGTTTACATACAATCATACAATGGCTTTGTGTACTTGTAGTTCACTTGATTTTACATTGTAAAATGTTTCATTATGTTTTACCAAATAAAATCAATTCTATCGGAATTTTCATTCTCCATTAAAATATCAAATACATCGTACCATGTGTAGTCGACATTAAATTTTCTTACAAAGTTGTTTTTAATTTTTTTATTTAAGTAATTTATTGTCACACAAAACGTAATTTCGTTCGGTTCACATTCGACAAACTTGCAGTCAGCCATGTTTTCGAAACGCTCATTGCGATCAGCGATAAAAAACGAAGCTCTACGAGTGTGTCTACAAATCGAAAAGAACCGAAACAGAAGAAAAGAGCAGAAACAGAAAATAGTAGCGGAAAGGCGTTGAAAAAAAAAATCTCAGTGTGTGTATATCACATGATATGTGCAGTCACAAATGCTGCAACAGTAGGCAATATTCCTTTGAATGACTTAAAAGTTAAAACAGAAGACAACTTTTATTTTTATTCACCATTTTGAATTAACTAAAGGACAGACTATACAGCTGCAAAGAGCCCTGTATTTGTTTTCTTACCGATAAGATGATTACTTTTCTAAACACTTTAAAGCTGCACTCTCACGGATTTACCATTTTGACAAATCTTTTATTTTTTGTCTTTGAATGAGCCAATTTTTGCCAAAATATCTGCTATAAGTGATATAAGACTGCTGACATAAGATCTGACTAAACTAATTTTAATGGCATAAAGCATTACTAACAGTCTAAGAAAAATGCACAAGTATCCATTTTTTAAATTAAAATCGGTGATCTGATTTTTTGTCAGCACTCTTATATCACTGGTTTCCATTCATTTTCGCATAAAGTGGCTCATTCCAAGATAAAAAAAAAACTTTTTCAAAACGATCAATCTGTGAGAGTGCAGCTTTAATATACCTGTAAAGACTTGTCATAGTGTGCCAAGAAACTAAACTCTCAATCAAACTTTGGTAAAAGATCAAATGCGGGGCTCTGTGTGCGCGGCATAGACTGTGCTAATTTTTATTTAATATGATGAAGAGCTAGTTAAGTTATCTTCATATGAAGCAAAAAAAAATGTTTCAATACCCTGTATGAATTTTCTTCACCGGATATTGATTCATAAAAAAACTTGCTGTAGGGTGCGGAGCTACTTTTCGCTATATGTCTAAATGGAAAAATCTTCTCCTCAGATCCTGCTGGCCTGTTTTCAAAATAATGTCACAGAAATGTTCCTACGGTTACCATCTGTCAAATTCCTTTACCATATGTTGATCCATAAAAAATATGGTTTCAGAAGGGGGGGATTAGTGGGTGTGGTAGTGGATCTTCACCAAAAGTGTTCAAATGTCCCTAAAGTGAAATATAGCCCTGAGTTATTTACACCCCATAAAGTAGTAGTCTTACACATTTATTTGTTCATGTTCTGTCAACAACTATGCCGTGTTATTTCAATTTTTATATAAATTATATTGTATTATGAAATATCATTGATAATATAATTATGTAGGATTTGAAAAAACAACAACTGCATACTGTTATAAATAAAATATGTATATTTTACCAATATATTATCGATGTTGGCCTGTCCAATTTGTATTTTTCCGAGAGTCAATTTTGTTCCCCAATGTGCAAGGCACAAGCGGTGAAAATAATTCCAATAAATGTCACTAATTATTATTATTGTTATTATTATTAATAAACTATTACTGTTTCAGGATATAAACAGAAACACAGAGGTGCTATACATTCTGATGGAAAAGACAACAAAAGCATCTCCCATCATTTTGGCGTTGCTCAGATCAAGAGGAGAAATTTAAAAAAGGTAATAACTGAGCATCTAAGAACATGCAAGTTGCACTGGTTAGAGTGTAAGACCCATCTCGCTTCATGAGAATTGATAATCATCAATGTATTAAATCAAGAAATTGAATGTAAGTGTCTTGTCTTTCGCAGTGTTTTTGAAATAGAATTTATTAAAAAAAAAAACTAAATTATTTTTTAATATGATTGTGAATGTGTGATGTTTTCTTCTGATCATTCTCTCTTAAAACCAGATATAGCAAACATATTTCAAGTTGTAGATTTTTTTGTTTTACTTGTAAATATAGTTCTGAGGTTGTATTTTAGGCAAAGCCTTTTTATTCTGCTCAATGCAAACTTATTTTGTAAGAATTATGGCCCTTTGTAATTTTTAAGCAAATACATTTGTTTTATGTTTTTGAAAGCCCATTATAAAGGGACATTTAATATTTTCACCAGCTGCATTATAAAGTCAGACCTAAAGTGTCCAGTAAGTGTTCAAACAATAACTAATTTAGAATCCTTTCTCAAATCTGAGTTAAATTGACAAATATTGTTGTAAAATGTTTTGTGAAGACATACAATTGGATTACTTTTGGGTTAATAGGATTATGGTTTCTGCACATAAAAATATTTAGAATAATATTTGGGTCAGTCGGTTCATGTTCAATATTACTGATAGTATAAGTGGAAGCAGTGACTTAAAATAAATTACCAAACAGTTTATGCTCAATTGCTTTGAGTTAACATACAAGATATGACACTTGGAATACTAGATCTTGGTGGCATAAATAAAAGACCTTGTTTTGTCACATTAACTTGTAATCAAGCACTAACTTCCTCTAAATTCTCTTCAGGTGATGGTTGGGCACACACAAGAAGACATAGATCACAGGCGTATAGCATATAAGTAGACAGGAGTTTCACACTCTGCCAGACTTACTTCCTCAGACGAGCAGATTTAGGCTTCTCAAGATCACGCACTGCACACTAAGACATAGTCTTTGACTACAACAAGGCCTTAGGGGATGAAAGTACAGAGAGGTCCAATTGAAATCAATTCTGTGCTGCATCATTTCTTTATTCTAGAGGTTGATGGACATGATTTATGGCATCACGTGTGCAGTTTGTCAACTAACTATCAACACAGCAGTCTTGTTCACCAGCTGCTCAACTTGAGCTTTTAGCTTTATTGCTTGAAGCCACTGTATAAGAGGAGGGAAGGTGCAGACTCATCAAAAAGTCTCAAGGTTGAAACTAGGAAGAGAAGTTTGTCAAGAGTGTGAATATTTGCTTTGAAAACAATTGTTACAATGATTTGGTTTCCTTTGAAACTTGATACATACTATGTGTATGTTGAATGAATTGAGATGCTTAAATAAAGAACCACTATTCAAATATCAGGAAACTGCTTTTTTCATACTAAATTGGTAAATGATGTCACCATTTCCTGTATGTATTTAAATAAGATATGTTTCCACAATTAATATTTTTAGGGACTATTTCTCAACGTAATGAAATAGATTAAATTTGTACAGCGTTATATGAGCTTAATAAGTGTTTTCTGTTTCCTTAAAATTGATGAAAAATTGTCAGAAGGTAATGAGACCAGTATCCATTACTGCAATCATACAATAAAAAATACAGGGACAAGCCCACTGCTCATATAATATGATTAAACCTTGTTTAGGGGCATGAGGCAAACAGAGTTACTTTCAAATGTTAAAGATGCACTCTCACACTTTGGATGTTTTGACAACTGTTTTCATTTTTAGCTCTACTGGCCAAAGACCTTATGTGATGGTAATGTGTACGTAGTATGTGCGTCTGTAAACAATCCTCGTTTACATGATACAGCCTACAGTTCCTTTCGAAAACCAGCCAGATCCGCCCATGTATGCCTAGTTTATGGGCCTTGATAGTATACAAAAATCAGTGTGTCAGTAGGCAATTGCTCGTTAACATGATACAGCCTTTTTGATTGTATCTCAATGAAACTTGTACAGTATCTACATATCTATATGAGCTCGGTTCCTTTCGAAAACCAGCCAGATCCGCCCATGCATGCCAAGATTATGGGCCTTGATAATAAAAAAAAATAGTGTGTCAGTAAACAATTGCTCGGTAACACGATACAGTCTTCAGTTTTGATTGTATCTTGATGAAACTTGTCCAGTATATCCATTAGAGCTCAGTTCCTTTCAAAAACCTGATCTGCCCATGTTTCCTGGATTATTGGCCTTGAAATTATTAGATGATGGGCCTTGATAGTATAAAAAATGCTATTTTGTAATAAATGCTTGCGAATATGATACAGTCTTCAGTTTTGAGTATTCAGATACCCATAAGGGGTTGGTTCTTTTCGAAAACAGTGATGTTGACCACACAAACCCATCCAGTAGAGCACAGGCCCTTTTGGGCCTCTTGTTTGTTTTGGATTGGTACCATCCAGTGTTTATTTAAGTTAAAACATTGATGTTTTATGCACTTTTCTTAAATAACATTAATCTTCGAAGGAAATATGAAATCTGGGATTTGATGTTTTGTCAGCAATCTTTTACCATTGGTTTGCTGATATTTACGCAAAAATTTGCTCATTCCAAGACAAAACAAAAGTTGTTAAAACGGTATATCTGTGAGAATGCAGCTCTAAATGTTTTGGCAAACATGTTTTTGATTTGGCAGCACAATCAATCTTGAACATTGCTTGATTTTACTGCTGTATTAGAAATTACAGGGGTAATGGGGGATTTTTTTTTAGTGTTTTTATTGCTTTTTGTGATTCATACAGTCATACTTCATTCCCCAGGGCACAACTTACAAATAGACAGAACAGGAAAATGGTCATTTTAAAAGGTCAAGGACAATGCAAGTTAAACAATCATATTGTTCATGGCTTGTATTTTTGGTATATTTTGTTGCATATATGCTATAAAAAAGTTGAAAGTTAAAAATAACTTCATAGTTGAAATGATGGCTTTAAATGGTTTTGGCAGTTGAGAAACAGCACTATTAAGAAATATGTTAATGGTACTTTATTATTTTAATCAATTTTAGATATTTGTATGAAAATTATTATCTTATTTTGTACATGAGACCTTTTAAACAGTTATTTATAATTTAACAATGTGTAAATGATCAAAACTTAAAGCTGCACTTTCACAGATTGTCATTTTAGACACTTTAAAAATTTTGTCTCAAAAGCTGATTTGGTTATCATTCCTTTAATTCAGTCATATTAGATAATTCACAATAGAACCAATCAAAAATGTTTGGTAAGACTGCCGAAAAGTTCATTTACATTAAATTGTTCGTAATGCTACTATACCCATAAAACATCATTTTAGCCATAAATATGACAAAATGCAATCTGATCTTATTTCAGCAGTCTTATATCACTTAAAATTGGGTCTATGCAAAAAATGGTCTATTTATAGACCAACAATAAAAGAGTGCCGGTAGTCAAAACGATCAATTAGTGAGATTGCAGCTTTAAATACACCTTTTTAAGTCCGCTGTAAAATTCCAATGGTTTGCCTCAATCTTTAAAGCTAGCATACCGTTTAATTGACAGCCATACTTTTTGTTTAAAAGTGTCATGATATGTTTGTACAATGTGTTTATAGAATTCATTAAAGAAGTCAAAACAAATTTGTTTATCATGTAATTTGTTTTCTATTATTTAAATGACCCAGACGAAAATTGGGAACGTCAGTGCTAGTTCTTTTACTGCTAATATTCAATGAAGTTTCTATTGGTGTAGCAGCAAGGAGGTGTTACATTAAGGATGCATCATATAAACCAAATTATACATTCATATGCACAACATACAGGCGTGTAGCCACCTATACGTGAATACGCGGCTGAAAAAACATGGTTCTGAAAAAAAAAACACTGAAGTAGCAGTATGCGAACTTGACTACATGATCCAAATTGGTTATTTTCCAGTACAAAATAATGCACATCGAAACGCCCAGAATGCACTAGATTGCACCATGGTTTTCAAAATTTTCTGCGGGGGGCATGCCCCCGAACCCCCCAGCACATTTATGAATCCACATGAATAGAGGGGTAGCTACGCCCCTGACATTATTGAAACCACAGTGTGGCTAAACAACACTTGTATGATTATCCTACGCAGTGATCTCCCATGGAAAATGCAATCGTCAAAGAAACTAAAGGGGGTGTTTATATGGACTAGATTTGAAATACACCAAGTGTTTAAAAATGTTGATTTCAGTCACGAAGAGAATCAACCATACTCCTCACTTGTTGGAGTAAGATGAAAAGTCCACTTACCGCGGGAAAGAAAGTACATTGAAAATATTCATTTGATTTAATTGACTTTATCTTTTTATAAATATGTTGCAATACATAAAATACGTTATTTTTTATAATTGTTCACCCATGTTGAATTTTATTTGGCAAATTTATTAGAGATTTATATATTAAGAAACTCAGTTTTTTAGTATGTGAATGGTTTGGACCGGCTTCCTCAGCCGCTAAAGGGATATGACATACTTTTTTAAATCTTTCTCACTTGAGTATTTGTGTGAATTTAAGTGAAGCGTACAGGGTTTTGAAAATGCATCTTTTACTTGGACTTTATAGCTTGTTATTACGAAATAAAGTATTGTGAATTAAAGTGTTAAAGCTAAGCTATTGATGGCTGGAACCCTAAATGCTGATATGTGCTAAAATATATAGTCTTTGAAGTCCAAAATTTTGAAATGCGTTACAAACACGATTCAACAAAAGGCTGTTGCACAATCAATTGATTGACATAATCTTCGAGTATGTGTTATCTGCACCGGCATGGGCTTGCTCCCATCTTTTTTTAAAAATGCAATTGAAGTATTAAAGAAAATCAACCTGGTTACTATTATTTCTGCAAATTCAGTACCAAGGAGTGAAATAAATATTAGTGTTCAGATGCATTACGAGAAAAAAATATGTCTGGTGTTAAAACATGAGAGAGTCTCTTTAAACAGAAAAGTTTTGGCAGATAGTCAGTCAGATGATCATAATTGTATAAATAATAGCTTTTAAACGTCGTCATTCCTGTTCATCAGAGGTCGGATGATAAATATAATGCATAGCATCATCGCACTGGACTACGAGAACGTTGTATACAGAGTATGTTTAAACTGAACATGCCTCTGTTTATTTCGATGTCCTAAAACGTTTAAACTGTTTAAAGGAACTATAACATTATGAAACAACAATTCTGATTACAGAAACTCATTGGCTCAATCTTTCCACATCCGCCCCTCCTTCAGAACAGAAATTGAATGGCTTAAAATGTTGGGCCGGGGTAGGTGTACTCCTCTAATTTATAGTCCGAAATAGGGCATTTTTATCTTAATATTGTATTTTCCCCGATATTGACTAAGAATGTATAAACGGACGACTGACCCCCCCCCCCCACCACTGAATCTGCAATTGAGTACATGCATTAATACCGTCTCCGTAGCCTATTGGTTAAGGCGTAGCCTATTGAAGTCGTAGTCGTGGGTTCATTCCATGGTCCATTTAGCTCGATCCCTTTGCCGCGTGATGCCTGCCTCTCAGTACTTTAAGGATGAAAGTGATTTAATGGTGTAGGTTTCTGCTTCTTACCCATGACTATGTGGGTTCGATCCCTACCAGGGGTACTATCTCATGGATGGCCTCTCAAAAATGACACAGTAACAGTTTCTAGCCAGGAAACGGACTAGAGAGTGATTTTATCAGCTAATCACCTTTAGCAAAATCGAGCTTTTTTATTTTAGTTAGATTTAACCAATGAAATTGTACGCCTTCTTCGGTGCTTTGAAAAATAATTAAAGGACCCTGTTTGAAGCAAGTGCTTGCGCTTTCACGGGTAATCCTTGACCGAGTGGTCTTAAGGAATACATTCAGTGTTCTCTAACCTTAAGGTCGATTAAAATTTCAATATTATAACCAAGTACCACCAGGAAGTATCTTTGGAAAATGCAAAATTAAGCAAACAGTTTGATTTTTTAGATTTATTAGTGAAATATGCATTTTGACAAAACAGTTTTCTGAAAAGGAATAATAAAACTACACATCTGACGCAGTTGTATATAATAAAACTGCTTTAGATTACACACAAGTTGAAAATCCCGATGGTATACGCGAAATCAGGTAACAACTAACATCTTGCATTGTTATTTTCTTGAATATTCTATCAATATTAAATGAATTAGCAATTATATGATGACATGTATATATCCCAACTTTTTTTTAACCCAGCAGCTGTAATACTGTGGAAATCTCCAACTGGTGATTTCTCCAACTTCTGTGTTCTCCAACTTCTGTATTCTCCAATTGGTGAATTTTATCAATAGAAATTGACTGTGGAATTCTCCAATTGGAAATTTCTCCAATTGGAGAACCGTTTTTACAAAATCATAATTTTTGATTTTTTTTTAGATTTTACTAAAGTTAATAACTCTAGTACTCAAAACATAAATAGAAATGTAATTTTCTGTTCCAAATTGTAATATTTGATTTTTTTCAAATTGCTGATTTTTTCCCCCGTTTCGGCTCATATGGAAAATTCTCCAATTGGAGTTTGCCAAAATCCCGCGGGGGACCTAAAATCCAATTGGTGGCCAACGGGAGAAATCAATTTTGGAATTAAAATTTTCATATTTCTTAAAACTTTTTTTTAAATTTTACTTAAAATATTTCTAATTTAATGGACAAACTTTCTATGTGTCGCTTTTGAAGTCGATATCTAAGATAATAAAAAAACTAAGTTTGCAAGTAAACCGGATTTGCAAACTTATACCGGATGCTGTTATACTTTAATGGTCCTTGAATACTGAAATTCGCGTAATCAAGTGCTAGGAAAAAATATAATATGTCTTGATAATCATTGAAAACAAATACCACAGATGTCTATATTTGAGCAACATAATATCGCCCAACGGGGTTCAAGGAGGCATTTAACATTTACATCGATGGCTCTTTAGAAATATAAAATCGCCTAAGCGGGTGCTAGGATGCATTGAACATATGTCTCGATGAGCCTGGAGAAAAAACTATCGCTAAAGTATGTGCTATAACGTATTTGAATAATGTCTCGGGCATCCTTAAGGATAGAATACCGATTAAGCATTGTGCATGGACTCGTTAAATTGAATATATCAGTCAGTCATTTTGAATTATAGCCAACATTTAACATGAATACATAATTAAGGAATGAGAATAAGGAACTATGATTTTTGTCATAATTAAGGCTGTAGAAGTTAGGCTAAAATCCGTTTGAGCTTGCTTTAAACACTGCGCTTATTTTTTTTCTTGTAAACGGTTCACATGACTTGACCATCAAAGGCGATATCATTTTTTTGAAATATTGTCTGTAAAGAAGAGAGCATGGTTCAAAATAGTTTGCTAATCAAGTGAGTAATTAGTTTCTTCGATGTGTGTTATTCTCCAGTTTCCTTGTGTTGTTATTTGGAGGTTAATACACGGCGTAGCCCGGCCGTTGAGTGATAATTGGCCCGAGTGACTCATAATGGCCCGAGACGTAGTCGAGGGACATTACGAGCACGAGGGTCGTATTTCACTCAACGGCCCGGCTACGCCGTGTATTTACCTCTTTAATACATAAGTTTGTTTTTCTTATTTTGCAAGTTTAAAGTTTGCTTATTTAAAGTTTACCTGCAATCCAGTTGTGCATTCTCATTTCGCTAGATGTCTTGACTACGACGAGTTAACTCACTCTCAAATTAAATTAACTTTCTATTATTTAGTTTTTAAGAGTGAGCCATACAGCCAAACAACATTTTGTTGTCATTTTTATGTTCCCATTCCAAGTTCAATTGATCACCTTGAAAATTCCACAACGTCTTTCCGAATTTTTCTGTACGAATCACTGACATCATGTCCTGAATAACTGAATTCAATTCAATAAACATGAACACTTAGCAAGTAGAACGACTGTGTGTACTTAAATAAACCAATACCTCGTTTTAATGATGTCAACATGTATAAATGGTTGCTGTTTTTCAAGTAAATTCAATTTTGCCGCTTACTTTGTTTTGTTTTGAATGTCGACGCAGAATAAAAAACGCCGCCCTAACGGTCCACACTGGTTATCAAACACTAGCATATCTTCCTAAACTGCGTTCGCGTTTGCCTCCCTTTAGGACTTTAAAAATAAATATGTTCAAGCAGATCAATAAAATTTATTTATATGGTCATGACATTACTTTACAGTCGCCAAAATTGATTTTAAAGCGAAAATTAAATTCACGTGCAAACGTTCTACGAGCCGCAAAATAATAATCGAAAATCGGCCCGGGCCGCAAAACTGATAATCGCTGAGTCATGGAATTAATCGCGAAATCCCTGTACAAATGTGTTACTATATATAGTAACATATGTATTAATAGTAATTATTGCCATTACGGAAAGCAGTATTCAGGAAGCATTTATATTGCCTACACTTTATAATAACATGGTTGTTAGATGCCTGCTTACAAGTGTATAAATTGAATAGGTTGGCTACTGGTAATCTTGATGCTTGTTTGAACGTTCAATGATATTATTTTCTCATTTTAATTTCGTATAATATTGACCGACTAACATGTATTTAGCCCAATTTTAACCAAACCAAGGACTAAGCCAGTTTATTATGTTTTTCTTTTTCAGCTATTGAATACCTGGTTATTAATATTATCCATAAATGCATTATTTTTTAAGTAGCTAAAGGTTTATGACTCATTTTTTTTGCTAAACATGTGTATGTATTGGTTTTGAATTAGGGTTTCACATAAACGAATGTCATAAATTGTCTAAACGAAGACAAATTACTAGTATTAAGCAATCCGACCCATATTACTTTGTGTTATGAATGTTTGTTTTCATTGTCGAGAAAAGAAAACTGTCGCCATTGTAGTTTGCATGTTAATATTGTCCTAATTTCTTTGCTGCTTGCAGTAAGCATGAGAAAATTAATTTCTTTAATGAAGACATAAATAACAATTTCTTAGAACTAATCAGGAAGAGGAATATTATTGATATCTGAATGTTGTTTATGGTAGTAAAAATGATGGCATTTTCTTTTAACCATTACATTTCTAGGCCAAAACAGTTAATATCAACATTTCGTTTCACATATTTTATATACGGCAACCACGGACATGTTTGATCTTCGTAAAATAATAGGTGAAAAAAATAATTTTTATAGGAGGACAGTATAGTTTTAACGTTTACTTAATTTATCTATGTGTTCAAAACGAAAAAAGCATACGATTCATATCAAATCATAAGCTTTTTATATTATTACTATTAAAGACAACTGAATTAAACGATTCCTTCGTGCATATATATCAAGTGTACCTCTAAATTCCTTAAAAACGATTTAGGTTTCTTGATAGCTTCAGCGTTTACTTATTATTAATAACGTGGTGTTGTCTAGAAAACATAAATTACATGAACATTGAGGATGTTTTAAGGCAAGCCCATAAATTAATGACGAACATCGGTATCATAATAAAATGCTTTAATATGTAGTGGAATGACAGAAAAAGTGTATACAATAACAATATCACAAACACACTTTGTAATCCTTAAATGCATTACTGTGTATTTTTCTACTTTCGATTTGCATTTAAATAAAAAACAAAATCACAAACTCCTTGCATTATCTATTCTTTTTTTGGCAATTCATTTAGCATGCAGGTTAACATAAAGCGATAACCTTTGAAATGTATCAAAATTAAATGACCTCACAACGCATCAATTTTTCAGATTAAAGAGAATGCCTCGATAAAATGATCATCGGATAGCTTACAATGACATCAACAAGTGTTTATACATTGAAAACAAACGTGCAAATTATGTTGTTATGACTTGAAGTTTGTACCAGATTTGTGCGCGCCAAATTTTGATTTCGACAATTGTTCCCAAAACTGACTTATTTCAAAATGTTTTTTTTTTCACTATCTAAATACAATTAATATCAATTGCATCTCACTGTTTAATCTATTAAACCATCGGGGGCAATTTTAAAACCACAAATACATCCCCAAATATTTGAAACCAAATTAAATAGATGCAAATTATTATTAATTAATTATTGTATGAATAACGATCTATGAATCACGAAGTAATCTAGGTTCTACTGCACATGTCATGCAATATATTTGAATTAAACAAGAAACTTCAATGTATACAGACACCCATGATACTTAAACTTTCACACTGACATGACCAATAACATTCACTTGGAAACTGCTTTTCAATATTGACCTCAGGCTCTGATATTGGCATGTATATTTCATCACTCCGACCATAAGACTGGAATAATCTTTGAAGGCTTCAAACTGTCAACATGATATTTTACAGGCTTCCCCTCATGGACTTGCCAATTTATAAACACGACGTGCTGCCATACAAGAACAAATCAATGTCCACGGCAGTGTCTTTTTTTACAACAAAGTAAGTATGCAATATGAACCAATATAAACAACGACAAGCCAAGATGCCAACATATAACAAATACACGGTTTAAAGTCTTAAGCGTTTACGTTTATAGACATTGATCAGACGTTTGTGCATTGAGGAATATGCACTAGCCAGTGTTGTAGCGAAGCAGGTCATAACCTTTAGATACTTGATTTTTAAAATATCGCTTCATTCTCATGTAAAACCGGTCTCATTTTACTTCAAAGACGAGTGTCCTCTGCTATAACCTTAAAAACTTTTACACTTAGAATTGTCTTTTAAATTATTGCAATTCAGATACTCGAGGAATCTTACAATTCGATCGACTTTAGAGATATTTTGAATAAAACTCGTGGTGCTTTCCGCAATAAAACACACACACACACATAAATTGTGAATGTTAATTTTCAATTAAAACCAACGGGTGATTTAATGTTGTTTTGCAGTTTTATGACCACAACCTTAGACAGAGTAGCCAATTTTGTTCATTCCATATATATCATATCCAATTGGTACCGTGCAATAAATAGCGTTTTGATGAATATCGGCGAAATTCACTTATTCCTTATTCGAACGCTACTTAATGAAGATTGCTGTCCTTTTTACGACGGTACAAACAGATACTCCATCCATTATTCATTATACGACTCCAACTTCACGCTCGTGTTTTATTTAAGTAACGTGGAAAGTCGTTGCAGTTACTATTTTCTGTAACGTTTTTAACAATCAGTTAGGCATTCTGTAAGAGCGATGATAAGTCAAAGAATTCATTATTACGATGGATTGATATTGACAGTTGAGTTTTTTGAGAATTCAATGGTGTTGGTAGTGTTCTCTGTCGAAAAATTGTAATAATGTCTTTCTAAGTTTTATGGCGCAATAAAACGGCGCAAAAATGTAACGTTTCTAATTATTCTGCTTGAAAGGTTTGCCATGAATTAGTTCTCTTTTCGCTCGCATTTTTATTTTGTGGCAGTGTATTTCATTATTTTTTGGGACAGGAGTGATACTACCCCACGCAATATCTGTTGATACATGTCGCGGGGTCAACTTGCCCTGCTCTATATGTTTGTGTTAGTGTCATATGTCTACATGTATGTTTATCCAGTACACGTACTTTCCAAGTCCATCTTTCTTGTGATAATCCATTTTACTATTCTTCCATTCCTTTCAGTCATTCTTATCATTCACTAATTCATATACTAATTTCACTTTCATTTTCGCTTTCACTTTCTATATTTATTAAAGTAGTTCGCCTCGTGCACAGCTGGTGGCGGTATTTTCCTCGTGCATAGCGTACTCATATTTTGTCGATGGAGACGTAAACATCGTTGGATAAATTTGGAAACTTTATTATTTTATTTCTTTATAAAAGTGTATTTGGATAATTCCAGGTATGATTTATTACTATAATATACATGTTGGCATTGTGTGAATTTGTCTTTTTGTAATTTGATGTATTGGCACTCATATTTTGTCGATGGAGACGTAAACATCGTTGGATAAATTTGTAAACTTTATTGTTTCATTTCTTTATAAAAGTGTATTTGGATAATTCCAGTCGCCCTGAGAGACGAACCATTTTCATTCGCGACATACATAACTGGAGTAATAACTAATAATTATACAAAATAGGTAGCATTATCGCAGAAGAAAGTGTTCGAAAAACTTAAAGATTGTCAGAAAAGATGTTTCCATGTTTTCCATAGACATCCTGACTGTTTCAATGAACTCAGCTCCGCGAATAAGTTGTTCTAGCTTTATCCAAACAAACGACCCCCTGATCTTAGCACCAGTAAATATCTCAATCAGAATTCGAATGACAACAATGAAACATATTATGCAAATCTCAGGACAAAAGAACATTGCATCTATAAACACATATAACCACATTGATCCAATTTAACATAAGGAAATATCCAACATTTTTGTACTCCAGTGTAAATACCTCGTCAACTTCAATGTAAACAGATCGATATATGCAGCTCTCAAGCAATGCTCAAGTCACACAGTCCCTGTTTCAACATCATATTTTACTTAATCTCAGACTGGTAAATGTTACAATTTTGGTCCTCCGATTGACGGAATTAATATCCATGTGCACATCAATTAAAATTGTTTGGCAGGTTTTGAGAAAAAAATGATCAATTAAACTTATTGCTTCTTATCAAAATGTTCCTAATATTATCTTTAAATCATTAAAACAAACAAACTGTTTATGAACAATACAGACGTTTAACATATAAATTTTCTTTCTACGTAGGTATCCGCATGACCTAACATAGTTGCGATATTGTCCCTGAATAGAATGCCCCTATGTTCGTCGTCGTTACCCCTGTCCACGCTAGTGGCTTACTTTCTTACAACGAAAATCTCCTCCATGTCGTTTGTAAACACGCTTTTCGTGTCACGTTTAAATTTCCATTGTGCAATCATGCTGACAAAGTGCTTGTTTCATCACAGGCTGAAGATAATCTCTTGACTGTGTTTATTGATCATGTTTTATCATGTCAGGATTTTAAATGTTTTCAGAAGACATTAATGCTTTTGAAAACGTTTGCCAGCAAATGTAATGTTAAGTGATTTATAATTGAAAATAACATTTGTATTATCATTTACCTCTAATGATAAACACTCTTTCTTTTTCCGTTTATTAAATGTGTAAATTCCATGCATTGCTAATTTCAAAACGCCATTAGAATTTAGGTGTTTTTATTGTTGGATTTTGTACATACAGTATAACGCTTTCTGGAATAATTACGACATTTTTTCTGTGGAAAGTGTGTACGGCTCGCAGAGATGATAT
Source organism: Mya arenaria (assembly GCF_026914265.1). Taxonomy (NCBI): domain Eukaryota; kingdom Metazoa; phylum Mollusca; class Bivalvia; order Myida; family Myidae; genus Mya; species Mya arenaria. The sequence goes on along the minus strand of NC_069132.1, from coordinate 59,934,918 downwards.
TTCATGAAATCTAAGCAGTACCCTATGTTTGATACTGTATGTAAAATATTGACCTAATTCTGCGATCTTTCAATTGTTATAATTATATAACTTATTTATTTCTTGTAGACTGAAATATATACACAATCACTTCCGTGTTTATTCTACTTTTTACACGGAAAGGCACTCATTATTATGGCCTATTAATGAATTAATGGAGCTTTGATGGAATCATAAAACGAGCAAATACCTTCAGCCTAATTAACTCGTCATGCTGCCAATGTCTTCGAAGAACTCTTCTTTAGATTCATATTTTTGCAAGATGTGTACAGTTAATATGATAACCAGTCAATTAGTTCTTGTAAGTATAATTCAGACTTGATTTAGTAAAAAGAAACATATTTGTTCAAGAAGCATAGAACATGACTTATTTCAAGAGATTTTAACAACATAATAACCTCATCAGTAAATGCATTAAATAGTCCAATAGAACTTGAGAAAATATTGCATATTGATGTTTCAATCGCCAAGTTATACGTATTTGTAAGCCCTGTGTTACAGTTGTTGGCGATGATGATCTATTTTTGGAAAATTATTATTATTTGCACGATGTGTATATCATGATGAATATCACAAACACTTTCATGGTTTCAGTTTTTAAGCTACTCTTTGTGCGATATGATTCCATTAAATGTCATCAATTCAGTATTGCGGTTTTTGTTCCATTATTAAAATGGAATTAATTTAATATAATGATATAATTAGGAACATTAGTCGGTATTCAACATGCATGAATATCTGCCCTTCTGTACAAACCTTCATGGACAATTTTAGATATATATTTTTAATGTCTTATCAATCTTATCTCGTATGTGTCAATTAAAATGATTTATGAACCGACATGATATTTCGCTTCATGTCATAGGGTTCAGCTTGTTTATTCAAATAAAATGATAGAAACATTACAATATACGAACTAATGAAGAACGCACATGTTCAATGTATAATTACTATTCAAACAAACAGTCAAAATGCAAGAACAACAACTGGTTTTACATCCAGTGTATGATGAGAGAATTGTCATTCAAATATTATTTTTCGAAACACGTTCGAACGTGGACACGTAGAAATTGCGCGCAATACATTCACGGTAGAAGTAACTGTAAACAAATCGTTGTGGGGCAATTATTAGGTCCTGTTTACCAAAGCAATGCTGGAGTCCTTACAAATCACTTCCTCTGGTAGATAATGGTGATTTTAGTGATCAATTTCGATCATTGCTCTATTAAAGAGAGTTGATACAAATGGTGGAAACAACATCATTGGACCAATATATTGCTAAGAATGAAACCCCAATATATATTGATTGATATTGATATAAATGCGGTAACTTTATTAGTGCACCTAAAAACGTTTTAGTTCAAAATTCCGGCAATGATTTATTCAATCATAAAGACATAAATTTCTGCAATTTCATTTCGGGATTAGGTAGTTTGAGACATTACCCTTTCGATGGGGATATTTATTATGGGATATTCGGTAATGTCAGACAGACCTTGGTTGTTGGAAAGCTGTCTATCTCCTTTGTGTTGATGTAAACTGCGCATGGTTATTTTCAAATAAAACAGACGAGTGTTTTAATGTTGTCTTTAGTTTAATAACCACAACCTCAGACAGAGTATCCTATCAAGGAACACAGTATTTGAAAGCGCTATTTTTGTTTGTTCAATAAACACCATATGCAACTGGTACCGTGCAATAAGTAGCGTGTCGATGAATAACGGCGATGTTCACTTATTCGTACGCTTCTTTACAGACGAAACCAATACGGTAAAAACTCATTTACTTCACCCAGTAACCATTAAACAACTCGAACTTCACGGTCATTATTCTAGTAACGCGGGTAGTTTTTGCAGTAACTATTTTCTGACATGTTTTTTTAATAATCAGCAAAGTATTGTTTAAGAATTATGATAAATCAAAGAACTCGTTGTTTGGGATTGATCGATAATGACAGTTGTGGTTTATCAAATGTTAATGGTGTTTGTAGTGTTCTATTTCGAAGGACTTGTAATAAAAGCCTTTTAAGTTTATGGCGCAATAAACCGGCGCAGAAAAGTAACATCACTAATTATTCTGCTTGAAAAGTCTGCCGTAAGTTAATTCTTTATCTTTTTGCTCGTTTTTATATCGTGTGGTATTGTTTTTATAACATCACATTCGGCGCAAAAGTGTTATCACCCCAGGCAATATAATTGATATATAACTATTTTCATAACCTGTATGCCTTTGTGCAATTGATATTGGCTCTGACTACAGACAGAATGCACAAGCACGAATTCTTATTTCGGTTCAATTGTTTTCAACTCTACAATTACAATTTAATTTATTTAAGAACGTTCTACATGTGTTAAGATGAACACTGATATGCTTTATAATTTAATTGTGAAAACTTGATAGTTCATATTTTGTTTCACTGTTGATTACAACTAGGTCGCATCTTTTTGAGCTATAACAACAAACTATCAGCCATCATTGTTAAAATAATGACCGAATTAGATACACCGAAAAATATAAAATAGTCAAAACAGTTTGGTCACAATTTTAACTTATTTGAAGAATATTAATATATTCAGGATGACTGTTTTCTATAAACAATAATTGATTATTAATGTAAATGTTTGTTTAACCATCAGTTATGAATGATATTTCACATGGCACGTTATATATACATATCAAAGTGGAGATAATCACCATTTTCTCTGCAAAACATGTAAAGAAATATCTATATATAAGTTTTATACAAGTTTCGGTGTATATCAATGTTTTGCAGCGTTTTAAATGGATTAGATTAACAAAGGTATATTTGCTTTATCACTTTATAAATCATTGATAGTCTATTAAAAATGCTAGTTATTGTCAATTGCCGTACACACGCGTCCGAAATGTACTACAGAGGCAAAGTTATCACATGGCTTAATGATAGAAGAAGGCAAGAATCATTAATGGCTCTTTATTCATTTAAATTGCAATTGTGAGGCTTACAATTCTCGCGCTTTAAAATGAAAAGATAAAGTACAACGATATGAGTACTACAAACGTTTTGCATCAGCATTCGCTTTCTACGTTGATATCCGCATGACATAACATATTTGCGACATTTTCACGTAATAGAATACCCTCTATGTTCGTCCTTATCGCTGCTCTCGGCAGTTGGTTAACTTTCGTACAACAACGAACTCATCCATGTCGATTCTAAACACCCTTCCGGAAGTTCTTGTCACGTTTTTATTTCCAATGCACAATCATGCGAACAAAGTGCGTGTTCTATCACAGGATGAAGATAATTTCTCGACGGGGTTTTTTGATCATGTTTTATCACGTCGTGACTTAATGATATCAGAAGTGAAGACATTACAACTTTGGAAATGCCAGCAAATGCAATAAGTGATTTCTAATTGAAATTAGATTTTAAACACCTTTAACTTCTCATGATTAACACTCCACCTTTTTCCGTTTAATGTATGTAAATTATATGCATTGCCAATTCAAATACGCCATGAGAATTGAGGGTTTTTTATTGTTTGGAATTTGTATATACAATATAATGCTTTCTGGAATCATTACAACATTTTTCTGAAAAAAACAACTGTCTACTGTTCGTAGAGCAGATAGTTATTATTTGGATATTGCATGAAATCTGAATATGAGCAGTAGCCTATGTTTGACACTGTTTATGTAATACTTACTTTATTCTGTGATGTTCTACCAGTTATATATAACTAATTCATTTATGTAGATTGAAATATATACACAATTTCTTCCGTGTTTATTCTACTTTTTACAGGGAAAGGCACTCATCATTATGGACTATTAATCGATGTGTACAATTAATATCATAATCAGTGAGTTAGTTGCTGTGAGTATGATTCAGACTTGAAGTAAAAAGTAACAAAAGGCTCTGACTCATGAGGTTATCTTCTTCCAACCCAATCCTTATATTGATTATGTTGTATACGATTTCAAATGACTTTTGTTTGTCCTTCGAAAACCAAACCAAAACACACAAACACACACACACGCACGCACGCACGCACGCACGCACGCACGCACACATTTCATACAAAAGATTTGTACAAGCTGTGTACAGTTAATATTATGAGTTAGTTAGTATGTGTGAGTATAATTCAGACTTGATAAAGTAAAAAAAGCAACATGTCATACAAAAGGTTCGAACATGACTACTTTGAAGAGTGATTAACAACATAGTTACCTCATATGAAAATGCATAAAATAGTACAATGGAATATGAGAAGTTATGCACATTGATGTTTAAATCGCCAATTGTCATGGAATAAATAGGCTTGCTGAACGTTTAAGAGAATGCATTTTATGATACAGCTCTAAATATTTCAATCAAACAGTTCAAGATTAAGTTTCTTTAGCACTTTCGCCCAAGCGTATACGGCACATAACGCCTATAAATAACATGCAGTTAGAAAGAATAAATGTTACAGGAAACGGACATTGTAAAAGTCTGATAACACGTTCAGACAAACCAAAAAGGCAAATCAATATCGCAATTTTTATGAAAATCAGAACGAGTTATGAATCGCGAGCATATTTTGCTTTATTTTGTTGCTTTCAGCTTGGTTATTGAAATTCAGTCGTTCAGAGATTCAAATCTATCAACTTATGAGAAACGAATATGTTCAAGGAAGAATTACTATTCAAAGAAACAGTCGATATGCAGGAACAACATTTGTATTTTCAACCAGTGTATGATGAGAGAATTGTCAGTGAAACATGTGTATTTTTAAATACGTTTGACCATGGACAAATTGAAATCGAGAGCAATATTTACTCGTTATAACTACTTGTACACACATCATTGTATGTCAATGATTTGGTTTCTGCTTGTGTAATTACTCGCAAGTCATCCTTTGGTTTTTGTAACGGCTAGGATTAATTTCGATCATCATTGCACTATAGACTAGAGCTGACATGTACGCGCATACAAACCAATAGCCCATTTCGTTTCCGTTGAATGAAATTATTAGAGATTATGCCAAGTGTGTAACAGTCCGTTCTTCATTGGTATTCATAATGAGATACTATGTTATGTTAGACATACCTTGAGTGTGTAAATTAGAAAGAACAACGATTACAAAAACGGATCTTCTAGGAAGAAATTATGTTTGCAAAACTCACTTTCTAAATATTTTGGCTCCCATTGCAATTTTAGTCAAGTTCACAGGTTGACATTCATGCTGTTTTTCATAATTTTAGCCTGCTTTGATGATGACTGAAAACGTTATAAATCAAAAACATGCACAATAACATTCAATTGCGTGACGTAATGACGATATATCTCTTAGTAAGTTAACGAATTAAAATATATGCTATGCGATTTGTGTCTGTAAAAAACTCGTCTAAACACTTTTTTCACTAGAACCTCGATCTGATGAGTCCTTATGATTGGGCTTAATTCTGTCTAAAAGCGTTATTCTGTTCTTTGCAACCAGAGCGCATCAACAACATGTCTATAGAATGCCATAAATTGATGATGGTCAATGAGATAATAAATATATTTTGAAAAGATGATACAGCTTAATCTAAGGTGTTATTGTAGTAATCAGGGTCTTTGTTCAAGAATCGGCTTCTTTGCCTGTCTCTTTAATATTCATGATATCATTCATCATTTTAAGGGATACGGTCAGCTGATTCGCGACTCTTTCTTAAAACACAATAAGTTATTGATGAAGGTATGTGTTTGAGTTGAGAACCGATTTTACTGCTTAAAGTGAGGATATAAAACGCGAGCACTAATTTACTTTATCAAAAAGGAAAGTGCTCTCTTCGATGGTTTTTATAAGCTTACATCTTAGACACTTCTCATGTAAGAAAGGACATACCAATGTCATAATAATCTATGTCAGCTGTCAAGTTATGATTGACATGCTTTTCAATATTGCATCACTTCAAGGTTATTGAGAAGCTCCAATTTTCCCGGAGAACACTTTCATAGATGTACAGTTTGCAGTCGGGTGTAAGAAAAGTGTGGGGACAAAAAGTAGAATATAAAAATGTTTTTGTATAAATTGACTTATTTCATTCGCAATGATTGAATCTTGTTTAACAATATCATTATGAGGTGACAGTGTTTGTTTTGGTAAACGTGTCTGCCTTTCAATCACGAGGTTGTGGGTTCGATCCAAATCAGGTGTTGCTTCTCAAGTCCTATAAAAGGACACTATTGCTGGTATCTGCCTAGGAAATGGACTCGAGAGTGGTGCTTTCAGCGGTCTTCGCTATCGAACTTATCTATAAAATAGTACAAACCAATAACATCATTCATTGCGCATTGTTTAATATTCTTATAAACATTTTATCAACAATAATACACGTGCGGATTCTTACACTTTGTCGAGTACACGTGATAAAAAATGATGATTTTTGAAAAAAAATAGTGATGCTTTTATTGCTTTTATTGCTTTAATTGCTAGATATAATTAATACATATGTTCAATCGACATGTTGTGCTTGTATAGAAAAATGGTCACTTTCGTTGAAAGCAATATATGTTTTTTAACGCCCTCTGCAACAGTTGATGTATATGATAATCTGGTTTGGAAAATGTATTATATGCATGATGACATGATGAATTTAACATAATGAACATCACAAACACATTCAATGTCAGATTTTGATATACTCATTGTGCGATATCATTATATAGTCTAATGTTTAGCTGAACACTATGAATTGAAGCGAAATTCGCGGTGGCTCATAACTCGCTCTAATTTGACACATGTATTGAGATTATAACCTAAGAACTAATGAAGAACGCAGATGTTAGAGGCAGAATTACTATTCAAACAAACAGTCAATCTGCAAGAACAACAAATGTATTTACATCCAGTGTTTGCTTAGAGAATTACCAATCAAACATTTCTTATCTTGAATACGTTCGACGGTGCATACATTGAAATTGACCGCAATACGTAAACCGTAGAAGTAACTACAAATCTTTTATGTGGCAATTATTAGGTTATGTTTACAAAAGCAATGATAGATTCATTACAAATCACTTCATCCGGTGGTTATTGTGATGTTGTGGTCAATTTCGATCATCATTGAACTACAAAAGAGAGCTGATACAAATGGAAGAAACAACATTATTGGCCCAATGTAATTTTTTATATGACCCTGAAAATAATTCGACCGATATTGTTATCAATGCGGTTACTGAATCATTATGTGAACTTCTGCAATGGGAAGAAAAAAAACGTCACGAATGGTCATCCGATTACTAGCATCTCGGGGTTAGGTATTTTGAGATACCACCCTTTCGATAGAAATATTGATTACGATATATTCGGTAATGTTTGAGAGACCTTGTGTGTGAACAATAGACATTAAAACGATACAAAAATGATCTTCTAGGAAGAAACTGTGTTTGCAAAACATTCTCATTCTGAGTCAAACGACTCCACTTGGATCTTCAATCGTGTCTAATAGGTGAATTTACTTAGGTGATGTTTTTACATCATTTTTGAGTATTTCATCGATAACTGCAGATTTTGAAAATCAAACACATAAACAAAGAAATGTAAATGCGCGGCATTTTGAAGATATGCTCCACAGTAAATTAACGAATGCAGACAAGTGTTAAACTGTGATTGGTTTTAAATTAATATAGAGGTTTTTTTTTTAAATCACTAGAATCGAAATCTGATTAGTCCTACTGGTCGTGTTAAAATCTTTTATATTATTTTCTTTACTCTTCCACATTGACATGTCCATGATTGGCCATAATGTGATGATTTTCAATGATATGTATTCGTTGTAAAAGACAATTAAGGTTATTTTAGGTTTAAATTGTTATTATTGTGGTAAACTAAATGTTACGGCTAAGGTAAAGTGCAATACATTCTTAGAAACATTGCCTATTTCATAAGCATTTATGTCTTTGTTCAATAATTGGCTCACATTCGTTTGAAGAGTTTCATTTTTGATTTGAAAGATAACGGCTATTCTTTAGCTTATTCTCTCAATCAAAGTAGAAAATACTTACTACAATGACATCTGTAAGCATACGTCATAGATATTCCTCAGGTAAGATACGTGCTAAAGACATTATTCTTATGTTTCAATACCACCCGTCAAGATTTGATTGACATGTTTACAAATACACTACATATATATTGAGAAGCCGCTATATTCCTGAGTATTATTGTATCAGTGTTTTCCTTACATAGCTGTACAGTAAATCACGTTCAAATTAATATCATATTCGAAACTAAGGCTACGAACTATTCCAGACCTGAAGTCTTCAACAAAAGGCTTAATAATAGACGTTAAGCATCGATCAATGATACACACAATGTCACAAAACACCAATCCCAAAAGAGGCAAACACTATACTAATACAATAAATACTCAATGCCAAAAAACAATGCCTGAATAAAACACTAAATCAACCAGACAATGTGACAAGATAACATCCACTCAACAAGACAAAACAAATTCACGTATATTCAAGAAGGCAAGATGCTTCAAGACAATATATACTCTATGAGACAACCAATGCCACAATACATCATTTACTCCATGACACATACAATGCAACAATACAAATTACACTCAACGAGACAAGCAATGCCACATCAAAACATACACACAAATAGATACACAATGCCAAAACAAACTTGCACTAAACCATACAAAGAACGGAACAAGACAACATACACACAACAAGACAAGCAATGGCAAAATACAACGTACACTCGACGAGACAAACAATAATGCACGACAAAAATGACTCAACGAGACAAACAATGTCACATGACAACATACACTCAACGAAACCAACAATGCAACAATAGGACATAAACTCAACGAGACAAGCAGTGCCACATGACAACATACACTCAAATAAATACACAATGCCAAACGACAACATACACTCAACAGGACAAAAATGGCACAATACCACATACATTGAACGACATACAATTGCGAATAACAACATAGACTCAACGAAACATACAATGCCACAATGCAACATATACTCAACGAGACAAACAATGCCACAGGACAACATACACATAATGAGACAAACAATGACACAAGACAACATACACTTAACGCAGCACCCAATACCACAAGACAATTCACACTCAACGAGGCAAACAGTGGCTCTAGACAACGTACACTCAACGAGACAAGCAATGGCAAAGTACATCCTAAACTAAGAGACATACAATGAGACAAGTTAACATACACTCTACGAAACAAAACAAATCACCATATATTCGACGAGGCATGCTACAAGACAAAAAAACGCTCAATAAGACAAACATGAAAACATGCATTTGAGTAGAAGTGAAAGTGAGACAATCGTTCTTCAACAACTCAACGATTGCCTTAATGATATTGTGTTATGGATGACTGAGTTCAAACTAAAGATGAATAACAGTAAAACAGAAATAATTGTCTATGGGACACAGCAACAACTGTCCAAGTTGAACATAACCAGTGTTAACGTGGGATCGAAGTCGAACTGTGTCGATACTGTTCGAGATTTGGGGGTACAGATGACCAGTACTCTGAGTTTTGATAAGCATATTTCCAGAAAGTGTCAAATAGCAAATATGCAATTAAGAAATCTGAAGACAATCAGAAAACATCCTACTCAGAAATCCGCAGAAATACTCGTTCATGGTCTGATACATTCACATCTGGACTTTTGCAATGGACTATTCACTGGTATTCCAAGTTACCAACTGGACAAATTACAACGTGTATAGAATCATGCTGCACGCATTGTTACTGGTGCCACATACGAACAACCTAGTGTGGAGATTCTTAGATCTTTACACTGGCTTCCGTGCCAGAATTATGTTTAAAGTGATTGTGACTGTATTTCGTCTTGTAAATGGCACAGCACCTTCGTACCTTTGTGACATGTTTATTTCATCTAAAAACCAATACCGACAAAGACTGAGATCATCCTCGTCAAGTCATCTCTTTGACATTCCAACTACAAAAACTAAACTTGCCGATAGATCTCTAGCAGTTGTTGGACCTCAGTGGTGGAACTCATTACCAAATTATTTGAAGGACATTGCTAATGAAAAGCAGTTTAAGTCAAAACTAAGACATACTTGTATGGGCGGTTTAACAATTAGAATGCTGTGTAAATGACTATATCAAAGATACTAAACTCAAGAGTAACTATACGAAGTGCTTTTAAAATCATATTGCATATAATATGTCTTTAATATCATTGCTAATTTTGTTTATGTATGTATGCGATGTTTTGTTCTGATATTGTACAGCGCAACCAAATATTTTATACATTTTTGCGCTATATAAATGCTTTGCATTTGTATTTGTATTTGAAGGAAACAGCCATAAATAAAACATCAACGAGACACACAACAAAAAGATGGTCCAAGAGAACTAACACTCAATACGTAAACAATGTCACAAGTATACAAACACTCAATAAGGTTAACAATACCACAAGACATCATTCAGCGAGAAATAAATGCCACAAGACAACATACTCTCAACAAGACAAACAATATCACAAGATAACATACAACTACACAATGCCATTATAATTTTTACATTTTACTTATCATACAATATGTAAAGACAACCGCTACACATTACGTTTATAATATAAAATAGCGGTTGTCGTTATTGTAATGGTTTCTGCCTTTGAAGGTCAGTATAAACAGTAAGACTGGGGTATATAAAATTATTTTACAAGTGGAAAATCCGCCCGCCACTCACCCAAATATGTGTGGGGTCTATCCCTAGCTATCATCTCATGGCCTCTTAAAAGGTAACTGTGTCTTTCTGCTTTGAAAACGAACACGAGACTGATTTATATCAACTTTAAGCTGTCTTTACACCTAAAATAAATAAGTTTAAACCAATTACATTATGTATAAGGCTTTGTGTAATATGGTTAGTTTCAACTGATTTAAATCTACAACGATTGTGAAACAAGCTATTGCAACTTACTTAATCACTCTTGTTGGCACGATGTTGCGCGAGAGTGTGGTCTTCTGTTGTTTGGGAGGGGGGAGTACCCGGAGATTTCCCACTTGTCCGGCTTGGTGACTACTTACCAAACTCACATGCGCCCAGGCCGGTAATCGAACCTGGGTCGCCTTGGTGAGAAGTGAGTTCGCTTACCACTGCGCTAACCTGAAAACCTAAATATAATATGGTAACACATATTTAATCTATAGAATATAAAAACAACATCAATTTTATATTGTTACTAAACTCGGGAGATATTTAGAGAAAACAAAAAAGGAAGTGGAGGAACATGAACGCTTACTACGTATAAAGATAAAATAAAATAATGACTGTTTGATTGTCATTTTACTTCCGAGTTTAGTTATTTAAACAAAGAACTTAACATAAACAGCTATGATACAACCTGTTTTCTTTGCTGGCCATCCATTAAGGATATAAGTTAATATAAAGCAATACCCTTTAAATAGTATCAACAGTACATGTGGTCAACACGCATCAACAATTCGAATGAAATGACGGTCGGGTTCCTTAAATAGCATCATGACATTATTATCTCCCGTGAAACACGCGAAAACAAATGTTGATTTGGTGATCGCATTTACGAAAGCACGTCATTGATTTGCTGCCTTAGATGTGTGCGTTTCTGCGTTCAATTTGGACAAATTTTGCAATCGTTATCTGATATTAAGGTAATGTGTCAATGTCTTATTACATGAACTATCAAGTATATTAATTTGATAAACCTCTATGAACCATCGGGGTACCTAAAAACATCTCAATTATGACAACAAAAAACAGTCCCAAACGTTTGAAACGAAAGGAATCACTGTTTTAACGAATCTTTATTGTGTTAGATACCGAACTATAAATTTAGAAGAACTTCGGTTTCCTTTGAATACGTCGGACTCAATTAATGGATTAAACAAACAATGTAAAAACGTAAACACGTCTCCCGATACTTGAATATTCCCAATCATTCAAAACAATTCAAAACAAAAATGTTTGAAGTCGCTGACATAACGCTTTGATTTGTTACTTACCGCGACATTCGAGGAAATTCCGCTGTCATTTTGATGTTTTACAGGCTTCTTCTCTTCGACTATTCCATTAATAAATATGAAGTGCTACTTACCGTTCAAGTGCAAACGAATAAACAATAAAACATATTTTTGTTGATTTAAGAGCATTTCAAAGAAAATGTAATGGTACAATGGACATTTTACAACAATCTTACATTAAGATAAAACCAATATTGAAATCTGCTTTAGATTGTTTACGCGATACATATTTGCAGATGTACGACTAAAAGCAATAGATTGACAGCAACAGTTGCATTAATTAATTAGTGAAGTTAAGAAATAATTATAATGATTGTTAGAAAGCTTCAATGATATCCTTATGGTGTAGCTGTTAAAGTAAAGTATACCCTTTTAATAAGCTGGAAAGTGAAAACACTTATCTACGAATTAATTAACACATCCTCAGACAAAGTACCGTAGCTAAGAAAGATGTATTTGAATACGCTATTCTTGTTTTCGTTCATTTGATAATGATCATTACATAATGGCAGCGAATAGGCAAAGCTTGTGCCCAGCAATGAAAAGCTTAATATTGATCACATCAGAACGGTAGCGAGTAGGCAGAGCTCTAACCGAGCGTTGAGAAGCGTAATAATGATAATATCATTACCTAATATGATCATATGCCTAATGGAGCACTGTCAAAATATTATTTTAGAAATAGGTTTGTCGAAGAGTTTGAAGAAACCAATCACCTTATCAAACTTAAGTAGTAAAACGGAGTTGGGCTCTTTAGGCGGCATAGTCTGCCCTTTGTTTTACTTAAAATGGTATAGAAAAAGAAAAGTTATCTATGTTTTAAGTCTTCATTTTAAGCCAAATGTTGCCTTCCGACGTAACATATATAACGTAATTTATCTCGTGGTATACACACACTGAATAGAAATCCGATGTTCTACTTCCGCTACACTTTTCCTTTAAACAAATACCACTAGTATTATGAGTTTAAACTACAGTGGCAACCCTGCGTTCACATTTTTATGAGAAATGATATAGCTGAATCGCAAAACATAATCCTGTAAGTACTTTTTGTCCTAAAAATAAATCGTGCCAACGTGCCAAAAGTTCTCAAAAATTGTAACCTCCAGATTAATAAAAACGCATTTATCGCATTTGCAAACATGCAAAACTTAGAGTTAGTCTATATTTACCGCAAAAATTGTCACTACTAAATTTGCATATCATGTAACTGCTGATATGCACAACTTATTCAAATTCTAGCGCCAAGGTATCTACCTCATTAGTATTTAGCGAGTTTTCCAGTACGACATTCCAAAACATTTTTAAAAGCATCGTACGTACGTTTTTTTATAAAAAATATATCTCCGACTGTATCATACTGATATAAGCACTGATATTGTTTTTCCCTTAATTATTTAACCCTTTAACATAATTGGACTTTGAATGTTTTTCTACGTCAGCCAATTGTATAAGAGTCGTCAATACTTTGGTTTGGTTAAAGTGAGCCAAAAAGTATAATGGTCAATATATATCCATAACATAATATTAACCAATGATAGTACTTTAATTGTACAAACTTACAGAAGATAACCTAAACATAAATACTTAAATGTTTGTTGGTTTGTTTCCTTTATTTCTATTGTTTCTTTTTTTAAAACACACCTCTACAAGTCTACGTTATAACACAACCAATAAAGGTTTAAAAAATCGTATACATGAGCCTTAAACTTACGTACGTGAAACAAAAGAAACGTATTAACTTAATAAATTTGAATTAGTTTAATAGTGCTTACTTATGTTTAACTCAATTGACTTAAATGGTCAAACAAAAACATGCCGATATCTGTACACAAATCGTATTGTTTGTTGTTTTAATCAGATTAGTAAAACATAAAAATGCGCTAGTATTGATACGTTTTTTGAGCATGAATCAAGTGTAAAACTATACTGTTTCCGGTTTAATATTAGCTTAACTACTTCCTGTTGTGGTCAGGGAGAGTATTCATGTCCGTATATGCCATAAACACATTATGCGAAATGGCAATTCGCTAATAAATCTGTTGACATAGAAATACAATTGTAAGAAGAGAACACCATCAGATGTTTACTGCCAAAGAGATATCCAGATAAAGTTTACATTCTTTTTCTTGATTATTTTTCAAGATAATTCTTTTACTGTCATCATTAAAGAAAATGATTTCCTCCCAATTACTTCCCTGATCAAAGGAATTAGTATAATTATACAATGAAAACAAAATCGACTGCAGTCTTCATTCCTGGACAATGAATCAAAAATCTATAACAAAAAGTACAACTGAGTCAGATTGCATGATAATAGCAAATTGCCTTCGTTTGTTACAACTTATTGCATTAGCTAACCTAACAAAGACTTGCAATCTACTGCAAAACATAAAGGATTGACAAGATAGCCACAAAATATACAAATGCTAAATACCTAAGGTCTGCTGCAAGGAAATCCGACGATAATGCATAACTTTTATAATTTAACTTAATAGGGGAGAAGCTATAACATACCAAAACTACAGCTCTTGGACACATTTCCCTAGTGTAGAATTGTGCCGTATGTTTTTCTGAAGATTGCCATTGTCAAAGAGGGAGTTGTATTTGTTGTAAATGAAATTCGGCATCATTTTCATATTATTCATGATTGGTATGCATGTGGATGTATTAGTTCTATATAAGAGTGTCACTTTAATGATATTCAAACTACATCTTAAAAAATATATTATTGAAGATAAATAAACAAAGTACAAATTGAGATGTTTAAACTGTGGCGCTATCATAGACAGTTTCATCGTTAACATGGGTTTTGTCTGTTAACGTGAATATCAAAACCGCAATCAGTACCATAAACGACAGAACATAAATATTAGATAGAATCGTCTTCAATGATACCAAAACATTTGCTTGCATGCTTTTTCGAGCGAAATGACAGATTATTATGCCTTGTGAAGAATGTCCATTGTTTAGAGATAATGACATTATCTGAAAAAGAGACAAACAGTTTTGTTTTATAATATATTCCTTGAATATTTTTCAAGAAAGTACTGTGACAGTTATCATAAAATAAAATAATGTCTTCAAACAAACAAGCTTGTGCAAATATTCCGAACATTAATTAAATGGAAAATACAGCGATTCAAGGCAGTGAAACAAACATTTACTCGACACAGTTAAATATAGCAATACAACTTGATAATAAAATACATATTTCTTCGATTATCACTCGCTGAATAAGAAAACCTAGAAATATGTTACAGTTGTAACCAGAAGGTTATTGTTGAATGACATGTTAACAGCATAATAACGTTTCAATTTATTAAAGCCCATTTACATGCCAAAAGTCACAAATTACAAAAAGTGCTATTGAGCTGGAAGAGTATAGGAATAAAAGATGTAAAGTACATAGTAAATGTGGTTTGAACTTGAGTAATGTCTAATAAAACTAAAGAATAGTCTATGCAATTAGGTTTTAGAGTTTTCCAACAACGAGGTATACCTTCTCTACATGCGGTCAGACAAAGCTAGATTTTTTTTTGACTGTTCATAAAACTGAAATAATGCGTTACTCAATATGGCATGCGACTTCATTTTTTTCTGAATTTAAAAATAATTTAGTCATCAGTATACTAATTAACCGACCAATGAATGTTGTTTTGAGATATCGTCTCTTTAAACAAGGTTTATTTCGTATACATTCTTTGATTGCGAATAGCAGCTTTGGTAGCCATCCGTTGTTTGAGCAGATCATCTTTCAATTGGTAGACATCACTTGAATGAGCATGACAGCTTTGCTAGTCATCCTTTGTGTCAGTCTTTGAAGACATGCCTTTTTGGCACAACATATTTTGTTGCCATCCACTGGTTAAGCATAACAGCAAACATTGAATGGACATCCTATTGTTTGAGCATAACAGCTTTGGTAGACATCCTTTCTTTGAGCGTGACATATTAGTAAGCCATCCTTTCTTTGAGCATGCCATATTTGGTAGCCATCTTTTCTTTGAACATGTTTGGTAGGCATCCTTTGTTTGAGAATGGCAGCTAGATTAAACATCCTTCGTTCGTTAGCATTTATAGTTATGCATAGATAGGATTTAAACGGTTGACGGAATAAACGGACAATATAAAACGTTGTTTGGTTTATACTCATAAGGATCTCTGCATAAGCGACGCTCAACAAGTCACAAAGAAGATCACATGAACACACACACATACACACATACTTATAAAGTAAAAACTGAAATTTTGTTATTATTACAAACTGCTGTGGTTACCCAGTTTAAACATTCTTTGAAAATTCAAATTTTACAGATGGCTGAAAGAGATTTACCCAGCCAAAGCATTTATCAATGAGGACACGATTGTAAATATACACCAGATTGGAGTCAACTTAAAGACCAAAAAGTATCAAACAAATACATTCAATCAACATACAAAGTGCAAAAGTTGTAGTATAGTCTTAATTGTAGTACTGAAAGCGACATTTGGGTGTTGGGTAAACACCAACAACATGGTATCATTAAGTGGAAACAAACATAAATGTGTAACTGCAAACGACATGTGAAACCCTGTTCAAACGCTCAAACTCGCTATTTGAAGAAATGTTAAGCCTATTCATCATTGCACTGCATTAAAATTGATAAAACACATATGTTTCTGCTAATAGACGTGCAAAGAAAGTCTCGAGGGCATCATTCTCCTTCTGAACAACATACTGAAATATGTCTCGAGAGTATCATACTCCTGCAAATGACCTTGAAGCTTCTACTAGTCATCAGGATAAAGGGAAGACCCCCCCCCCCCCCAACCCCATTAAACGTGCTTTGGAAGTATCGAGGGAATAATACTCCTGCTAGTAAACATGCTGAATTAAGTCATGATGGCACAATGCCTTTACTAGTCAACAGGATGAGGGAGTCTCGGAGTCTCGACCATGTGCAATAAAACTGGGTTTGTATGTAAATTGTCGACTTCTTGACTTGTTTCCGTAGTTTTCCATATAAACATAAATCTAAATGTGTTTTGTTTCTTTATTCCACGTCATATAGAATTATAAATACTTATGTGAAATACTACAGAAACAAGCTCAGTAGCCAACAGTTTAAACATAAATCCCGTTTAATGGCACTGAGTAAACGCCAAAGGCAAAGAACACAAAAACAAAAATCACAAACAAGAAACATGGAACAACAGCACAAAACTATACAAACAGCACCGTGTATATATACTATAAAGGTAACTAGGTATGTTTATCAAGTATTGTTAGGTACCGCCTTGGAACGGTCAGTAAAATATACATTTACTGGGAGTTAAAAGCCTTTTCTGCTCTTAAATGATGATTGTACTACAAATGTGTTTTACTGCGTTTCGCTATTTGAAGAAATGTTAGGCCACTGACAGATTCATCATTGCACTGCATTAAAATTGATAAAACACATGTTTCTGCTAATAGACGTGCAAAGAAAGTCTCGAGGGCATCATTCTCCTTCTGAACAACATACTGAAATATGTCTCGGGAGTATCATACTCCTTCAAATGACCTTGAAGCTTCTACTAGTCATCAGGATAAAGGGAAGACCCCCCCCCCCCAACCCCATTAAACGTGCTTTGGAAGTATCGAGGGAATAATACTCCTGCTAGTAAACATGCTGAATTAAGTCATGATGGCACAATGCCTTTACTAGTCAACAGGATGAGGGAGTCTCGGGGTCATTCTCCTGCTTATCAACATGTGGAAGAAAGTCTCGAGGGCAGGGGTTTCTGCTATTCAGCATGCTGAATGACGTCTAGAAGGCATTATGCTCCTACTAGTCAGAAGGTCAAGGCCGTCTCGGTGTATCATTCTCCTGCTTGAAAACGTTCGAAAAAAAACCTGAAGAAGTGATTTTGTTCAATTCATTGATAAATATCGCTTGTTTTAAAAGCTTAATGAAATATTGACATTGTATATATACGAACAAGTGAATATCTAAAACAATTAAGAACAAGCCTTGATATACATCATTAGTTGTATACATTTTAGTTGTAGAGTGTTGTATGTGGAGTTTTGTGGTGTTGTTCCATGTTCCTGTTGAATTCGTGATATTGTTTGTTTTTGTGATATTTGTCATTGGCGTCGACCATGTGCAATAAAACTGGGTTTGTATGTAAATTGTCGACTTCTTGACTTGTTTCCGTAGTTTTCCATATAAACATAAATCTAAATGTGTTTTGTTTCTTTATTCCACGTCATATAGAATTATAAATACTTATGTGAAATACTACAGAAACAAGCTCAGTAGCCAACAGTTTAAACATAAATCCCGTTTAATGGCACTGAGTAAACGCCAAAGGCAAAGAACACAAAAACAAAAATCACAAACAAGAAACATGGAACAACAGCACAAAACTATACAAACAGCACCGTGTATATATACTATAAAGGTAACTAGGTATGTTTATCAAGTATTGTTAGGTACCGCCTTGGAACGGTCAGTAAAATATACATTTACTGGGAGTTAAAAGCCTACTTTGTGCTTATGATAGCAAATACATACACTTTTGTGTTTGAATGAAACAGAAACAATTTTAATTATGTTTTGCCGCTGCTAAAAACTACCGTATAAACACTTGTCAGGTTGTAGCGCTTTGAAACAATACGATGCAAGAAATTAATTCTACTTGCTAATCTTTTTCGTTACAGTCTACGAAGTGTAAACAAAACGTTCACAATAAGTTTCTTGGAAGTCGTAATTATAACATCATATTATGTCCTATTGAAACAAGGTTCAGAAACAATATGAAAACTTAACTAATCCTGAGTCTTTCTGTATATAAGATATCAAATATGAGCTTAGTATATGCCATAACGCTCTCGCGAAAATATATTCCTTCTGCTAAGATGGTTTTAATTGTCTATTTGTTGTATTTCTAATTTTGTAGAGTAGTCAATTCAACATATTCTCGAAAGGATAAACAATTCCCTGGTACCATTATGATGAATATAACAGTTACTGTAAGAACCTGTTAGACAGTGAGGTTTTATTGTGATGTATTTGATAATCAAATGGTATTTTAACTGTTTTGTATGTTCTTGAAGTGTTGTGTAATTAAGATTGATAGTGCAAGTCACGTGCATTGAATTACTCAGTACATTATCGCTAATTAGTCTGTCTTGTATGTACTCATTGATCCTTTTTGCTCTCCCTCTCCTTTATGTCGAGATTTCATCCATGTGTATGTGTATACTACATGTGTTGTACTCAACCATATCACTGCAAACTGAAATCATATACAAGAAAATAGGCTGAAGATTTGCATAATATCATACTTCGAAGTGAATGACAAAAAAGGCAACACACCCGATCATTTTATAACCCGATTCAATGAAGGCCGTTCTCATCAATGAATTTGTTTTTTTTTTTATAAATATTCGTTGACTTACCCTCAGTGAATAATCGTGTGTGGATCATGTAATGAAAACCACTCGTGCCTGACTCTGTTATGTTCCATATGAGATAAAACAAGACAAACAAATATGCTATTTCTCAATAATTTTATCTCTTATATTCCAGTTAATTAGTTTACTTTCTCACAACAACAGCCCCCAAATAAACTTTCTGTATTTATTATCACGTATTTAATGTCAGTGTTGAAGCATGCAGACAAATAACTTGTATCTTTATTGGATATAGTGATCATTTGCCATGTTTATTGATGCCATTGAGACAATGTGATCCAATAAATACATGTTAATAAATGAGACATTAGTAAGAAGTTGGACATAATGTGTCTGTCGTCTTTGTTGCGTAGCAAAATGTTAAATGTAACGAAGAAATTAATACCATTTACGTCATAATTGTTTTACACAGAGACCGTTTTAAGACACGAGGATATAATTGTTATTGATAAATATCGCGTTACACTTCCGTGCTCGGTACGTTGACATGTTTAAATTCCCATAACTGTTTGACTCGAAGATATGACATATATGTGTCAGCGTAACAACATTCTAGTCAATATCCTAAAGGAGAATAAGTTAAGACACAATTTGCTGTTAACGCCGTTTGTAAATTTCTACATCACTTAAAAACATGAGGCACGTGTTTTTAGTTTTTGAACTGCTACCTGCTGTCAACAAATTAAGACATTTTGAGTTTTGTTTTGGGTAAATATTTGTTTCTGTGTAGCATTGTGTACACGTTTACCAAAAGTTTCATATAATTTGTGAGTTTGGTCTATGGTATTCTGTCCGGACCAAATGGTTTCCTCTTGATACTCCAGCTTTTCCCAAATGAACAAAACCACACTCTTTTACAATATGAACATGGTGTTACGTCCTTTATCCCGTACTAGAACAAGCACAGTGTTTAAGATTGCTACACTCAACTTGTATAATTCATTGTTCTTTGAAGAACATCAAATACGATATTTAGTAATCGATAACAATGTAAGAAATCCATCCCACAACGAAGCTTATTTTATGTCAGCCCGATTAACCTTAATGTTAAACCTCTATCCCAGGTGTCGTCATATGATTAATAATGGTCGCTGTACAAATTTGTAAAAGAAATGACCGAAATCAAAATAATACAACTCAAAATTATAAAAGTTTGAAATTCTGTTCTATTCAACTGCAATCGAACCTGAAAACACCCATTTTGATATATTTCCAGGTCAAAAATGTATGTTTTTCATTTTTTTGTTTGTCGATTATTCATAACTTTTTCTTTGCACAAACGACCTTTTTAAGATACACTTAAGAATATGGAATCACCAGCAACCAATTGTTTAAACTTACTTAATCTTTTATTAAATTAAAATTTGCTAAAATAAATATTCACTGGTCAATATTTATCCGAAAATAAAAATAAGTCAACTTACGCATCCAAACATCGTCTGATTGAGTATCGGATACATTAATTACATAACAAAAGGAACAACATTCTATATCTAACAGTACACGAATGCATTCAGCATATAAGAACTGGTATAAGTGTAGGCAGTATAAATCTTTTCTGAACACTGCCTTACACTATGGCAATTATTTCTAATAACGACACCAGAACACAGATATTATTTTTAAACTTATTCAATATACAACGATTTTGAAACAAGTTCTTGCAACATTTTATTAATCACTCTCGTTGGCACGTTTTTACGCGAGAGTGTTGTCTTGTGTTTTGGGGGAAACTGGAATACCCGGTGGAAACCCACATTTCCGGCTTGGCTACCAAAAACCAAACTCACATGCTCCTAGGCTGGACCCGGGTTGCCTAGGTGAAAAGCGAGTGCGCTAACCAGTGCGCTTACCGGGCAACCTAATTGGAAACTAACAAACATCGAAAAAACGAATAACCTATTTTACCAGCAAAGTCAGTTTAATCATGTTTTTTTTTCTCTCAGCAAACAAGAGTTCAAAAGAATGACCTCACCTTTTATCTCCATTTCATGTAGATCATTTGCAAAAAAAAAAAAATGTCCTTTAAGCGCAGTGTTTAAAAAAAGCTCATATTTTTATATCTTAACTTTATGTTAATTTCAAATGTTGGCAAAATTTCAATTCACATAACAATGTAGCTAAATAGCGAACATATGGTACATGGCTACTTACAATAACTATTAAAAAATAGTAAAATACTTAAATTTACAAATGATTGACTTGTATCTTCCACCCCAGATAAAATGTTGGCCACGGTCAACGATATAACGGGACTCATATGGAACTTATTTTACTACTCACAAAACAGTTCCACCGAAAAAATACATTTTTACTATATTACAACCACTTGATAAATCTCGTTTCGGCAAAACAATTTTACGATCGGGTTAAGACGAGCCTATCTCACACTCTCGGCCAGGGAAGATGCTTATAATATAAACTGCACATTGCGTGATTCATCTCTCATGTTACTTAAATATTTACATTGACAGTAACCAGTACGTACTGACAAACCATTAACAATACATTTTGCGGAAAAGTTGATCTTTGAACGCGCCAGATATATAAAACTATAAGCAAGGCCTTCTCGGCAACGTATTTATTGATATTGGTGATGGGCACAAAAGTGTGAAATATCGTCTAGACAAAGCTTATTTGTTATCTTATTTAAGGATGCTTAACAAATAACTCAAATGCGTTCATAAACTGGCTTAGGCGATATCTTATTTCCAAGGTTCACCGAGAGACATATGATATACGCCTCCTAGCACAGATAAGGGCGATATCATATTTCAAAGGGTCAACGAGACATATGTTAACAACCTCCTTTTACCGGCTTAGGCGATATTGTATTTCCAAAGATCAAAGAGGCATATGTAAAATGCCTCCTAGCACAGGCTTAGGAAATATGATGGATCCAAAGGTCAGAGAGACATATTTAAAATCCCTTGTAGCACCGGTTTATGCGATTTAATACTTTCAAAGTTCATCGCACACATGTAAAATGCCTCATTAAACATTTTTATTTGAATTTGAATTCAATGACATATTTAAAATTCCTCCTAGCACATTTTTTTTTATTTTGATTACCATGATATCCCAACAATAGTGTGTGTTTTTACATTGTATTAGACATGTTTTCCAAACAAAATATGATAAGTTGGAAAACACACTGCAGTCAAGTTAAAAGTCTTCTGAGTACATTTCCTTTTAATTTAAAACATACCTTGATAAATGTGTTTGTTTAGGAAAAACATCAACAGAAAGAAAATGTTTTTAGCTATGTCTTGAGACGATACAGTAAGTAAGGTAATGACTAACATTGTTAATAACTTTTACTTCGAACGTTCCTAACACAGATTTGAATAATCATTCTAATGTCGTACTTGTTGTTTTGCTTTAATCAAGTCGACAAATTGCCTGACATTCTAAGTCTTAAAATGCATCTAGGAAGTGGAAGCTCTACTTATTGACCTCTGTTTGTGATAAAATGGTACAAAAATCAAGTGAAAAGAAAATGAATAACGCAGGTAGTTGATGTAGTAACTTTAATATCATATATCAATTATTCGGGATTTTTCATGACTTAGGAGACTGTCGCATGTGTCTTTTTATGGGGCTTTTTCTTTGGTAAACTTTTATAGTCAGATAGTAAAACCTCGTTATGTTTTTTCTTTGATGTTAGTTGACTGTTTATTCAACAAAATTGGCAGACGAAGGGTAATGGTTGCCGATGATGTACGTATATTATCTACTCAATATACTAGTTAGTTAACGAATGGTAATGAGTGGTTATGTTTCACGTGTATAATTAGTTCAATATAGTTGGTGAACGAAGAGTTATGCTTATAAGTGATGAAAATGTATTGTTTATTATCAACTGCATATGGAGCCATAAATCATGAATTATAATCATGTGTGTTCTCTATGGCCTATTTTGCTTTTAAATTATCATTACATGTGGGTCTGAAAATATCGAATTATTTGTTTACTTAAGCTACATTCAGTTTTGTTCTTACCCTAATTGAAGACTGATTTACGTAGATATCATTACCATAGGAACATGAATCGTATAATTGTATTTGTTTCGCATATTTATCCCAATTATCCCATTGCAAAGCCATGTCAATTAATTAATATATCTTCAGTAAGGATTCATATGAGACCAAATATGACAGCACCAGTTACAGGTTTATGACCAGATACACGCGTAAAAATCATATCTTATGCAAATAGACATATAAAAAGGCATTGTTGTCTTAAAAACGGAATCTTTTTTTTATATTTTTGCGCTCAAAGTTCTATTAATAAACGACTTGACTCTATATATCACTATTTTCAACTAGCATTAGCTAAGATAAAGAATATCAACAGGCATAGCTTCAATATTTAAGTATTTTGAACATACAATTGAACATTTTTTTGTTGCGAATTTCTACTTTCACTTCATTGCAGTTTTGACCTTGACCGCGCACTCGGCTATGGCGTAAATGCAAGAAGCGTTTTCATTGGACTGCTACCATCGGCTTTCCTTATGTTTATGACGCAATTGGAAAAACATTCAAATGTTGTCCAAAGTGAAAGTAGAAATACCGCAAAAAAAACTCAACGAGTTTTCAACGGTATAAATGATATTTCAAGCTTCTCTTTGTAATGCATGCGCAGAATTTGCATGTCAGTCTTTATTTTACGTGTTTTAGGGGGGAAACCGTTGTTTTTTAACCTCCCGGTTCTTTCGTAATGGCAAATTATAGTTTCTGGTCGGTGAATTTTGTTTGAATATGCCGTAAGTTCAATCTACCTAGCATAAAAGTTGTATTTGTCTTGTAGATGGGAATCTTACCTTATCAGAAGTGTCAAAATTGTTAGATTATTTCCATTATTTTAGGAACTATGCTCTATTGATTAGGTCCTTTTGGAATTGATGAATTTTTGCTTATGTTCACCTTATAATCATATATATATATATATACTCGTATATACTATTTTTTCATGAAAAATTGCGTAAATTTTTTTTAAATGACATATATTCACTATTTTTATTCCCAAAACAAATCTAAAAGAACTAGAAACATATATATATATATATATTATATATATATATATAACTGTATCCAGGCAATGTGAAGAGCACCTGTGACTTTAATCTTTACCTTTCAATATCCTGAAAAACGTTAGATGATATCCTGGTACGATTCACCCACAAGCAATATTTACATTGTTTAATTTGTTGCTGGAAAGTTCATGTCATCGTTGAACTACTTTGTTATTGTTAAAATGACTTTAACGAGACGAACCGTAACGATATACATATAAAATGCCCTGCCCCTACTGCCCTTCATGTACTTGTTTACTGTTATTGTTATGGAATGCTCGTATGGTTAGTGTTTAATGTTTATTTTCGTTTAAGGCATTTCCTTGTGACTCTAAACAGTGTTAATATTTGAATTCATGTATACTGGGCCTTTCTGTAGATTAAATGAACTTTTGATTTCCAAGAATGTCGCAGTTCAACTTTACAAACAACATACAATGTAACTACACACGTGTATTTCACTATGTTGTTTTTTCAATCTGCTTACGTCATATATTTTAACAAAACGGTGCAATATTATGTAATAAATTTAGTCATACCTTAAAACACCTCTGTATGATCAAAATCAGGATGTCAAAATATTCTCAGCCAAACATGAGGCCAATGTACTAATATTAGTAATATTAAATTAAGTTATGCCTATTTTCAAAATCGTTCGTATAGTTTTGTAACTAGACGTTCATTTAATTTGCAAACAATACTTTCCTGGATCTATGGTAGAGCTTAGCTAGTCTTAGCTCTTGTTTTAAGGCAAACACCGCGTATATATACTGGGAAATTAAACCCTGTTAGTTCGCATTATAAAATGTGTACGCATGGTTTGTATAATACAAACAATTATTCAAACGGTAATGGTATCATTTCTTTCCAATTAAATTAAGTCAGGCGGGTACTCAAGTTTCCGTATATAATTATATATATATATATATATCTTCTTCTCGCCAGGCTGTTTCCACCTGAGTCTAAGTGAGATTGGTCGCTGGCCACAGGTGGTGCTATCGTTTGATTTACACAGTAATGTAACATGTTCGCTTCGGGACTGAATAATATGTTTATCTGAAATAACTTGTTGTTATAATAGAAAACATAATCAAAGTCAAAGGACTAAATCACCTTAATGGAACATGAGCTATATTTGTACAACAAAGCACATAAATAAAGCATACGCCAAAGGTGGTCACTGTCACTATGGATTCTAGTTCTCTATAATAGTGTTATAAAATCAAGTAAGTGTCTGGCCAAGCACAAGCGAGGTATGCACTGAGTGTTTTCTGATATCGAAATATATTTTCCGCCAATGTTGGAAAGAGCTACTATTGGCTCGCAGGGGAAGGTATGGTTATTGGAAAAACGGGGGCTGGTTAGTTCAATGATCAGCCTCAGAATGAATGCTAAAGTGGGAAGTGATGAGGTTTTATTCTGGAGTATTGGTAGCTGGCAAACAAACCAGTACGTGTTTTTATTGTGAAGTCGCTTTGGGACTAGTATACTTCTATGTAAATATCAGTTAATTTGAATGAATGCAAAATAACTGGACGACTTTTTATTGGATTAAACTATTTTCCCTCACATAAGAACGTATCGATATTTCTCAAAGGTTAAAAAAAACAAAACTATTTTAACCTTTGCAAAAAGTGTTCACTTTAAACGTTTTGAGGTTATATTTTTTATTTTTGAATTCCATCATTATTATTAAACACATCTTCTTTTATCGTAATATTTTATCAACTTCAAACACATGAACAATTAAAATTAATGAACCTTGCTTAGAAATCAAACGACTCAGGAAAATACGTGAGTGAGGTGTGTTTTCTGTCCATTTCACTAGACAATAGGACTATGATGACACGCATGGTGGTAAACATTTTTCAACCATGTTATTGACATGTTTACTAGGTTGTAAGTGATATACACTATTGTTAATGTTTAAGTTGACCAAAACCAATTTAATTTGACACCATACTCTTCCTAAACCTGAATAAGGCGATGCTTTCTTAACTTTATTTCCATGTTACACATTAAATTTCTTAAACGAAGAAAAACAACTTAGCTGTCCATTTCATCATTTTTATTTTTGTTCATTTACATTTAAAAGGTTTGGAATGTTTGGCGAGACTCCCCTTTCACATATATAAATATCTGGGCCAAATTTACCACAGCACAAATTATTTAGGCCCAAATGGACATAGCGCAAAAAACTAATTTTGGGCCCACTTGACCCAAAAATGAATTTTGAAATAAAATGGTCCGAAAATGTTGACCCGATTAAAGGCCAACTGGTCACCTGCCAAACTTTGGCGTCTTCCATGGCGACCTACCCCAAAGCCTCAGGATTGAAAATAAGCAATCAATTATTGCAGCATTTACACAATACAATTTAGTTCAGCTCAGCAAATATGCAAATCAGTATCAACTATCAATTACAAGTATTCATTCTTAAGCAAATGTAAGTGAATTCCGTCACGGAAAAGCAATGTTCTGAAAGCACTTTAAAATGGTTAATGATAAATTTGCTTAAGATTTGGATAGAAAAGGTGCTGCCGAGCGCCAATGTGAAGCGAAGATAATCTGAGCTGAACTCCACAAAGAACAAATTTGGGGCGGCAGCACAAGGGGAGCCCCGCTTTCTTGATACGAGATGGTAGCTTTCAATATGATCCGCATTATTCTACTAAGCATCAGTTCGTATATAACTGTTATATTTCAGGCAAAGTGAGTTTAGCTTAGCGTGTTTATGATACAAATTGCCAAATTTTGGTTGAATAACTCGTTGCCATCGTCTGTTAAATGGACGCCATCTTCCAATAGATACTTGGTTGAAATATTGTGGGCCAAGAAGCACCCCCCTTTCTTTGAAATGTAATTTTTGCAGAAGCTGTTCAGGCGCCTTTTAGCGTTATACATAGCAATGTGATTTTTTGAATAGCGCCATGTTAATCTAGGTAAAATTTGCGAGAACACAACTATGGTACCAGGTAAGATGTTGCCAATATTATCTACCAGCATCTTAAAATGCTTTATAAACTCAGAAATTTTTATCCTTCCAATATCATTCCCGCCGCAATGCATAATGATCATGGCTGGAGGCTGGCACATGTTTACTCGTTTCAGAAGGTTAATCTTTCTTTCCATTTCCTTAATGCCTAAGCCCCCGTAACCCTGCCACCACAACTTGCATGACTCCATTTTTAAGTTAGGATCAGACATCCACGCATGTATGAACGCGTTCCTGACGATAGATGACCCCACAACCCATACGTGCTTAGGAGAACCTAAATATGAAAGAATATACAAACAAACTTAAAAATTGTTTCCGATCAATTGAAAGTAATCAACGATATGAGAGAAATGATCAAATTATAGGTACTGCGAATTCTAATGAAACAGTATACATGTACTATTAAAACCCATTAAACTTCTTCACATGCCAGATAGTAGTGCAGCCTAACGGAACGGCGGTTATTACTACACACTAAATTAAAACGTTAATTTAAACAGGGCAATGACTGTGTGTTGCCGGTTTTGATGTATGATTTATAAGCCTCTGACTTCCATCGACCCGCGGCCTTAATAATGTCAACAGGGCAGCCTACCAAAGCGGCGGTTGTTGCTGCACCTATTCTAAATGAATGTGTATTATATTTAGAATACTCAATGTTTAATGTAGAGAGGCACTTTTTCAATATAGCTGAAAATTGACCGCGTGTCAATGGTTTGCCATCCAGATGACAGAGCAAGGGTCCTCTGATTTTGGGCCGTCTAGCAATAAACTGCCTCATGGCCAACACAGGGCATGTATTCTTAGTAGCCTTCGGGATTTTTATACTATGGCCACGGGATGTTTGGTCTGTTTTGGAACCCCTTATATTCACAATGAGAGCATTTTCTGGCGAGGCCAAAAACACGTCATCAATTGCAACTACCCTATTTGTTAGCTCTTGTTTTGTAACATTGATTTCACCCACCCGGAAAAAGCCAAAAAAAAAAGCTAAGCTGAAAGCAGCGGATAACAACTGACTTTCATAATGATTGGTGGTAACAAAAGGTAATACTCCAATTATTTTTTCTAGCAAGCCCAACGTTACAGGTAGCCTTGTTCTAGAGGGCGGTTTGCCATTTTGGATGCCATTAAGTATACGATTAACAATGTAATTTTCTGTGGCGTCTGGGTGACCGAAAAGCTTGCATTGGCATCCGACCGCACATTTGTAGAGCTTAATGGTATTGTATGTTAGCTTTCCTAAAGAAAGGTATGACAAAAACATGACAATATGATCGACCTCCGGAGTCCAAGTATCCGGGTATTGATACAGAAATCGAAAATCCCGAAACCTTTTAAGCCCTACATTATATGACTCCAGTGTGTTAACTGACAATGACGACGATATTAGTCGTCTACTTTCATTTCTGAGATCAGCGACAGAAAATTTTCTGGCAGTTGTTCTTGGCGAGTAGCTAAAGGTGCTAGCCGGTGGAATCTCTGCCACTGTTTGCGTGAAATGAAATCAGCAATTTCGTTTGCATGTGTATCAATGTGCATTGCCTTAAAGAAAATATTAAACTGCATGCATTTCAAAACAAATCTTCTCACTAGCTTCATGACCCGCTTTGACTTTGCTGTTTGCTTGTTTATTATAGAGACTAGCGCTAAATTATATATACGAAAAATGATTCGCTTATTTGCCAACAGCGGCGCCCACAAGTAAACGGCTAAAAACAACTGGGACCATTTCGAGAAATGTGATGTCCATCATGACATTATCTTTTATCCAGTGCTTGGGCCATTGAAAGAAAGCCCACTTGCCGTTGAAAAAACACCCACAGCCCAGCGCTACCCGCACTGTCGGTAAAGAGTTGCAAGTTTTCATTTTCATACCAATCCTTTTCAGAAATGGGACAAAGGCCGTTAAATTCTGACAAAAAACTAAGCCACATAAGAAAGTCTTCGCACATGCCTTGCGTTATCCTTAATTTGTAAAATTTATCTTCCAATCCAGACAAAGAGTCATAAAAGCGCCGTAAAAAAGCTCTACTCGAGCGAATAGCTTGGCCAAAGAAACACAATTTTCCTACCAATGACTGAAGATCACCTAATATGATTTTTTTCTTGTTAACATAACGTGACAGCAAGGACTTCAATTCCTCAATTGTAACGAGTGGGATCCTTATAATAACTTTGCAAGAGTCGATCTCAAGGCCAAGGAATATTAAAACAGTTGTGGGTCCTACGCTTTTCTCTTCATTTATCGGGACACCAATTCCATTGCAAATTGTATGAAATGTTTTTAGTAATATACCACAATCGTTTGTTTCATCGGGCCCGCCAAAAATAAAATCGTCTAGATAGTGGTCAAGAGATGGTAGTCCTGGTAAGGATTTTACAAGCCAATGGATAAATTTTGAGAAAACCTCAAAATAGAAAGGGGCGCAGCTGACACCGAACGAAATTAAGGTCGATGTATATTGCCCCTTGTACTTTCATTCCCAGTAAGTTAAAATCACACGAATTAATAGGCAATAGCCGAAATGCTGATTTTATGTCTCTTTTAGCCAATAAGCAATTTGGGCCTAAATCGAGAATCATATCAACCACCTTATCGAATGACGTATACGACACAGTTTTAATTTCATCTTTAATACCCCCATTTATACCACCGGTTTTTCTCGGAAAACTGAGATGGGTAATAAGACGGTGCCCTCCGTCCGATTTTGGGACGAGCCCTAATGGCGAAATATGGAGATCTGAAAAGGTTAGCTCAGTGAAAGGCCCTGCCATTCTGCCTGCTTGAATTTCTTTATTAATTTTATCTAAAACAATTGCCGGATTAACTTCAGCGGACTTTAGATTTTTTGAGTCAAAGAATTTCCGCTCTCCATAGTATCCTAGCTCGAAACCATGTTTAAAACCATTTTCTAATAACTGTGCGTGCTCTCTATTTGGGTATTGTAAAAGAAAAACCGATAATTGTTCAACATTAATAGGTGAGTAGCCAGGGGATTTTAACTTTTGATATTCAATAACGCGGTCTGCCTGATTGGGGGGAAGCGAGAGTACTGCTTAAAGGCGGAGCGGAAGTAACCGCGGTTGAAAGCGGGCCGCGCGTGGTAGGCTGCGCCAAGGAACTGTGCTGGGCCACTGTTGTGACTATAGCCTCTTCCATTTGAAGCACAGTACCTAGAAGGGTGATGATTGTTACATATCAGGCAAGAGTGTTGATATTTGCATGGTGTGTTGTAACATTGCCTGTAATTATAATCAAAACATTTGGTGGAATTTTGTTTTCCTACATTATTCACGACAGCGAGTGACGGGCCCATAGACAAAAGCCACAACTCATTGTCAATTTTACCAAATGAAAAGCTCAATGGGTCAAATGAGAGGCGCATTCTAAATTGCTGGTCATATTCGAGCCAGCCAAGTCCAGCAAATTTCTTAGCTACCAGCCTTATATCTCGCCCGTATTTCAGCAACTCTTGGGTTTTATTAGGGTGAGCGGTTAAGAATAAAGAGCTATATACAAAAAAGGCGTCGGTCCATTGTTCAATGTTTGATATTTTGGACGTATTTGGTTTGGCTCTAAGCGCAATTTCGCCGTTCGGACCTATTGATAATTGTTTCACATCATCTTGAGCGCTTACGGGTTTATCTTGGTCTAATAATTGAGCAAAATCGACATAGCTACCAGAAATAATCTTAGATTTAATGGAAGCCAACACTGAGTCTCCCAAATGGCTGTGTATGCTTGGCGACATATACATGGTTGCATCCTGCTCTAAAGGTACTTTAACTATGGGAGTTATACCTTGCTCACAAAATGCCTGATAAACCAAGGGCGTAGTAAACTCCGGGCTCTGGCTTTGGGCGGCCTGCACGTCCGAATACCTCATGGGTAGCGCGTCGCTGTATGATGTGGCACTAAATGTCGCGGCGCTTGTCGGTGCTCCTGACGGCTGAGCCACGTGGCTGGCAGGCGGTGCGTTCATGGTGTTCACCTGTGTGCACGTGGACTGTGTCCCTGTTACCGGCGTGGCCGTCTCGAACCTGGCGCGCTTGGCCGTCCGCAGCTCGTGTATGATATCCCGAAGATCCGTCTCAGACATGTCAATAAATCGAAAAGGAAGAGTAAACAAGGAAATGACAGCATGATTAACCATTAGCGAGTAAATCTATTTTAACCACAGCTTATATCACTTACAGTTCTAATAGTTAATATTTACTTTATGACAAGGCCGGAGCCACTAAATCACTATTGCATAATAAATATACTTATCCCACACAGTTATAAATTTTAATTTCCCCTGAGCTGAAAAGATGCATATTGAAGTCAAGTATTGAAAACAAAAACCCGAATGACAGAACGCGTCCTCTCAGCTCAGCTAATTAAGCGGGAGCTATCATTAATTACCATACAGCTAAAATAACAAACCAAGGTATAGTTACGTAGTATACCGGTGACCACGTGCGCTCTGTCAAAAACAGCTGAGCAAATATCGATCATGAATAGACATATGAAAACCAATAATAATGTGAAGCCGATAAATATTACATATCACTTATAAAATTAATTTTGACGAAGCAATAAAATTAATATCAAATAGTTGTAATATATATTTTTATTTTTTTTAAATGACGATGAAATTAATTCCATAACTTTTAACACACCTTGTACTGACGATGGCTTGATTCGAAAGAAAGCTTTACCACAAAGGATTATTACTTGTAAAGCGAGAATTTACTTGACCAATAGAAATTTAGAAGAGCGATAAACAACTCATGCGAATTGACCCTACGTTGACCTTCGGTTAATAACAACTAACATTTCACTTGTTGATAACTTCGGTTACTCGACATGAGTAACCGGAATTAAACACAATTCATGATGGAGTGCACTGGAATCGTAGTGGCACACTTTATTTCCATGTTAAATTGTGTGTTCAAGCAAAATCTGATTTTTTTTTAAATAATTGTATTGAATTCAAGAAACATGTTTTGAATTTTGTACATTATTTGCCTGTTTAGTCCTGTAAGGTTTAATTGGTTTATTTTATGTAGTGCATATTATAGTTTGGAAGTTAAAAATTTGTTAAGGTGAAAAAAAATTGATTTATAAATGAAACTTAAAATACAAATTTGTGTTAAACTAAGTTCAAATAACTCAAGTTTGAAGATAGTTCGCTTGTTTTCCTATTTTAAGACGAAATTGTTTTAATTAAGAAGAAAACTATATCGGGCATTAGAAAAATGATCAAAACAAAACGAGTTCACTTGATACTTATAGCGAGTACTATAATGACTTATATTTTTGTTTTGTTTAGTGTCAAAACGAATTATACCTTAAAAGTAAAAGCATATCAGAAGTTCACCAAACAGAATGCGAGTTTTATAATGTTCAATATTCTTACTTCAACATATGATCTATCGATATTTGCTATATATTTTTATTTTTTTGTGAAAACAATGGTTCGTATTAAGGATACTGAGTTTGATTTAAAAGAAATGTGCAGAAATCACGGGTTTGCTACCTTATGAGACCAAAGTAAATCGCAGTTAATATTTTAGCATTCACCAATCAATTAATTGTCTTGCGTTTTCAGCTATTATAGACACAGTTGTAATATTGTTTAAAGTAACTTATATTTTCCATAAATGAATTATTTAGTTAAATGTTAAGGTTATATCACTAAAAATTTATATTTTTGACATGTTTATGTGTTGATTTTGAAAAAAAGTGTCACTCTTAACGTTTTCTTTGTTAACAACAAATTATGCGTTTAATACAATCATCATTAAAATGATAATTGATACAAATATTGTATGCACTGGCCGAGTAATACATATTCTATTGTTGTATTTACAATGTAGGAATTAAGAAGGGACCTGTATTAAGCTTAAAAGTATTCTGAGAACATTTCCTTTTAACTTAAAACATACCTTGATAAATGTGTTTGTTTAGGAAAAACATCAACAGAAAGACGATACAGTAAGGTAATGACTAACATTGTTAATGACTTTTACTTCGAACGTTCCAAACACAGATTTGAATAATCATTCTAATGTCGTACTTGTTGTTTTGCTTTAATCAAGTCGACAAATTGCCTGTTCCTCCCTGAGTCAGCGCCCATTCATCGCTGTATTGATTTGGTGTATCATTTTATTATCCATAAACTCTCCTGTGAGAATGCTTGTAGTAACAAATTGTTCCACGCCCAAGGAAGTTCATTCTCTGACATTCTAAGTCTTGTAAAAATGCATCTAAGAAGTGGAAGCTCTTCTTATTGAACTCTGTTTGTGATAAAATGGTACAAAAAACAACAATTGAAAAGAAAATGCATAACGCAGGTAGTTGGTGTAGTAACTTTAATATCATATATCAATTATTCGGGATTTTTCATGACTTAGGAGACTGTCGCATGTGTCATTTTATGGGTCTTTTTTCTTTGGTAAACGTTTATAGTCAGATAGTAAAACCTCGTTATGTTTTTTCTTTGATGTTAGTTGACTGTTTATTCAACAAAATTAGCAGACGAAGGGCTATGGTTGCCGATGATGTACGTGTATTATCTACTCAATATACTAGTTAGTTAACGAATGGTAATGAGTGGTAATTTTCACGTGTATAATTAGTTCAATATAGTTGGTGAACGAAGAGTTATGCTTATAAGTGATGAAAATGAAATGTATTGTTTATTCAAACAGTTAGTAATCGAAGGGTAATAACTGTCTATGTTGTACGTGTATAATTAGTTCAATTGAGTTTTGTAATGAAGTGTTATGATTTATATGATGTACGTGTATTATCCATTGAATACAGTTGTTCAACGGAGAGTAATGCTTTTCTGTGTTTACGTACAACATTTATTAAACATAGTTGTTGAACGAAGGGCTATGCTTTTCGGTGAAGTACGTGTATTGATCATGCACACTATTTGTTGAAAACATACTATTATGATTGTTAATGCTGAACGTGTAATATTTATTCAATATAGTTGGTGCACGACGAATTATGCTTGTCGATGATGCACGTTCATGATTTGTCAGTTTATTTGGTGAACAAATCTTGTTTCTTGTTTGCTTGTTTACATTGGACTAGTACTGTTTATTTAGTGGTGGACAAACAGTTCTACTTCTTGATGTTTAACGTGTACATTTTATTCAATAATATATAGTGTATATTTAGTATGAATGTAATGTCCTGTATTGATCGTGCTTATCGTGTCGGTTTGTTATGCTATATTAACTCGGTCGAAAAAGATATTATTATATATTGCTAGTATAGTTAACTACTTCCGTAAATATTTATATACTGTGGTTCATATTCCGTATCAATAGTTTACAGTTACAGTCTTGGCAGTTAATTTTCGTCGAAGGAAAGATTCTATAAAACTT
Organism: Mya arenaria; assembly: GCF_026914265.1. Taxonomy (NCBI): domain Eukaryota; kingdom Metazoa; phylum Mollusca; class Bivalvia; order Myida; family Myidae; genus Mya; species Mya arenaria. Next base: position 59,899,912 of record NC_069132.1, on the reverse strand, counting down.
TAACATATATACAATCTTACTTTTGTATTAAAAATAAGGTGACATTAAACATTGAAATGATATTGACTTACCTAGTCTTTTTGCATCATGACAAAAGGTTTACTTGCAAACTGGCGAAATATTGTGCGGATGATAGGCGAACCACTTACTTCCATAGTCATTAAACACAACAGCGATTTGGATCAACTGCATATGGAGCCATAAATCATGAATTATAATCATGTGTGTTCTCTATGGTCTATTTTGCTTTTAAATTATCATTACATGTGAGTTTGATAATATCGAATTATTTGTTTACTTAAGCTACATTTAGTTTTGTTCTTACCCTAATTGAAGACTGATTTACGTAGATATCATTACCATAGGAACATGAATCGTATAATTGTATTTGTTTCGCATATTTATCCCATTTATCCCATTGCAAAGCCATGTCAGTTAATTAATATATCTTCAGTAAGGATTCATATGAGACCAAATATGACAGCACCAGTTACAGGTTTATGACCAGATACACGCGTAAAAATCATATCGTAAGCAAATAGACATATAAAAAGGCATTGTTGTCTTAAAAACGGAATCTTTTTTTTTTTTTTTTTTTTTTTTGGGGGGGGGGGGCTCATAGTTCTATTAATAAACGACTTGAATCAATATATCCTTATTTTCAACTAGCATTAGCTAAGATAAAAAAAAAAACAGGCATAGCTTTAATATTGAAGTATTTTGAACATACAATTGAACATTTTTTGGTGCGAATTACTACTTTCACTGCATTGCAGTTTTGACCTTGACCGCGCACTCGGCTATGGCGTAAATGCAAGAAGCGTTTTCATTGGACTGCTACCATCGATTTTCCTTATGTTTATGACGTAATTGGAAAAGCATTCAAATGTTGTCCAAAGTGAAAGTAGAAATACCGCAGCAAAAAAACTCAACGAATTTTCAACGGTATAAATGATATTTCAAGCTTCTCTTTGTAATGCATGCGCAAAATTTGCCTGTCGGTCTTCATTTTACGTGTTTTAGGCGGGAAACCGTTGTTTTTCAACCTCCCGGTTCTTTCGTAATGGCAAATTATAGTTTCTGGTCAGTGCATTTTGTTTGAATATGCCGTAAGTTCAATCTACCTAGCATAAAAGTTTTTTGTCTTGTAGATGGGAATCTTACCTTATCAGAAGTGTCAAAATTATTAGATTATTTCCATTATTTTAGGAACTATGCTCTATTGATTAGGTCCTTTTGGAATTGATGAATTTTTGCTTATGTTCACCTTATAATCATATATATACATATATACTCGTATAAACTATTTATTCATGAAAAATTGCGTAATATTTTTTAAAATGACATATATTCACTATCTTGATTCCAAAAACAAATCTTAAAAAAACACAAAAAACCTATATATATATTTTATATATAACTGTATCCAGGCAATGTGAAGAGCACCTGTGACTTTAATCTTTACCTTTCAATATCTTGAAAAACGTTAGATGATTTCCAGGTACGATTCACCCACAAGCAATATTTACATTGTTTAATTTGTTGCTGAAAAGTTCATGTCATCGTTGAACTACTTTGTTATTGTTAAAATGACTTTAACGAGACGAACCGTAACGATATACATATAAAATGCCCTGCCCCTACTGCCCTTCATGTACTTGTTTACTGTTATTGTTATGGAATGCTCGTATGGTTAGTGTTTAATGTTTATTTTCCTTTAAGGCATTTCCTTGTGACTCTAAACAGTGTTAATATTTGAATTCATGTATACTGGGCCTTTCTGTAGATTCAATGAACTTTTGATTTCCAAGAATGTCGCAGTTCAACTTTACAAACAACATACAATGTAACTACACACGTGTGTTTCACTATGCTGTTTTTTCAATCTGCTTACGTCATATATTTTAACAAAACGGTGCAATATTATGTAATGAATTTAGTCATACCTTAAAACACCTCTGTATGATCAAAATCAGGATGTCAAAATATTCTCAGCCAAACATGAGGCCAATGTACTAATATTAGTAATATTAAATTAAGTTATGCCTATTTACAAAATCGTTCGTATATAGTTTTGTAACTAGACGTTCATTTAATTTGCAAACAATACTTTCCTGGATCTATGGTAGAGCTTAGCTAGTCTTAGCTCTTGTTTTAAGGCAAACACCGCGTATATATACTGGGAAATTAAACCCTGTTAGTTCGCATTATAAAATGTGTACGCATGGTTTGTATAATACAAATAATTATTCAAACGGTAATGGTATCATTTCTTTCCAATAAAATTAAGTCAGGCGGGTACTCAGGTTTCCGTATATATATCTTCTTCTCGCCAAGCTGTTTCCGCCCGAGTGTAAGTGAGATTGGTCGCTGGCCACAGGTGGTGCTATAGTTTGATTTACACAGTAATGTAACATGTTCGCTTCGGGACTGAATAATATGTTTATCTGAAATAACTTGTTGTTATAATAGAAAACATAATCAAAGTCAAAGGACTAAATCACCTTAATGAAACATGAGTTATATTTGTACAACAAAGCACATAAATAAAGCATACGCCAAAGGTGGTCACTGTCACTGTGGATTCTAGTTCTCTATAATAGTGTTATAAAATCAAGTAAGTGTCTGGCCAAACACAAGCGCGGTATGCACTGAATGTTTTCTGATATCGAAATATATTTTCCGCCAATGTTGGAAAGAGCTACTATTGGCTCGCAGGGGAAGGTATGGTTATTGGAAAAAACGGGGGCTGGTTAGTTCAATGATCAGCCTCAGAGTGAATGCTAAAGTGGGAAGTGATGAGGTTTTATTCTGGAGCATTGGTAGCTGGCAAACAAACCGGTACGTGTTTTTATTGTGTAATCGCTTTGTGACTAGTATACTTCTATGTAAATATCAGTTTATTTGAATGAATGGAAAATAACTGGACGATTTTTTATTGGATTAAACTAATTTCCCTCACCTTAGAACGTATCGATATTTCTCAAAGTTATTAAAAAACTATTTTAACCTTTGCAAAAAGTGTTCACTTTAAACGTTTTGAGGTTATATTTTTTATTTTTGAATTCCATCATTATTATTAAACACATCTTCTTTTATCGTAATATTTTATCAACTTCAAACACATGAACAATTAAAATTAATGAACCTTGCTTAGAAATCAAACGACTCAGAGGAAAATACATGAGTGAGGTGTGTTTTGTGTCCATTTCACTAGACAATAGGACTATGATGACACGCATGGTGGTAAACATTTTTCAACCATGTTATTGACATGTTTACTAGATTGTAAGTGATATACACTATTGTTAATGTTTAACTCTGTCGATAGTATTTCAAGGTATTTTTTTCTCTTTTTTTGTAAAAGTAAAATTGAATATTCCATTTAAGAAAATAGCGTTTTAGTTCATGAAAGTAACAATAGAAACATTACAATGCTACATTTCTTAAATGGAATATTCAATTTTACTTTTACAAAAAAGAGATATGTACCTTTTCTTGCACAAATATGCGTTTAAACGCAAATACTCGTAGATGCAAGTTTGCACTATTTGCGGAGATGGTATAAATCTCCCGGCCTCGTCTTATTGATGTCATGACACGCACAGTACCGACAGTATTTCGCGTATTTCTGGGATTTATTGATAATGCTTGAAAAATAGATCTCTATATAAATATTAAATAAAAACATGTTTATTTCATTAATACAAGTTTAAGTCTCACTCAATCTGTCACTAATATGACGTTTTAATACCACGTTTAAAAAAAAATAACAATGGATTTTTGGTATTCTTGAAAATGATATGCGTATCAAAATGAATAACTAAGCTTTCAAAATGTATTGAATTAAAACTTTCCACACTGCTTACAGCGGGTACATTAAAGGGATGAGTTTTAAACCGTACACTTGTATTTATCTTCATTTCAGTTTTTTATTAGAGTTAAAAACCCATTTAGAATATATTATATATGTTATAATTTTAGTCAGAGGACACAGAACAATAAATCCGAAATTACTACGCTTTGATATCGCTTAGCGAAATATATAAGTATTTTGTTAAGAAAAAATGTTTTAATTTAGTTTTCCATAACGTTTCAAACTAAACCACTGTCATTGTATTCAAAATATCGTTCTCATTGCTGTACATCATATCCGTACAAAAACAACATAGGTGATTTTACCTCATGAGCAAATAAACATAAAACAGTGACTTCTAGTAATGTTATAACAGAACAATAAATCCGAAATTACTACGCTTTGATATCGCTTAGCGAAATATATAAGTATTTTGTTAAGAAAAAAATGTTTTTATTTAGTTTTCCATAACGTTTCATTCTAAACCACTGTCATTGTATTCAAAATATCGTTCTCATTGCTGTACAACATCTCCGTACAAAAACAACATAGGTGAATTTACCTCATGAGCAAGTAGACATAAAACAGTGACTTCTAGTAATGTTATATGTCAGCTTTAAGCAAAGTGTTAATATATTGCCTGTTTGTCAAAATCTCACCCATCTGTAAAAGCAGCAACTTTTGAAAGATTGGCTTCTATATTTGAAACGAGCGAGAGAAAATAAATATCGAGCGAAATAATATAAGAAGAAAGCAACAATTGTGATGATAAGATCATATGCCAGTAAAAAATACTCATAAAATAAGTTTCCGGGAATGTGTACGCATTAGCTTCCACATATAATCTTTTAAACACAATTCATAATGGAGTGCACTGGAATCGTAGTGGCACACTTTATTTCCATGTTAAATTGTGTGTTCAAGCAAAATCTGATTTTTTTTTAAATAATTGTATTGAATTCAAGAAACATGTTTTGAATTTTGTACATTCTTTGCCTGTTTTGTCCTGTAATGTTTAATTGGTTTATTTTATGTATTGCATATTATGGTTTGGAAGTTAAAAGTTTGTTAAGGTGAAAAAATGAACTGATTTATAAATGAAACTTCAAAATACAAATTTGTGTTAAACTAAGTTCAAATAACTCTAGTTTGAAGATAGTTCGCTTGTTTTCCTATTTTAAGACGAAATTGTTTTGATTAAGAAGAAAACTATTTATCGGGCATTAGAAAAATGGTCAAAACAAAACGAGTTCACTTGATACTTATAGCGAGTACTATAATGACTTATATTTTTGTTTTGTTTAGTGTCAAAACGAATTATACCTTAAAAGTAAAAGCATATCAGAAGTTCACCAAACAGAATGCGAGTTTTATACATGTTCAATACTCTTACTTCAACATATGATCTATCGATATTTGCTATATATTTTTATTTTTTTGTGAAACGAATGGTTCGTATTAAGGATACTGAGTTTGATTTAAAAGTAATGTGCAGAAATCACGGTATTGCTACCTTATGAGACCAAAATAAATCGCAGTTAAACTTTAAGCATTCACCAATCAATTAATTGTCTTGCGTTTTCACCTATTATAGACACAGTTGTAATAATGTTTAAAGTAACTTTTCCATAAATGAATTATTTAGTTAAATGTTAAGGTAATATCACTAAAAATTTAGGTTTTCGACATGTTTATGTGTTGATTTTGAACAGAAGTGTCACTTTAAACGTTTTGTTTGTTAACAACAAATTATGCGTTTAATACGATCATCATTAAAATGATAATTGATACACACATTGTATGCACTCGCCGAGTAATACAGATTCTATTGTTGCATTTACAACGTAGGAATTAAGAAGTGACCTGTATTAAGCTCAACTCTAGCGTTGAAATGAAATATAATATCCCTATAATATCCGAAACCCCAACAACATGGATATCAACACTCTCACACGTCAAACAGACAAAAGACGTCAATTAACGTCAGTTATTAACGCTTTACATCACATTGCTCATGAACGTAGATATCCTGAGATATTACATTATTTCCACATGTGCTCAGAATATGATGCCCTTTAATTACGTACAAACATATAACCTCGATAAATGGCTTTGTGTCTAACAACAGTTAGGTACAGTTGGAAAATCGATTGACAGCAGATGTCATGAAAGTGATTGGTACAACCTTCTTGAGTATTTGTTAGTATAAATGTAATGTCTGAACATTGTTTACGAAACAATCATTGACAGTGAACAAAATATTATTTAATTAATTGTAGCAAACATATTCAGAAAAAAACCAAGACGTTAATTTTTGAAATTACATTGCTATATAACTTGTGAATTTTGAACGCAGTGGTGTCTTCTTTATAAACTGTTTTATTATTGTTCATTATTTCACCCTCCGGTAATTGGATTTTATCAATGGGAACCTACATCTTTGTTTACAAAGACATAACTGTCTCAATGATGTCGTTGGTTGTATTTTCGTTGTATGTACAAAAATACTTTTTGATTTGTCAACAAAAATACTATATTTATATTTGGCAGTGATAGTAGGCTTTTTGAAATTTGATGCTTGTTGTAAACTAGATGTTTTTTCCTATGTTTACCTTTTGACAAGCACCATTGTGTTCCTCAAATTAAAGATACGTAAAACAAATAATCAAGGTAGCGGTGTGAGATAACATAAACCAGAATATTGCCATACAGCCCTGGGTCGATACGTTTCTTTACTCCAAGTATACGCATTCAAAACATTACGATAAAAAATGATTGAGCGCAGCAAATTTAGACTAAGGCATTAATTGACTAAAATGCAATCTCATTTTCAACCTCATTGTTAAACAAACACAACGACACAGGATGATAGTATCTGATGAGTGGCAGATGGCAGACCTTTAAACAACCTCTAAAGCTGATTTTTTTAATGAATTAGCCTTGTTATCAATTTCCTAGAATTTCATTGGTTAAAATTGTAGGTTGTAATTTTCTATAGAGCATACATACAAATGGAAATATTACTGATTTTATTCGCCTTTTGTTTTATTTGCTCCATTTCCGAAATCCTTTTTAAATTTAACCTGTTAAGTACAGGCCATTTTGCTTAATACTATTTGTTTACACTTTGGACTTTTCTTTATTATCGTGGATAGTGTCTGCATTATTAAATTTACGAAGTACATCATTAATAAAATATTTATCAGATGGCAAAATTTCGATTTAAAAAATAAAACAAGTGGTTAAGTAGTTGAAAACGTTGCTGTTTTTAGATGGTGACATTATCGTGAAATGTGTTTGTGAGGATTGATTTTACATATTATTGGCTACATCTTCAGTGAAAACAGAGACATGAATTTTAATATACATCTTTATGATTGTTTGAAATTGTTAAGTTCTACACGGTTACCCATAAAATGATAAAATCAAGGAAGAAAGAATACATAAGAAGTCTTTGAATGTAAATTTTTATTGCTTTCATAAACAATTTCAACGTCCTAATGAGTATTACCATTAATGTCAGGATGCGCTTTAGGAAAAAAATACCAATCCCCTAAACCAAGTGAGGAAACTCATTGACGGCATTCTCTGATATTAACTATTATTCACCATCAATGTTTAAGAAACGCCCCCTTCTAAATCCTCTTCACACATTCAAGTTTGCTAATTGGATTGGAATTGAATTCTTTAATTTAAGTTCTCCTCTAACATTTCCTGTTTCCTTGATAACACAATCTGATTACTGTAACTGTCTTAACTAAAAGATTGCTAAGATCGAAGATAATACAAAGCTTGCAAATTAGTTTTACCAGTTTTTCGAAATGTTTCGAATCGGTAAGCAGAACAATATATTTGTGGGGTTTTTTTTAATAATAATCCATTTTCTTTAAACTTCGATGTTCCTCCTATTATATATAATTTATACTTACAGTCAAAACCATGTTAATGCTGTTTTTTCAGGTAAAGTTACTGATTAAAATCGACCTTTAGTCTTCGTTCACCAAGCTGGCAATTATAAAGGGACCATTAAACAGAAACCTTATTAACACGTTGTGCTAATATACAATCCGGCGACGCCTTTGAAGAACTTAGTCTCAGATGCCTCAGATGTCTACGAAGTGGATATAGTTAATACGATATAAGTTATATGAGTAGTTGTGTGTAAATGGAAGACTTGGTAAATTATGAAAGGAACACTTCCAGATGGCTGGATAAAAAAGGACTCTACCGACGAGTGGTAAATGAGAAAACAATCAAACATGATATGACAAAATAGTGTCCATTTGATGTTATATCTTTGATCATCAATTGCTATAGAAACAAATAACGTTGAAGACAGTTCAGGATAATGCAGTATTGAAAACCTGATACATTAAGTATAATATATAGCAGTTCTAGATAATGTTGATTTCATCCCGTCAGGAAATACCTTACATTAAGCCTCTGGATTACATACAGATCATAATTGATAAAATTTGGCATTGTACATCTGCGGTAAACACTCATATATATCAGAGTGTTAAAATTGTGAAAAGAAATCTTTAATTATGGAACCTTCTGATCATTTGAAAAAAAGTTAATAGAGTTCATATTGACAAAAAGGTGTTGCCTTTAATAATTACAATTTATCAGCTAGGATTACATTTTTGTATACATCCAGTGTCTTATTTATCGATATAATTCATGAGGAATATATTTGGGATATTTTTAATAGAAGGCAAATCAAGATAAAGAGCACTATGAACAACAACAGAAGAAACTGCTAATCAGTGTGTTTATGTTTTGTTTGCATAAACAAAACTAGAGTAAATATTCATAATATCATCCGTTATCTATTTGTGATCATTGTGATTAATTTCCTTCATTATTACTAACATGAATGCGCAAACTAAAGCATTAACCCAGTTTGCGGTTTTGAATGGTACCGTGACAAATACATCGAGTGATATCGATGAATTTGCAATAATTGAAACAGTGAATCAACAACAGTTTCAGTTCCAACTTCCGGCTATAATATACACTATCATATTAATGGTGATTGGAACTCCAGGGAATACCATTGTTTTATATGTGTATTTCTTTAAATGGAGAAAAAGCACGTCACGAATGTTCATCCTATTTCTAACATCTCTGGATTTGGTCAATTGCATTACTACTCTCCCAATGGAGATATTTATGATGAGATACTCGGTTATGTTAGACATGCCCTGGCTGTGTAAGATATCTAGATTTTCAACATACACCATGAATAGTTCATCTGCAGCAATTTTGGTAGCGATTGCTGTTGATAGGTACCGACGAATTTGTAGACCACATGGTCCTCAATTCAGTGCGAAGGCGTCAAAGTATATAAGCATTTGCTGTATTGCGCTCGCATTGTGTTTGACATGGCCATCATTTCTGTTTTATGGCACGCGTAGAGTCAAATTAGGAAAAGTCGAAGGAAAGGCTTGTTTACTGGAGAATAAATTCGATGATTCCATATATCCCAATGTTTACTTCGTCGTAATGATGGCAAGCACTGTCGTTATTTTTACGACATTGTCTGTGTTATATTACTTCGTCGGCATTCAAGTTTGTAGGCATAGAACAATGAGATTGAAGAGAAAACGGAAACAGAAGGCTGCTCAGAACTTAGTGATACGTGAACCAACCGTGAGTAAGAACGACACCTTACTGCAAGATTCAGACTCAAAAGAAGTAAGGAAGAACACAACAGAGCAGTCAGAAAATCGTGACAGCGACGCTTATCAAACAGAAACCTTAATCGAACATCAATCACAGAATCATAAAGAGCTATTGCCACTACCTGTAGGAACATCAAATAACGATTTATCTGTAGTAACTTTAGACGAAAGTACGGTGAATGGTGATGGTGGTAGACTTACCGTCAGATCCACTCCAGAGGTGCAACGAAAATCCAAATGTGGTCAAGAAAAACAACGACTCAATAAAAATGGATTTACCAAGAAGAAAATGTGTCTGCGAGACTCTCTTTCTAAATCAACTGGGTCTCAGTGCATTCATTTACGTGTCCGCATAGGGCGTTCAACATTAATGTTGTTTCTCATCACTTTAGCGTACATTGTTAGTTTCTTACCGTTTTATGTAATAGCAATTATTCGCCAAACGGACAGTACTTTTGTATCACGAATGGACGGTGCCGGCTACATGGTTTACCATGTGTGTCTGAGGTCTTACTTGTTGTCTAGTGCAATTAATCCAATAATATACTCCTTCTGTAATTCTCAATTTAGGATATTCTGTTTTAATATGATAAAGAAACAAAAACGTCTTAGCGGTAGAAGAAGCTTGTTTTAACATTTGATGTACGATTTAGTTGGGAATAAGGATTTATAAATAAAAAGGCCATCTCGTTCTTAATGGAAAAATCACAATATTGATAAATCGCCATCTCATTTAATTGGAATATTCTATATCGACATAATTAACGTTATTTTTTAATTGCAACAGCTATATTAGTAAATGATTACCTTTTATCCCTTATTCTAGAATAAAGCCAACTTCAATTTTGAGGCAATATATTTTAAGTCGAAAGTATGCTTAATTAATAATTTAGGTCAACTCAAATTGTAAGGCAGTAAAACACAAGATAAACAAGTTTTTTTGTGTTTGTGTGGACAATTTATAGTCATTATTTTCAAAGGTCGTACACCGTTATTCCTTGTGTATCAAGAATAATAAAAAAATCAGCAGATAACGAATATATACGCTTTACATCACATTGCTCATGAACGTAGATATCCTGAGATATTACATTATTTCCACATGTGCTCAGAATATGATGCCCTTTAATTACGTACAAACATATAACCTCGATAAATGGCTTTGTGTCTAACAACAGTTAGGTACAGTTGGAAAATCGATTGACAGCAGATGTCATGAAAGTGATTGGTACAACCTTCTTGAGTATTTGTTAGTATAAATGTAATGTCTGAACATTGTTTACGAAACAATCATTGACAGTGAACAAAATATTATTTAATTAATTGTAGCAAACATATTCAGAAAAAAACCAAGACGTTAATTTTTGAAATTACATTGCTATATAACTTGTGAATTTTGAACGCAGTGGTGTCTTCTTTATAAACTGTTTTATTATTGTTCATTATTTCACCCTCCGGTAATTGGATTTTATCAATGGGAACCTACATCTTTGTTTACAAAGACATAACTGTCTCAATGATGTCGTTGGTTGTATTTTCGTTGTATGTACAAAAATACTTTTTGATTTGTCAACAAAAATACTATATTTATATTTGGCAGTGATAGTAGGCTTTTTGAAATTTGATGCTTGTTGTAAACTAGATGTTTTTTCCTATGTTTACCTTTTGACAAGCACCATTGTGTTCCTCAAATTAAAGATACGTAAAACAAATAATCAAGGTAGCGGTGTGAGATAACATAAACCAGAATATTGCCATACAGCCCTGGGTCGATACGTTTCTTTACTCCAAGTATACGCATTCAAAACATTACGATAAAAAATGATTGAGCGCAGCAAATTTAGACTATTCACCATCAATGTTTAAGAAACGCCCCCTTCTAAATCCTCTTCACACATTCAAGTTTGCGAATTGGATTGGAATTGAATTCTTTAATTTAAGTTCTCCTCTAACATTTCCTGTTTCCTTGATAACACAATCTGATTACTGTAACTGTCTTAACTAAAAGATTGCTAAGATCGAAGATAATACAAAGCTTGCAAATTAGTTTTACCAGTTTTTCGAAATGTTTCGAATCGGTAAGCAGAACAATATATTTGTGGGGTTTTTTTTAATAATAATCCATTTTCTTTAAACTTCGATGTTCCTCCTATTATATATAATTTATACTTACAGTCAAAACCATGTTAATGCTGTTTTTTCAGGTAAAGTTACTGATTAAAATCGACCTTTAGTCTTCGTTCACCAAGCTGGCAATTATAAAGGGACCATTAAACAGAAACCTTATTAACACGTTGTGCTAATATACAATCCGGCGACGCCTTTGAAGAACTTAGTCTCAGATGCCTCAGATGTCTACGAAGTGGATATAGTTAATACGATATAAGTTATATGAGTAGTTGTGTGTAAATGGAAGACTTGGTAAATTATGAAAGGAACACTTCCAGATGGCTGGATAAAAAAGGACTCTACCGACGAGTGGTAAATGAGAAAACAATCAAACATGATATGACAAAATAGTGTCCATTTGATGTTATATCTTTGATCATCAATTGCTATAGAAACAAATAACGTTGAAGACAGTTCAGGATAATGCAGTATTGAAAACCTGATACATTAAGTATAATATATAGCAGTTCTAGATAATGTTGATTTCATCCCGTCAGGAAATACCTTACATTAAGCCTCTGGATTACATACAGATCATAATTGATAAAATTTGGCATTGTACATCTGCGGTAAACACTCATATATATCAGAGTGTTAAAATTGTGAAAAGAAATCTTTAATTATGGAACCTTCTGATCATTTGAAAAAAAGTTAATAGAGTTCATATTGACAAAAAGGTGTTGCCTTTAATAATTACAATTTATCAGCTAGGATTACATTTTTGTATACATCCAGTGTCTTATTTATCGATATAATTCATGAGGAATATATTTGGGATATTTTTAATAGAAGGCAAATCAAGATAAAGAGCACTATGAACAACAACAGAAGAAACTGCTAATCAGTGTGTTTATGTTTTGTTTGCATAAACAAAACTAGAGTAAATATTCATAATATCATCCGTTATCTATTTGTGATCATTGTGATTAATTTCCTTCATTATTACTAACATGAATGCGCAAACTAAAGCATTAACCCAGTTTGCGGTTTTGAATGGTACCGTGACAAATACATCGAGTGATATCGATGAATTTGCAATAATTGAAACAGTGAATCAACAACAGTTTCAGTTCCAACTTCCGGCTATAATATACACTATCATATTAATGGTGATTGGAACTCCAGGGAATACCATTGTTTTATATGTGTATTTCTTTAAATGGAGAAAAAGCACGTCACGAATGTTCATCCTATTTCTAACATCTCTGGATTTGGTCAATTGCATTACTACTCTCCCAATGGAGATATTTATGATGAGATACTCGGTTATGTTAGACATGCCCTGGCTGTGTAAGATATCTAGATTTTCAACATACACCATGAATAGTTCATCTGCAGCAATTTTGGTAGCGATTGCTGTTGATAGGTACCGACGAATTTGTAGACCACATGGTCCTCAATTCAGTGCGAAGGCGTCAAAGTATATAAGCATTTGCTGTATTGCGCTCGCATTGTGTTTGACATGGCCATCATTTCTGTTTTATGGCACGCGTAGAGTCAAATTAGGAAAAGTCGAAGGAAAGGCTTGTTTACTGGAGAATAAATTCGATGATTCCATATATCCCAATGTTTACTTCGTCGTAATGATGGCAAGCACTGTCGTTATTTTTACGACATTGTCTGTGTTATATTACTTCGTCGGCATTCAAGTTTGTAGGCATAGAACAATGAGATTGAAGAGAAAACGGAAACAGAAGGCTGCTCAGAACTTAGTGATACGTGAACCAACCGTGAGTAAGAACGACACCTTACTGCAAGATTCAGACTCAAAAGAAGTAAGGAAGAACACAACAGAGCAGTCAGAAAATCGTGACAGCGACGCTTATCAAACAGAAACCTTAATCGAACATCAATCACAGAATCATAAAGAGCTATTGCCACTACCTGTAGGAACATCAAATAACGATTTATCTGTAGTAACTTTAGACGAAAGTACGGTGAATGGTGATGGTGGTAGACTTACCGTCAGATCCACTCCAGAGGTGCAACGAAAATCCAAATGTGGTCAAGAAAAACAACGACTCAATAAAAATGGATTTACCAAGAAGAAAATGTGTCTGCGAGACTCTCTTTCTAAATCAACTGGGTCTCAGTGCATTCATTTACGTGTCCGCATAGGGCGTTCAACATTAATGTTGTTTCTCATCACTTTAGCGTACATTGTTAGTTTCTTACCGTTTTATGTAATAGCAATTATTCGCCAAACGGACAGTACTTTTGTATCACGAATGGACGGTGCCGGCTACATGGTTTACCATGTGTGTCTGAGGTCTTACTTGTTGTCTAGTGCAATTAATCCAATAATATACTCCTTCTGTAATTCTCAATTTAGGATATTCTGTTTTAATATGATAAAGAAACAAAAACGTCTTAGCGGTAGAAGAAGCTTGTTTTAACATTTGATGTACGATTTAGTTGGGAATAAGGATTTATAAATAAAAAGGCCATCTCGTTCTTAATGGAAAAATCACAATATTGATAAATCGCCATCTCATTTAATTGGAATATTCTATATCGACATAATTAACGTTATTTTTTAATTGCAACAGCTATATTAGTAAATGATTACCTTTTATCCCTTATTCTAGAATAAAGCCAACTTCAATTTTGAGGCAATATATTTTAAGTCGAAAGTATGCTTAATTAATAATTTAGGTCAACTCAAATTGTAAGGCAGTAAAACACAAGATAAACAAGTTTTTTTGTGTTTGTGTGGACAATTTATAGTCATTATTTTCAAAGGTCGTACACCGTTATTCCTTGTGTATCAAGAATAATAAAAAAATCAGCAGATAACGAATATATTTTTTTTTTGTATTTTATGATTCTCGTTTTAAACTTTCAATAGTTCATTTAGATCATTTTGTAACGTTTTTGTTGTAACTTTGGATGTTTATTTACGGCTAATATGAAATAAATGTTAAAATAACTTTGCTTATTTACTTAAACAGGGTCTTTAGTACCGTATGGGCTTCTTCCTATAGTCTTCATTGTATAATGAGTCAAGTCTCTCTTTGGTTAATATTTCTTCGTAGCTGTAATTTTGTCATTAAAAGAATAGCGAAGACTGCGTCGAACTTTACAATTAAACAGGTTTAATAGTATATCATTGCTCTACACTTAATTGCATTATTGATATATTTTAATCATAACACAGTGGTAATACTCCTGGCAAGTGTTTTGCATTTTCATTGGTTAGTTCAGTTCCGAGAATAATTCTTATCAAAGGCGCATATTCTTTTCTTACATAAAGTAAATCTAGATTGATAGAGTTATGAACATTATGAAAAAAATTAAACAATTTCTTTAAAACACTTCTAATGAAATATCATTTAATATCATTTTTATAACTATACTATGATTTGTAAAATTTAGATGCATAATTTTTTAAAGGAAATTATAAAAGATTCTTAAAAGGGCACTTTTTTATATTATCCGTAAGGTTGTCATATTAATGTGTAAGTTGCAAAACTCAGTGTTAAATGGTTCAACACTAGAAAAATAATTAATTGTTTGTATTGAAAACCAATGTCCATCAATTATTTTGTGTTACATTCAGGACATAGTTTGAGCTACTTGATATATTTATACAGAAAAATAAAAAGGCGACATGTTGTGCATTTGAATGGATGTAGGGTCCTTATCTTTGTCACTAATGGCTATTTAAGTGCCCAGAGCAACAGTTGGTGAAGATGACAATCCGGGTTGAACAATGTATTATTTGTTCAAAAACATAACTATCATGTTGCAAAAGAAAACTGATGCCATTTTTCGAACGATGTCTTAATAGTTTTAGGTTAATATTCCTATATTATAATATAAACAAACACTTTCAGTATGCAAATGTAGTTAACATATACTAACTTACTAATTATGTTGGCGTTCAACTATCAAAAACACCAGTCTTTTTATTCAATAAATTATGAATATAGCATACAAAAGAATGGTTAATGCTTAATCATTCTATTTCAGGATTAAATATGTAGTGTGCAAATATTCTCAAATTAAAGACAAACTGCTGAAATAACCAGTATCAATAAATAATCAATAAATCGATTGTATCGATCATGGGCAATTATGCACTTGATATACTCAGTTACTACAGGTTAATATACATGGCAAGGAAAAGTTTTTTAGGCTAATATATTTCGAAGGGTAATTGCCAATATATTAGTTAATCTAGAAATTGTACATGTCTTTCTAATACACATCAAATTTCAAACGATCATGAGAACATTTCCATGGGGAGGGTTGTAACTCAATTAATTTTATCTGAATATGTTAGTTAAAATATAACTGTTTTTACTCTATTTGTAGATATTCACGTAAAATAACTGTGTAACCCACGGAGTTAAAATTATCCTCATAATGATAGTTTAAATTATTCCTGGATGTTTCAACAGAAAATGTTGAAGGTTCATTTATTCAGTTAAAGCCCTTTTATCAATATCAGTCGATTTTAGATTTCAACGTTTCATTCAAAGCAAACACTTTGATCAATGCTTTTGTTTGCGTATTGATGTCAAAACTATGTTATAGTGCAATGATGGTCGAAATTGATCAAACATCACAAATAACTTTCGAACTTAGAGTCGTGTAACTACTTCAGCATCACTCTGACATACAAAACATAAAACTTGGCACATCATTATGTGTTTACTACAGTTTACATATTAAGCTCAATTTCAATGTGACAACCGACGAACGATGAAAATGAAAAACAAATATTGACACTTCTGTCATTATACACTGTATGTAAATAGAATTGTTGTTATTAAAACAAATAAATTATTGCTTGACAGCTCTCCTATCATACCATGAATGTAAGTAAATTGTTTTTATCACAGATTGAATGTCTGTTTGAATAGTCATTAAAGGAATGAATTGTGGGGTTGATGTCATTATCGGAGTATGAACGCAATTCGGCTGGTCAAAGAGTGTGAAGGACTCCACGCGTACTTTGACCAGCCCAATTGCGTTCATATCCCCGAAAATGACATCAACCCCGCAATTCATTACTTATATTTACACCAATAGTTCATTATTTCATTTAATAATAGTTTTAAAAATTCTTCATTTTATTTAGGTAAACATTTCAGTTATCCTTTATAACCTATTCTGTAAATAGAACGACCCGACTGTAACCGAAAACATTTATCAAATGACGTCACAAAAACGCGGGAAAAGAGCGACCACTTTAAATCACTTTTAAACGTACACTTGTAATAGTTGTGGCAACAATATATTTAAAACATCATAAATTAACACTTTCTAAAATGTCAATTTCTATAATTACGGGACTTACTGACACAATATAAACAAACAATTAACATGATCAACATGTGCATGAATATTGTTATGCGATGAATTGTGGCGTTCATCGGATGATAATCGCTATTGCCGAAAGGCAGTTCATATATGTAATGGAATCTCAGGTGTAAATATTCTAACTTGAACATCTGAGTACTTCATTAGATGATAAGTGTTACTGTTTCAAAAATGAATTTCTTAATGGCAAAGTTGAACGCTACATAATTTAGCCAAACAACACGGCGGCTCATAAATCGTTCTGAAGGTCGTGAAAATGTCACATTAATTTGTTTCCATTCTATACATGTTCTGTCTGAATGTGTTTTGAGTAGATTAAAATGCGTGTGTTTCATTCATACATTTATCGCTGCTAGCTGCATGTTACTAAGAGGCGTTATGCACCGTATTTCCTGGCCTGGTATTTGCAAGACAACATTTAGCTGTTAAATTTTATTATTAAGATCATTTTCAAAAGCTGCTTTATCTGAAGCTTTCAGCAAGATTATTTATTCCATGGCAGTTGACGATTGAATAAGCAACACATGTGTAATGTCTTCTCATATTTATACAGACTATTCATTAATTACAAGGTGATTATTTTATAAATCACTCTTCAGAGAAATCATGTTTTGACCTCCTACTTTATGGATTTGTTTAAATTTTTCACGTCTGCATTATTCTCATAACAATTAATAAATACTGAATGCAATATTAACTGTATACATCATGTAAACATATAAATCTGGAAGTAAGTTTTTTAAAGTCGTCGCCAGTAGGTTGTGTTAATTAAGATTACGATTTTAGCTTGTTTTATGATTCAATCAAAGCTCCGCTAATATATTTATAGTCCATAATGACGATTGCCTTTCCAAAGAAAATACAATAAACACAGGATTAGCTCTGTATACATTTCAGTATCTGGAAGAGTGCAATAATTTAGATAAAACAGGTGTAATATCACAGTATAAAGTCAATATAATATAAACGGATCTGCTATATCCACAGTTCGGGTCATACACTTTGTAGAACTACTTTCTCTGAGAACCTGGCATACGTTTAAACCAGATAATTGGCAGACAAATGCACGGTGTCAGTTTTTTTAGGCAGAAAAAAAAACAATATGGTTCCGGACAGCATTAATCTTAATTTAAAATCCCCAGAACAAATATCAGTCTGAAGCTAATAGGCATATTTCAATTTTACGAAATAAATATAATTATTAAACGGAGGGGCAGGTTTTTAAACGTTAGGGAGGAATAAAACTGGATATTAAATATTCATTAACTATTACTTCAAGACATTTGCCTAAAACCTGTATGATCGTTACTTCTTATATGATTCTCTCAATAACATTAGATTTCTCAGTTGATAAAACATGATCAACAAACACCGTCGAGAAATGGTTTTCATCCCGTGATGAAACAAGCACTTTGTCAGCATTATATCACAAATGAAATAGATGACATAACCTACCGGAAATCGTGTTTAGAATCGAAATGGAGAATTATGCTGTTGTCAGAAAGTAAGCCAATTACCGCGGATAGGGATAAATACGTACTTTGAGGGCAACATTTACGACCAAATATTGATTGTGATGTAAAATGATTTTATGAACTGATCTGCTATAACCACAGTTCGGGCCATAAACCTTGTAGGACTATTTTCTCTAAGAGAATCTGAAGCTAATTGGCATATTTAATTGTACGGAATGAATACAATTAATAAACGGAGAGGGGCATGACTGTAAACGTTAGGAAAGAATAAAAATAAATATTAAAGTTTCATTTTCAAATCTCTTCAAGACAATTGCCTAAAACCTGTATTGCTTTCACTGCTTATATGATTTTCTTAATAAAATCAGAGTTCTCAGATGATAAAACATGATCAATTAACACCGTCGAAAAAATGGTTTTCATCCCATGATGAAACAAGCACATTGTCACAATTATTGCACAAATGAAATAGATGACACGGACTACCGGAAAGTGTGTTTACTATCGACATGGAGAAGTATGCTGTTGTCAGAAAGTAAGCCAATTACCGCCGATAGTGATGAATACGTATTTTGAGGGCAAATTTTCAAGCAAATGTTATATAATGCGTATATCTACGTTGATTGCGAAACGTTTAGCATTCATTCCTTTTTTATACATTCTATTTTGGACGTGTTCTCCTCTCAATTGAAATCTAAAATAAAACTAAAACATTTGTTCTTACGGGAATGTTGACTCATTTTCCACGCATCTTTAAAACAATTGTCCAGACTGTATATTTAAATAGAATAAGAAAGGCTTTCGTTTTAAGTATATTCAATACAATAATGAAGCTAATTTATTTATCAATGCTAGTACTATATAAAATGTATACCAATGCTATTCAAATTATCACAAAAAGATAGCTTTGATCGTCAAACAACCACGTTGAAATGTAAAACAACAATACAACAAAATATGGTTTATTACTAAATTTCGTGAATTCGAGAGATTGATTTGGTAAATTTCACACATATTCACATATTCATGAAGATAATTCAGGGATTATGCCAAACACATTCTTCACTTTAGTTGTAATTCATGTATTATGCAATACATTATTACTATTTGGAAATATTTTTTTAACTGACATATTGTTCTGTAGTTCATTCATCCGTTCGCCAGTCATTTGTTTGTCAGTCTACTGGTTTTCTCCTTACTCAATCGATTAACTTTTACAAACTAGTTTACTATTTCTGAATTACTACATTAGCTAGCAGTTGTCATATACACATTACAACTTGCAGGCCTTATTATATTGCAAAAAAAATTTGTTCAGGATTACTCTCAAAATGGTTTGTTTTCGCATAAAAATGTGTCGCTTAATCTTAAGTTTCGTTTTAATGGAAACTCGTAACTAAGGATAAAGCTAATATAGTTTTGTGATTTTTTCCATTATTTGTTATTTCAGATGAATTGTTTTATTTCAAGCCCAATATTTCTGCCCTATTCGCATCAAAGTCTCTCTTTTATGGTTTTAGGGATGGGGAAAGCCGCATGTTCCATCCTCTCAATCCACTCATGCAAGAGTGTGCCCACCCCAAGACCTAGGTAATATATCTTCGGCCAAATTCACACTTAATGACATTTCTTATATTATTTATATGTAAATTATTCTGAATTAATTATTTTAATATTTAGCAAAATTTAAAAACTTGACAAGGGAATTGATATATAACACTTGTAAACAATTTGTTCATTAACAAAACAGACGGACGCAATTGTGAAAATGCGTTTGTTGGCTTCATAAGACCAACCAATTTCTGAAAATATGAGCTTATTCATGACAAAAAAAAATATACAAACCTATGTTGTGAAATTTGTTTCAATTTATCGTGTGAAAATTCCCTATCGATCTCATTTTCACAAAGATAGTGTACAAATAAGTTCACGTTTTTCAAAACTGTCAATAATATGATATGTTAGTGCTGTGGTCTTACTGTGCTCAAGACAAACTCAGGAAACAAGTGTTACAAGGTAATATGTCATGTAAATACACTGGCATGATATTTATAAAACATGGTTTTTCAGTTATGTAGTATTCTTGATTTAGCATACAGATTATGTTTTGAGTATTAGATGTAAAGTAATAAAGACGCTATGCAAAGCATGTTTTCATGTTTATATCATTTCATACGAGTACTTCTTCCTAATTAATTATCTGTAAAAAAGTGACCATACATATAGTTACACGCGTTCACGTCCTTATCTTTGCACTTTACGCTTTGAAATGGAACGTAAATTACCTATTTTGGAATGTTTCAAACTTAAAAAGTATTGTATGTATATTAGTGTCTGCTTTAAGTTTTACATTTTATGTTGCCGCTCATAAAAGTCAATTTAAAATACCAAAATAAAACGAATTTAACAGGCATCCAATATGCATATGTTTTGCATCAGGTACCTTAATGTGTTGCTTGGAGGCATTTGCGGAGTAGTGGCGGTGGTGTCGGGGTCAACTGAGTCCGTGCCTACCACTTCCAGTTGGTCGACAAATAAACCTAATGTATGTCCACTTTTTAGATGGTTTATAGATGTTCCTGAATGAAGGATTGAAACCAACGATGGTAAACATGTCATTTGAATACCACAGTGGTATGCAATTTATTGACAAAACGTATTAGTAACTCTGTGTTATCTTTGGTAATTGTAATGTGTTTGGTGTATTCGGTATTGGCCCGTTTTAATAAAGATCTACGTCAATCTGAGTCGTAAAATGAAATTACCTTATTGTCATATAACCATTGTCTGGTGTCTGAAACTGTAGGATCTTGCCGTTAAGTATGGCATTGGCTGGACATTTTCGCTACTTCATAACCGAAAAAGTATGCACTGTTTAAAATGTTGCTGGTCTTTACATGTAGTTAGACCACTATCCGCATTCTTAACATGAGTGCACTATAAAAGTGATGACTATTCTCACTTTAATATCTTTTATATAAAAAATGTTTTAAATTGACAAACGCTATGCGACCTTTATGAATAGTGTAGGACTAGTTTTTGGCGAGTAAATGGTAAAGGATGTAACATCATTAACTGAGGTTAATAAAAATGTTACTTACTACCATAAAAAAGAAATATATTCTTATTGTTCTTATACGGAGAAAAATATGTGTTGGAGGCCAGGATGTTTTAAATAGAGTGAAATAGAGAATAGACCATCCTCATTGTATTGGTAAGGGTTTATTAAGTAATTTCTTCGTGAATAAACAAAGGAGCGGAGTATAGCGAAGAGACAGTGGATTCTTATGCACGACGAAATAACAGAACAGAACAGAACAGAATTTATTACACGTAAACTATACAGTTTTTTGTGTTTCATATACATAATAAATATATTACAATTACAATTATACAGTGTAGTGTGAAATATTAAATAAATATTATAATCAACCTTTTTGAAGGATGAACTGAAATGTAAATCAAAAATCTACCAAACTAAAAAGTATACAGAACAGAACATATTCTATAACACGTAAATTTAACAGTATGTGTGTTATGGTTACATATAAACATATCAGCATTACAACTAAACTAAGCTGTTAGCGACTGGTATTATTGACATACAAAGGATGAACTGAAAAAAGTGTTATTGCAATCATCAAAGTTAGTACAAGGTTTTTATTTGACATTTGTATATGAATACATGATGGAACAATCATTTTCAATATATAATTGAATACAGACGACAATAGAATTAAATATCATAACTTAAAGGTAAAACGTGATTTAAATATTCTAAATGATAATGTAAAAATAAAAAAAAAACTACTTATTACGATGAAAAATTAATGATATGGTTTATATATTCATTAATAATGTATTACGAATCTTAAATGCTTCCGATATATATTTACCTAACATAAATGCTTCGGATTTATTTTGTGTATTTAACAGCTGAACAAGTTTAAACATACTAGGTCTAACTCTGTAATAATGTTTAATATAATTTTGTCTTAACATAACATTTAATGAACACTTAAACATAAAGTTATACTCATCTTCTAATTCATTAGAATCACATAATTGACAATGACGCAGTTTGACTTATCATTATCAATATCTAACATAGCATCTTCAATGACCGATTGAATAATTATATTATCGCTTTTCTTAAGTTTAAACCAGTATTTTAAAATCCGTATATATCTATTAATATGTAACGGGTATCTACCCAATTCACCATATATAGCAGCGTTGGATGTTGTCTGTCTAACCCCAAGTATAGTTTTGCAAAACTTCAAATGTATCCTCTCCAACTGTGCAGATTTTGTAAATCCCCATATTTCACAACCATATGTAATAATAGATGAAACGAAGGCGTCAAATAACTGCAGTGCTAGCCTTGGTTTACATTCATACCTTTTTAAATTAGACAACAACGTGTTCATTGCTTTTAAACCTTTACCGTACAGTGTTTGGGTATTAAGATTAAAATTACCAGTATAATTCAACGTAACGCCTAAATAGTTAAAATCGTTAACAATCTCCACGTTTACATTTCCATATATCCAAGTCTCATTTCGTTTTGTACCACCCCTTTTGCGAAATACCACAATCTTTGTCTTAGCAATGTTAACCTCTAAGCCCCAAATAGTACAGTAATTATGTAATCTATTTAGTGACATTTGTAAATCTTCTGGGGTTTCACCAAGTACGACCATATCATCGGCAAATAGTAATAAAATTAAACATATATCCTGCAAAGCTAACCCACAATCATTTCTATTTTGTAAATATAATTCCAATTCTTCAACGAATAGAGAAAACATTATTGGGGACATTATCTCCCCTTGCCTTAAGCCTACTGCGATATCAAAGTAATCTGAATAACTATTACAGTGTTTTACACAGGACTTAACTGACTGGTACATACTGCGTATAATACGTAACATTTTACCATCTAAATTGGATTTATACAACTTCAACCATAACGCATTCAAATATATGGAATCAAAACAACGTTTCATATCAATAAAACAGCAATATAATCGTTTGTTCAAGTTTACATATTTTTGAACAATTGTGTGAAGAATAAAAACTGCATCAACTGTAGACCGACCTCTTCTAAAACCAAACTGGGCGTCAGAAATAACATTATTTTCGTCACACCATTTTGATATTCGCTGGTTAAGTACACATGTAAACAGTTTCGAAAAATTGCTTAACAGAGTTATTCCTCTATAATTTTTAACGTCAGTCTTATCGCCTTTTTGTGTAATGGTATGATAATTCCCTTAGTCCAAGCTATCGGAAAATTTCCGCAGTTTAAAATGCTATTGAAAATCTCTGTAATATATCCACCTAAGATATCACATGCTTCAATAAAATACTCATTTAACTGAATAAATCATATACGACTAAATGTGAGCCCTTCCCAATTTGCATCAGCCACATTGAGCCGTTCGTCAGTCAAAAAGACCTTTTGATCACTGCCTGATGGGACAATGCGATACCGTTGACACTGAAATTGCGGCTTTGCATAAAATACAAACAGTATGATCGGCTAACTGCGCATGCGCATTTATAGCAATTTATTTCATCATACATAGATGTTATCAGCAAAAATAAATTTCTATACGAAAAAGAAACTTTACATTTTGGAAATCTTGCGCCCATAATTGGCTGAAAAGGTAGGACAAACACTAAGCCTACTTTAAAGGTTATGTACAATAATCACCAGTTTAATTCACAAATTAAATGTTCTACAGAATAAAGGTATTCATCAATGAATGAAAGGACTTCCATATTAGTGTCAGAATATAACTTTTGTAATAATGTTGGTTTCAAATTGAAATTTACCTCCACGAAGATTGGCAGGTGAGACTTTCTGCATGATTTATAACACATAGCTATTTTAAAGGCACACACTAAAGGTTGCTGCAACAGAATATTTTGCTTATATTAACTTAAATGCCTTTTCATATTTAACGCTTTTAACTTTATAGTTCACAACCATAGAGCATATAGGTTAGTAGAGATGAAACAATGAAACTATGCGCCATAAACTTCTTTTTAAATATAGAGCTATGTGGTCACATTTTCCACTGTTATAAGGGCGCAAATAAATCGCTTATACCTGTATCCGTACCTTATCGTTCACATATTTTATGTTTGGTGACAAAAGCCAATAAGTAGAACACGATAATGCACTGTATTTTTGCATCAACCGATATTGTGGGCCTTTATTTTTCATTAATAAACAAGCAGACGATATTTTCACATCAGATCAGGTTACAGTTATCTGTGCATTATCTCTGGAAGAAGACAGGCGATGAAATTTACTGTATTTTAGTAGGAAATTTAATCTGTCTTTTACTGACACCATTAATACGGTTGAATGTTAGAAAGGATTTACCAAGGAGGAAATGATGTTTGAGAAATGACAATAGTAATGCTATATCGGCAAATGTCCGATGTATAAATACTTTGCAAACCAAGTAGCCCACACATGCACGGACACGTGCAAGAAGTGTTTAGCATTTTTTCTAGTGTCACAACTATGGTAAGTTATTACTGTCAACTATTAAATAATGACGTGATCATTCACGGTCAACAAACAACGACTAAAGCATGTAAATGTTCATCCCACGACTGAATAATCAATTTGTCAGCATATCAGCACATCGGAATGCAAATGTGACAATCACTTAACGGTAATTTAACAACGAAGAAAATTAAGATGTTAATATCTTGACTGAACAAGCATTTCCTCTGCAAAATAGCACATCGAAATGCAAATGTGACAAAATCGTCAGGGTCATTAAACAACGACGAAAATAGATTCATTCCACGACCGAACAAGCAGTTTGTCAGCATAAAAGCACATCGGAAATACAAATGTATGAAATGTATCACGTCATTAGCCAACGAGGAAAACATGTACATGTTCATTCCATGACCAAACAAGCAATTAGTCTGCAAAATAGAACATCGAAAATACAATTGTGATAAACTTTCGAAGCTTATATCGTCATGGCCATATGCATTTTGACTTATATATTTAACATTCAATGCATGTAACCAAAAGTGTTAATAATCTAAATGAAATTGAGATTTTCAGTAAATGCGTATGCTATTTCGATAAGACATATTATTACACTTTTATTGGATAATCAAAATTACATAAAAGTCGAGTGATTCAGTTTTACCGCATGCTTTGAGATTAAAGCTCATAAATATTAGCACACATAAAGATCAAAAGCAGGATTAGTCTTATCTTGTCTGTTTAGAGGAGAAAACGTGTACCTTAGTTTTACCAAATTGTATGAGCTATTATTCATTTATATTCTTTTCATGTCCTGAGTTTCTAGAAATTCGCGTATACATATACATATATCTGTCACGAGTAGTCATACAATGCACAACTATATTGAACTAGATCAAGGAATGTTGTAATAAGCAAGCTTTTGGCAAATTAAATAAAAGTGTGTATTATATAATGTCAATTCCCCTACGCTGATGATGCGAGGAAAACCCCAAATTGACAAAGCAACGTTATTTCCAGCGCTGCATGCACTGCCGAAATGTAGTACCCAGAATAATTGTTATCAAAATAAATATTCAATAGTTTAAGATCCGCTTTTAAATACAACTTATACTGGTATGATATCTAGTAAAAATCATGATACAACACTAAACTTTTAATAATGTTTGCTTTCTAATAAATCGTGACGACACACCCGTTTCAATGACGTCATTATTTACTTATGTCCCCATGACATCATTTTACTTTGAAATATATAATGCTTTAAGAATATTATCATAACGTCGAAAGGAAAGATTAAGTTTTCATGAGTGTGATTTTTCAAGCATGTGATTCATATTAAATCTGAGATCTAATGCGAATTTCAAAGTATTGATTCATATTCGCTTTTCTACTTGATAAAAATATGTGTACCTCTTTCTCATTACTTGAGTGAACTAATTATTCACTTATCTCAAAACACAACAACACAAACAGTTTAGGAATTGACAATGT
Organism: Mya arenaria; assembly: GCF_026914265.1. Lineage (NCBI taxonomy): Eukaryota > Metazoa > Mollusca > Bivalvia > Myida > Myidae > Mya > Mya arenaria. Next base: position 59,873,377 of record NC_069132.1, on the reverse strand, counting down.
ATTTGGTGAACCTGCACACAGGCAAAGGCAGTATTTGGCTGCTGAAAGATTAGTAATAGCGTCTTAGCACATATGAATCGTAACCTTAGTCAATCGTGGCCACCTCCCTCCTTACAGTCAGCAACATCAATAACGACTCGTATCTTAGAAAACATAATGAAACAACTGGAACGAAACTAAACATACTGTAAATTTAAAAACATAAGAGCTACATATAAGTTACAACCTTATGTTAGGCAATCAAACAGTGGAACTCTGAAAATAAAAATAAATATGCATATAAATACAACACATGGAACAGCAAAATGAACATGACAATAGGGATAAGATTGGAGGGTAAATGTTAACAAATTGATACAATTTATACATCAAACCAAAAAGAAGAAATCATGTGACTAGTGACCCGCAAAACTAATCCACTTAAATACTGAAACAATACAAGAACTTAAACCAATCTCCTGAAATCAATGAAGTTTATTTTTTTCAAAACCTGAAAAAGTATATATATTTATATATTATTACTCTTGAGACATCAATAATTACAATTATATAATAACACATTTCTATGATATTATCAAACACAATAAAACATAGGTACTCAGAGCAAAATAATAAAAAAAAACTATATTGGATTCCATGAAGTGTTGGTGTCGCAGAACGTTTGACTGCAAAAAAAATGTGTCTCTTTCCTGAGAAGAGTCATGAATGATCGGACTGTAATAACAGCGGATATTGCCAAATATTTCTTTTCCTAAGGGCAATCGCATTCACTTTGAGCAATTCAGAAGACATAGTTTGCCACAGTATCAGAACAATTTGTTATGTCTGTTAGAATGAGCACACCTTGTACTTATAGCAAAAATAATTGCAATGATTATTTGAAAACTGCATGGCATTTCTGAATTGTTTCTACAGTTGATCAAATTGCTCTCCATTTTGATGTCTTTTAATAAAAACATATTTCAAGAGAAAATCATTGCTTCTCAAAACCACCAGTAAATGAACGTAGATTACCAGTGTATTCTTACATATTTACTGTGTTTTGCATTGCAATTCTACCTTCAAGTTGAACATCTGCGTTCTTCATTAGGCTTTAAGGTGTGTTTGATCTAGGGCATACTTTTTATGAGGTTCAACGCTATAAAATTAAAGAAAATATCAAAACGTTTCATGAGGCATTTTAATTCCCATAAAAATGTCACTTTTACTTTTAGATCTGTATGTATCAGCGTGTTTGATGTCGTTATTCAATATAAAATTTAGTATGAACAAAGTGTTCAAACAATAATCGAGTCGAAACTTGTGGTGCATAACGCCTCTGCATTAAGAAATGATCTGCAAAACTGCTTATTCAATTGCAATTGACGATTGAAGAAACAACATACAAATATGCACTGACTTCTTACGGAAATTGTTCTCAACTACTGACGAGGTGATTATTTCAAATATCTGTTGTCAAAAGAGAAAAGTTATATCCTCCCACCTGCATGGGTTTCTCGTTAACTTTTCCAAGTCTTCATTATTTTCACAACAAATCATTTACTCAAAGGTAATAAGCTATATCCATCTTGTAAAAATATGAACATGACGATGAGTTCTTCAAAGATGTTGCCAGCATGTCCATAACTATAACGTGTTAATTAGACTCATGGAAATGTTCGTTTTATGCTTCCATCAAATGTTCACTAATTGCCAGCTTGTTGACCTAAGATATATAGTCAATATTGATGAGAATAATAAAAATAATTATAATAATAAAAACAACAATAATAATAATAATAATAATAATAATAATAATAATAATAATAATAATAATAATAATAATAATAATAAAAATAATAATAATAATAATGTTATCATATATACCTTTAAAATAATACGAGTTAAAGATGACCATTGCAAATTAAAACATAGAATCATATACAAGTATGCAGTAAGCATAACTAAGCTTGATTTAATATCTAAGATGGATTAGAAATGAAACGATAACACGATTCATGGGTAATTTCATATTGACATGTTGAACATAATAGATCATAATACGTCATTTAGAAATTAACTAAAGTCACAGTTATATTGATTGTTATGCAACTACAGGTTCATTTTGGTTGTGCAAACACAATACATATTTACTAAGCTTAATCAATATAATTTCATATATTTCCCATTCGATATTTTCACAGGAAGAACTAGATATTAATTATTAAATATTGGTGCCTCAGTCTGGCTTTGTTCGTTGTAAACGTTTCTCGAAATTTAATAGATGATTGTTTTACCATGTCAGTATTTGCTATGCACATTAATTCCAGACACTTAAGTCTGATCCAAATCTCCGTCTAAATAATACAACGAAACTACGTGGGCAAAACCAGTTAAAAAAAAAATCATAATTAAACCTACTTTAGATGGTCAAGGTTACTCAGTTTACCACAAAAAAATATTATAATTAAGATCGTATGCATTGTTTCTAGAGCAAGGAATATACTTGAGTAATTGTTAAACAACAATAAGTTGTACTCAAATTACCCGTTTCGCTGTAGAATTATTTTATTTGAAATATTAGTAATGGGTCCTACTTTATTCTATGAGAAAATGCGCTTCTAAGAGGTTAAACGCATACACGAAATTTAATTACTCGTTTATGCTATGACGGTAAAATAAGAATTCGTAATATTTTTGCTAGGCTATTACTCACTTATGATCACATACACCTAAAGTTTCCGCTTTGCATACGCTCGAGATTCTAGTCTTAATAACGGGACAAAACGCAGGAAAAGAAAGACGAAAGCAGTTTAGCTGCATTCAAATATGTATATCTATACAACTCAACTTTCATTTTTTATATGAACGGCCTATCATGTAATGAACGCAACATCTTCGGATATGCTTGGATCGCATATAAATATACATATACATTGAAAACTGTTTATCTTGTTATTGTTTTTATTGTGTCAGACGGCCACACAAACATAAATCAATATGTTAAAAAATGTTGATTTATGGTTGATTTTTTTTTAAATATTGTTGTCATATGCGTTTCAATTTTAAATTATAAAAATCAACTATGAAGTTGTTTAACTTTTTCCGCGTTGTTATGACGTCGTATAAAAAACTGTTTCCGGTTGCGGTTGGGACGCTCTAAGCCAATTTGTTCCGTGAAATGATTGTCAAATTCAAAACACATTATTATTTCCTTTTCCAGTTATCAATATTCCAGATCTAAATCTCTTAACTGCACAAACGTGCAAACAGTCTCATATTTATATTAGACCTAAACAGTCATTTCCTTCCTCCTTATCTACATAGTTGTTCTCTCAAACCTTGGCGGCAAATATATTTCGATAAAAACATAAGTGTACCGCTTGCTTATGGGCAAACATTTACGTGATTGCATAACTCTGTTCTCCAGAATCGCAGAACATATCATCGGCAACATTCTAATGACAGTAGCATCCATTCATAAAGGGTCAATTCGTGTTATTTTGAAATAATGCGGGGAATCCATCGAGGCTAATTTTAAGTCGTAGTCCTTTTTAAAACGTCTTTTTACAACGATTAATTAAGTAATATCAATAATAAAAATGAAAGGAGTTCGCTGCGACTTTGTGTTCTCACGACGTACAAAAATATTTCTCTGTTGAATTACGATTGTTTGGCGGGTGACCTGACGCCATAGTCAAATGCACCAAGGATGAGACTGCTTGGCCAGAAGCAAATGCGAAAACCACCTCTGTGCTGATATATATTTACAGGACTTCTTCCTTTAACTTTCTTATCATCATATGATTAAATGCAAATTTGAAATAATTCTTAAAATAATATAATAAAAACCAGACCGTCTAACGAAATCATTCCTTAAAATTCCGACAGATACTTGTTTTTGCTGAATAGAAGGGCTTTTTACTCTCTAATTTTTCTTACGGTTACTTGTAGTCTCAAACATGAATTAAACCGCGGTACGCTCTTCAACGGTACCACAAAAAGATAATTTGAAAATAAGTTCAAGTGACCTAAACAGATTAAAATTCGAGTTTGATTGAACACATACCTTTTTACTTCAAAACTCCGAGGAAGTATAACACTGTCTTCATGTTGTAGGCTTTGTATGTCTGAGGCAACCTTAATCTTGAAAGATAACATGCTGATATTTTCAATTTGAAGTGGCTGTCTGTTTTTACCCATTTTGCTTCAGTCTCATTATATAACATTGTTCAATTGGAAACACTTTCAATTACCAGAGAATAACATCGACATATTTTTAATTCATTTCCATATGAAACAGAAGCACTGAACGATTATATAGAGCTCTGTATGGATATGTTTGCGTGTACCGTAATTGTAAGACCCTCGAAATAAGTATAATTAACAAAACTGGTTTACATGCGTTTCCCATTAAAAAAATAATGGTAATTACCAATGGGAAAATTGGATGTTTTTTTCTGAAGTTTACTTCGGAATCAATCGAGTAACGTTTATGTTCGTCGAGGAAGTAGCTGAAGAAATGAAAATACTCGGAGATGGAAGAGGGTGGCCCATAGCGACATCAGGGCTACCGTGAGCGACACTAACAAATGGGGATCCACTATTCAATCGCAGCGTCATTGTCTTTCCTCCAATCATCATGATAATAAAGCGCGGCAAATATAGAGAAATTTCCTTTGAAATCGATCACCACTGAGTGCAAATTGTCAAATGGACTAACCATGAGTCAAACGAAAATCATCTTCAACCAAAGTGGCATCATCGAGGAGGAAACGATGAAGTATATGAACATGGAAATCGCCCAAATTCAATACATCCATTTTCTTTGTTAACATCCGAATTTTTTCTTACGTAAACACACTACGAACTGAGGAAATGTGTTCGTAGCGGGACGATACTGCCCAAACTCTTATATCCGTAAAAGATAAAACCATCTATCAAATAATATCGATCAAAAATTATCACTTAATACCTTCAACTGTTATTTAACTTAAAAAATAAAAGCTTGTGAAAATACTGCTTAATCTGGGTTTGCATAAATTATCTGTGAAATTATGACGTTGTGAGATCAGCGAGACGTAAAGTTTAAATGATACTATCAAAATTGGAAACTCGGTAGTTATAATTTACTGCGTAATAAGTTAGATCCCTTGAAAGTATCATAAATAAATTTATTTCTTAGGCAATAAATTAAATTATTGTGTTTTCTTTTTTTAGATTTAAACTTTCAATTTGTTATTCCATGTTTGATAATATTTTACCTTCAGTAATATTTACACCACAACTTCCACTCCGTAAATGATCTGCCGTTCGGCAATCATCCGATGAACGCAACATCTTCGGATATGTTCGGATCATCAGTCATCGAATAACAATATCCATTTAAATTGAAAATTATTTATCTTGTTATTGTTTGTATTGTGTCAGCAGGCGCCGAAAAACTTAAATCAATATGTAAGAGAGTGAAAAACTATGATATGTTAAATGTAATGTTGTCATTAGTGTTTCAATTTTACGTTTAATAGTTATTTGAAGTAATTGACTATTTCCCGCGTTATGGTGACGTCATTTGATAAACTGTTTCCGGTTACGGTCGGGTCGTTCTAATTACAGGATGGATGTGATATAATTACTGTAAGTTTTTTTTTAAATGAAATGATGTATTTTATAACATTTGTTTAATAAGATATTGAACAATTGGTGTCAATATAAGTATTAAATTGCGTAATTGTTGTCATTATCGGGGATATGAACGCAATTGGGCTGGTTGGTATTCGTCCTTTTGACTCCACCCACTTTAACCAGCCCAATTGCGTTCATAACCCGATAATGACATCAATCCCGCAATTCATTCCTTTAGTCATGTGTTATATTTTGTCTTACGGTCGATTATAAGATATCCTCTTTAACTTTGGATTCTGAAGGAAAATATGTGTTTATGTAGCACTGCTGATATCAATATCGAGCAAATACTCATAAAAATCATCCAACTTTGTTTTATTGAAGCAAAAACATAGCTTTATCTTTCTCCAAGACGACAGGATTTCTTTCATGTTTGAAAACAAGGTATAGTTGTACCTTTCTCGACGAAGACATTTTTTGCTCGTATGTTTGCAAACCCGGTATACGTGCTTCATTTAACCATAAGCATTGAGTGTTCTTATTACCCTGTGGCATTCAATAATGTAGAAGTGCGACCAATAGGCGCGGGATAATCTTTATAAACTATATGAAACAAATAATCTAAATACGGAAAATATAAACATAAATTTATTGATAAGTATAACAAACAATGACGGCTTTTTATCTTAAATTGATGCAGTGTTCGTTGGAATTCAGCTTAAGTGTTAGTCACATGTTTGGCATTGTTTGTTATCGGTATTAATTGAGAAAATTTTAAACATAAACATTTTAACCATTATAAGTTTTTGCTCGGCGGGTTGGCACAGACCGTATTGTCTCAGTCTCCATGTTCAATAAATGCGTGTCTGTGCTCATTTTTGTTTGGTCTTTGATGTACAGCAATTATAGAACTGTACTCTTGATCTACTTGAATACTAGGTACGAATATTTTTCAACTTTATAAAAATATCCACGTTTAGAACTACTTTTCAAATCCAATGTAGTTACTTTTTCTTGATCGAAACAGATCACTTCACTTTGAATCAGAAAATGTTGGCAAAAATATTCAAAATAGAAAGAAATGGTACATAAGTTTAAATAAAGATATATTTGGAAATTAACAACTTACCGTTTATAAGATTATTGGTTATACCGTTTTTCAAACGTTTTTCTTGATACTGTATTGAAGTTGAATTTTCGAACATTTGCTTTCATACCAAACAAATTACAGACGAAAACAACTGTCTAAACATAAATAAAATGTAATATCATCGTTCAGTTGTATTTTGAACGGTTTGTCGTTGTTATACGTAATACAAACTTCCCAGAAAATTCACACAACATTTTATAGATTAACTGATATTTTTTACCCCACCCACGCCTCAAAATTTTTCAACAATGTAGCGTGGTCCTCATCAATACCTGGATAACGACCTGTCTTCAAGCAAAACAGGATGGCCTCTGACAGTAAGATGACAGCCATGCCCGGCTTTTTTGGAACAAAGATGCACTAATAAAACTTCATTGATAACTGTTCATAAACTCTTTGCACTAAAACGCGAGCGAACGATAAACTATGAAAAAGAATATCAGAGAACCTTTTCTCAGCAAACCGGAAATAGAAAATTGATAGCTATCATTTTGCTTGAGGGGCATCCCACGGGTAGTTGCGTAAATAACAACCTTTTCAAAAAAGGGGGTCATTAAGAAAATATATTAAAATTATATAAAAGCAGTAAAATAAGCATAAAAGAAACAGAAAATATGTTTTGTTAAGTGTCAGATCGTATTTTATTTCACTCGTGATCATAGAAAATATGTTTTTATATCACACTTTTTTAAACTTGATAGTATAACGTTTACGTTTGTAGACGATGAGCAATGCTAAGAAGTCCGACATAAATCAGGCATGTTATGTTAAACATGAATAAGAAAAATAATGTAAAAGTATATGACCATTTAATAATTCATACGTCTCATTTACACACCAATGTTGTATATCTCATATACAAGTCTTACACGCATGCATACGCGAAAACACATAGCCATTCGTTTGTTCATATGTTATATTTACAAAACCTAGAACTACGACAACTATAGTATATGATCAAAAGTTCTAATAGGAACTATATTTTCTATATTGTTGATACACGTTTATACATTAATAACAATGCTATAACCATTCAATTATTCACACGCTACATAATACAATAATTCAATGCAAACTTCAGGGATGCGCTCGTTAGTTAAAATATATATACCAAGTTTAGAGGCGCAATGCAATGGCCCAAACAATACTGAAATTCAAAACGTGCAAAACACAAACACACGAACAAACACCACAAACATACGCATAAAAATAGCTCCACCGACAAATGACAGGATTACCGCCTTGGAACGGTGGGTCAAACACGTGTTCGCAGGAACATGACTCTACTAAGGGCTTAAACTAGTTTATATGGCCATTATCTTACACTTGTCCTATTTTCTATCAATAATTACAAATACAAACTTTCTAGGACACATTTAATTTTAAATATGACTTTAACATTTAAACTGAAAGAACGAATTATTTTTATGCTCGACTCATTTTACTAGTATAATCTTAATTCTGTAAAATTTATCAAAGGTATTATAGATACCAAAGGCTTTTGAGATGACCATCCGAATGTAATAAATGACGCAGCTATAAACATAATTCTCTACAATTCAGCAGTTTTAGCGAAAGCCTCCATTATAAAGATTTCATGAACGAGACATCAGTTGTCAAGGACGAACGGGATGAACAACCATACAATGCCTTTACATATATATATCTCTTTCTGAGACATAAATAACATATTTAAAACATCGCTTCCTTGAATCACGCTTCATTTTTATACGAGATAATCGTTATGTTTAATTTCATCACTTTCTCGTTTGTTATTGCTTTTTGGTGTTTGTTTGATCTTTGAGTGTTGCTTTGTGTTGCGATTGAGCAGACCGTTGGGTTAAATTAAAGCTCTGTCGTCTGCACAAACGTTTTCTTTGAATTACTCTGATTGACCCATTTATAGTGAAGACGTACAGTTTGATGATCTATTTTTATTATCAAGCAGTTCACATTCTTCACTCGCAATAGCATGAATATAATCCACTTGAAATTGTCCTAAATCAACAAATATATTTCCTCCCTCGTTGCAACATTTAGCAGCTTTCATTTGCCTGTTTTCGGCCATGTTTATTTGGCAATGTGTTTTAAGGTCCAAAACATCGTTCATGCTCACAAGTTCGCTACGTTTGGGATTTACTCCGCTCGTACTGTCTGACTTACACACGTGATCAAGATCACCATTAAATTGTGTGACGCTCCGCCCCGTTTCTTCAGTACTGTCAAGATCATCTTTGTCCTCAGATTTTGTTACGATCCGTCGAGATTCACTTTCGTCCGTAAAATCTTCTGAAGGCATGATTTCGATATCCGGGTCATTTGTGACGTTGATTTCGTCATTATTATCTGGTGAGTTTCGCTCACATATGTGATGATAATATTCCATTGTTTCTATAATATTAATAAACAATAACCTTGTAACCGTTTATAAATCAGTTATATCTGCAGTCAGCATCATGAAAACACATAAATTTATATTTTTATTTTATATATATATATCCTTGTATATTACAGAAAGCCGTCTTTTCGTTTCAACGCGAACGTACTAAGATTAAAATATTTGCGAGTATTAGGCACACACATGTACATTATGTTTAAAGTGAAACTGGATAAAATTGGACAACTTATTAACATGAATTTGTACCTTCGTTGATGTCGGCATACACTTTTGAGCTTTGAGGTCTCCGAGACCCGGATGGTTGTTGCTTTGGTGTGACGCCATCTGGAAATACTCTGCCTTGTTCCATGCGATCATTCTGCTGACGGATAAACCTGCATGTTTAAATAACTGAAAGTATGTTCGCACATTTTAAAATAATTATACAACCTATTTCATATTATGTAAGTGTGTTTGCACCTTTATAGCATACTTATACAACCCATTGCGTATTAGTGTGTATGATCAACCAATGATGAAAAAGTAATTAGATATTTCCCCTTAAAACGCAAATTAACCACATTTAAAAACAAATGACTTGTAAAATGTTAAACTCTTTCCAGGTTGTAATGCCAAACACAATATGGCAGTTTTGATAAAATATTTATTTAAACCAACGCCAAATATATACCTTTCGTTTTTAAGAGATGCAAACGTCAAAATAGTTTTTTATCTTGCAGTATCAGAGTATACCGTTATATATCTGAAGGATGCTACAAATGACTATTTTAGATTACGTTGGTACATTCCATAACATGAATATTGACACAAACATGTATTTGCTATTTCGGTACCATGGACACCTACCCTTTTCGAGCCAATACCAAGCTGACACTCCCGACAACAACAACAATGACAGTGAGAATAGCTGATATGACTATCATAGTTGTCTTTAAGGAGTTCAAGCTTTCTTTATCGGCCAATTCAGTAGTCTTAAAGAAGTTGCCAATATCTTTATCGGTCGATTCAGTAGTCGTCGTTTGCAAACTGCTCTCATCTAAAGAAAATTATTACAGAAGAGGGTTATAATAAAATAGTAATGGCTGGGCAAGCGAAATAAACCAGACCTGAAAATGAACAGGCCACACTTTCTTTAAAATCTTTAGATATCCGATTGATATCATTTGAAAAGGCTTTTGTGTGCAGAAAAATAAAATATAAACAAAAAAATATGAGTATTACTATAATGATACAACAAACATGTTTTTGGCCAGTAAAGATTGCAAAGTGTGTAATTTACGTCAGATAATTTTAAACTCAAGAGTAAATCAACAAAATGTATATACGATGTATTTTCGGTCATATATTTTACAAATTAGTATTAAGTAAGCAATTACCTGTCGTATGATACCAAAATCGTATGCGGTAATTGGGAATCAATATTTATTATTAAGGCCACAACAAATTGATCATGTGTTCGTCGGATTTGCCGCACCTAAAATTCGAAATCGAAAAAAAAAAATCTTCTTTTTTTTGCGCCCGCACATACTATTTGGCCGCGCATATTTTTTTTTTGTTAACTTCTGAATTTCCTCTATTTTCTGAATTTCTTTTACTTAGAATTTTTATCTGCAACGTCGATTTCGCCTTTTTTTGATGGTATTTCCATGCTTTACATTCTTCGCGAGCAAACTTTCCTCGCGTAAGGAAAAAATCAGGTCCGGGTAACCGCCAAACAACCGATATTTGTTTACAGTCTTTTTTGTCGGGAAAGTTTTGTAGGACGCACCGTTGTTATTTATTTCCGGTATTAATTTTCAGGTTACTTTCAGTTTTCGTAATGTAAAATGCACGTTTTATAATCAATAAAAATCAGTGCAATATTCAATGTATTATAGTCTTCAGTAAACAACAACAGTTTCACAGCGTCGAAGGCAATAATGTTTTATGTGTGTTTTAAGTAAATCATTGTTTTGTACTCAAAAGTTAGTGTTAAATAATAATCAAATCGGATTTTGAGTGCAAAACGTACATTAAAATACACGGACACACGACTTACAACAATTGAACATGTTTTCGTGAGTTATTTGTTAAATTATAAAATGCATTTCTCAGTTTTCATATACTCATAATTGTTATAAACAGATAAAAATAGGACTTGTAAATGTCTTAGAAATAGTCTGTATTAATGCACCCGTCTATTGCAACAACTGCCCCCCCCCCCCAGGTTCATTGGGGTATAGGGGGAAATTGGCCGTGTTTTTACCTTCCAGGTGGCCCCGCGGTGCCAGGTGAATGCGGTGGATTTACCCGGGTTTGGCTTGACCGAAAATCAAAGTCCCCGCTATTCCCCGGACCTTGGGGGCCGTGGTTACAATTGACTAGTGCATTACACATACATGTACAGTATAAAAATAACATCAGTTAAATCAGAAAATAAAAAAAATTAAAAGTAAAATGACTGTTTTAATTTTCTCAATTCTTTGTTCTTATCCACTTGTTTTCTTTGATCGATTTGTAGTAGAGTGGCCTGTTATTAAAGTGGCTTGTTTCTTATGGGCATTGAAGCTATGGAGGCCGTCATGTTATTCTTTCTCAAGGCACGGACCTATAAACCATAGGTTCGTGGTAAAGGCGAGGTCTTGAATGGGAAACATCGTTATTCCACCACCTGCTCTAATATAATGATCGGTGGCACATTTGCAGATTTGTTTGATACTGCTTTAATAATGTTGTCCCGCAATTTAATCCACAGTGTCTTTTTTTAGAAATGTTCTGTGTTATTTACATTTTCGATCTTCTGCAATGTCGAAGTCACTACAATTTTATCATGTGCTTCAAGAGGTTCAAATTTAGACCTGACCCAATATTTGGAAATGCTCAAATGATGAATTACTCTTACTAGTCTAAAATGATTTGGTGATAGTAAGTTGCGGAATGAATACAATAGTTTTCTTTTTGGTCTTCGAATAATTGCACGTTACTATGAGAAATGTTGTCTTTACAATATATCCACGTTAAAATTGTTGATAGTAAAGCACTGGATCTTATGCCATTTGTTAAATATTGAGACAGATTTTCATGTGTTACAATCAAAACCTTTTCATGTTTGCAATTATAAAGCTCTTCTTGACATAATTGAGTGATACATTTGGTAAGAAATAAACTTGTTTTTCTTTTTTTTATTTTTTCTCTTTGCGCTCGCCTTTGAATTGCCTTCAGTTTAAAAAAAACATATTATTTTTTTTCGCTCGCTCGCTTCTACATTATTTTGCAAAATCCGTAGAACAAATGATCAATTTGTTGTGGCCTAAGGTTAGGTCGGTTTCAATAAATACCTTATATTTGACGGATGTGATTTTTCTTAAATTAAAACTGTAATAATTAAAATATTAATGTTGATACACTTCGATAACGTTACTTTATTAAATCATTTTTATCCTAACTTATTCGATATATATATTATATATTCAACATTAATCTTACCCCCAACAGAATCTACCACTCCACCAAGGAGTACAGCCGTGCAAGCATTTACCACTTTGTCTGTTACATTGCGGGAAACCGTTTCTTTGGCGACATCCTTGACTACATCTTAGCGAACAACTTTCTAAATACGTGCGTTTACAGTCCTTACAAATTCCACTTGTGCTATTACATATCCCATTCAAACATTCTTCTGAACAAATTTGTTCGCAGTACTTGCCAAAGTAACCAGGGTTACAGTCCTGACATATTCCACTTGAGCTATTACATGTCCCATTCATACATTTTTCTGAACATTTTTCCTCGCAATAATTGCCAAAGTAACCAGGTTTGCATCGATTAAAGCAGCCTTCGCTTAAGGACCAATTCGATTCACACTGTTGTTTGAGAGCTGCAAACGAAAACAGTTCTGCAATATTTTGATTTATCAATGTGAATAAAGAATAACTGTGTAAAAAAATAATTTATCAATGTAAATATTATTAACGTAGTTTTTTTCTGAATTCAATGTTTCTGTACTTCAAATAGTCATTTGTAAGCGAAATAAACTGGAGCTATCGCATGAGTGATGCACGCATGCGTTGACCTTTTTTCTAGTTGGCTTGTTCTTGTAGCATCATTTATTTTAGCACCACGGAATGTATTTGATTGACTCAAAAAACTTATAAAAACTAGTATGTGTGATTATTGTAATGAAACTAATTCTTATTTGAGTCAAGGTCAATTTAAATAAAACAATGATACGAGTATGGCTTGACTTCAAAATCAACGAGTAATTAAGATTTTCAAGGGCATGGTAGGTCAAACATTGTTGGCCTGGGTCAACGATATACATGCCAGGCACTAATACCTATCATTAACAATGTATCAGAGCGATACTTCTTAGTTCGCTTCCCAAACGTCAATAAAACTATATATGTACTAAGGAAGCACGGTTTTAATGTTAACCAAGTACCAACGTGTCAAAGTGATTCCTTTAAACAGTGAAAGAAGTTTACTCCAAAATAGCCCAAAGGCTAACAATTATATTCAATAGCACATAATATTCTGGTAATGTTTTACGGTGATTAAGGTCGTTTCCTTCACAAACTTTTCCAAAAAGACTGCCCGTCCTACCAACTGACCAACCGACGGTATGTATACTCTTGTATTGTCCCCTCCAATGTTTTAAGGTGATTTTATATCGTTTAATTGCTCGTTCAACACAACTTTTGTTTTCGTTATCTTTAATACGAACACACTATTTTATTTGTCAAAACAATATTTAAAAATATATTTGGAAATTATATCATACTTCAATTTGAATTATTCTGCAGTTGATAATTTGTTTACCATTTTTGGTAACTTATAAAGTAAAAAGTTTTAAACGTTTTGCATAATTATACCATCTAACAAACTGATGTAGGTTTATTATTAAAATGTTCTTTTGGAATAAAATGAACACATGTATTAAATGCACGTCATTCTATTCAACTGCATACAGCCAGTACAATATATGTTTTCTCTGCTTCTTAAAATATCTCATTTAACTGCAAACTGAGTTCAGAACAAGTATCATCCTATTTTTCTGAAGAAAAGAAACGAAACCTCAAACCCATCCTCCTTGTTATCCCACATAAACACAGTTAAATAATAATAATACAACACTTCCTTATTAGTTTAGTTTAAATATATTTATTTTACAACGATTGTGAAACAAGTTAATACAACATTATATAGACAACTTTCGTAGTCACGATTTTACGCGAGAGTGTGGTCTTGTGTTGTGGGGGAAACCGGAGAACATGGAGGAAACCCACTTGTCCGGCTTGGTGACCACAAACCAAACTCACATGCGCCCAAGCCGGGAATCGAACCGAAATCGAAACACTTCCTTATTCATTAGTTAATATGCATCCTCATCGGTGGTGCATTAATTGTCATAAACTTATTTAAAATTTCCATCAATTGTTTCTTAAAGTAATTCAACTTTAAAGCATTCAAATTGAAGATGATCATTGATTCTAATATTATTATTTCTGCCTACATTTCTACCTTTAAAGAGTGTTCAAAATATCTTTAAATTCAGTAGACAGCTGAAACTTAAAAGTCAAGGACACGCCTTCAGCTTTAAGCAATTATGGTTTACAATGCTGCATATCGCTTTATAAAAATGCCAAAATTTATAATATATTGTCATAAAGCAGTTATTAGTTTACTATATTTTACAGCTTAACAATTGTACATGAACTTTTTATATCATACATCATATTTCTTATATATGAATGAGCTTGAGGTGATTCAACGGTTATATATTAGTATCATTCTACAACAAAAATATACTCCCTTTCAGGAGCAAAGTTAAGTCATTTATATCATTCGGAATTCCTCTGCCATTTTTCATCGAAAACATCCTCGGATGTATTTGGACGATTTACAAGGTCAGATTTTTTTATAATAACTATGCTGTAAATAGATTGCGTAGAAATTTTACTCCAGCAGTTTAACTTAATGGCATTACTCAAATGAATAGTAATCAATTATGCAATAATACTCTTGATTGGCTATCAATTTAAAAATTTAGTAATATCTAACAGGGCAATTCATTAATACAATATTTGAATTTAACGAACTTTTTCTACTGATGTACCGGCACACATCCGAGGATGTTTTCGATAGAGAATGGCCGATGTATTCCTAATATCATTCATATAACACTAATTACATGTAGGTACCAAAAATATTAACAGAAGGGTAAAATATATTTACTTAAAGCTATGTTTTGTTTTTATTATACATATAGGTGAATAAATACGACGTTTCTATATAAGATGTTTGTGACCATTAAACCAGATTTAGAAGTGGCATTTGTCTTGCTTAATATAAGGTAACGATGTGCATAACATTATTATTATCATTATCAACTAATAATAGATGGTCGACAGAAATGACTTACTGCATGCACGAGGAGACTCATCTTCACCAGAGTCACAGTTTTCTCTTCTGTCACATACTCTGTTTTTATTGATGCACCAACGGTCAATGACACAGTAAACCCCGCCTCTCCGAAGGCATTCATCCATGGCTGTAAAAAAGAGAGAAAAAATACAGGTTTTTTTTTGGCACAAATGTACGAAAATAAATGTATGTGTTGATTTAGGAATTCACTCATCATCATTAGATGTAAAAGAGTTAAATGGTCTTAAAAACAAATAACAGTTTGCGTATTTTAGTATACTTTAATATACACCGTCTCCAATACAAGTATACACTATTATATATATACTTTATGAACAGGATTTTGCCTTGAATCATTATTATCGTTTTAAACAACTAAGCGATTGTCGACACTGATGCCTTACTGCATAGATGGTGTTCCTCCCCGTACGAAAATTCCAACTGTAATACAGCTGTAAAAAACCCGTAAATGAGGAGTAAAGTCACATTTACAGGTGTAAACCGCATGGAAACTGAATTTGAGCAGGAAAAGAATTGATATTTACAGGCGTAATTTCTTATTGTGCAGGCGGAATTTCTTATTTTACAGGTGTAAAAAAATCCGACTGTAAATTTCAACTTCGAATACTTTCATGACTTAATTTACAGAGTGGTGCTATTTGGACCTGTAAAACCAATTACACCTGTAAAATTGAACATAGAAATTTTCTGAGCCTAATTGTGTAGAAAGTTAACAAATTTTATACACTGCTGTTAATTTAAACTTAGGTGTTTTTGTAGAAAATAAAAGATGAACGTGGAAAACGAGTTTAAAAATACTTTTATCAAGTACTTTATAGTAGCTGTGCATTAGAATATATTTTAAAAACTTATTATTTCACTGTAAAGTTAACATTTAAATTTAAATTATTCTTCAATTCAAACTCTTTTAATAAATTGACTTAAATTGAGAAAAAAAAAATTATGTTTAATTTCAGAGTTAATTTTTGACAAATAACACTGTTGGTTCTTGAATAAATGATTGCATACAGCAAATCAATTTTGTTATAGTTCTAATAAATGTAATTTCTTTGTAATATTTCTAAATATAATCATGATAAAATTTGTTATATCAATAGTAAAAAATCCTAATTTTATAGCAATGTACATCTATATCTTAATGAACAATAGGTAAAGTGCTGAAAAGTTAACCATTGTTACATGTTAATCAAAAATTTTTCTCTCCATGAGTCCAGGTATATCACACCCTGGGCTTATCAGTTCATTCAAAGGTCAGGCAATATAGCTTCCTGCAGAGTCTAAGCCAATCAGCTTCAGGTTAACATTAATCTGTGTAGGAAATTCAAATGTAGAAAAAATGGAGAAGATTCATGCAAACATGGTAGTTTCTTAAGCTTTCATAATTTGGATGGATAAACCTTTTTCCTAAGGTAAGAACACTTTCAACATGTATTTTTGATATATGACACAGTAAAAAGAATATAAATTCAATATGGTTGTGATTAAGTATACTGTTTCTGCAATTCTGGCAGCATTTAAACAATGTCTGTGTTATGCTCTCTGAACCTCCATTAACACAATGTCTAACTGGGATTCTTTGAAGCCTTGTGATTGTAATACAGGTGTGTAATTATATGAATACCTGCACCTGAGTTCTATAACTTACCAGTAAAAGCTGCATTTAACTTTATATGTACTCTTCTTGATATAATTTTCAAACGGAGCTATCTTTATTTATCATTGGTGATCATGTGGGTGTGTATGTATATGCCTTATGATATTATTTTATTACTATAGCTGACCAATGTTGTGCCCAGTGTGACAAAGATTAGGATCCCGTGTGACCAGACAAGATATGATGGAAAAATTGGAACTTTAAGAACATGAAAGGCTGTCCCTGCTACATTGTGGGTTGCTAAATCATCTTTTATTTCATTGAGTTTCAACTTTGAAACTTTATATTTTTATAAACACATGTAGACATGAAGTAAAAATATAAATGTTTTATAACAATAACACTTCTAATATCTAAATAGCATTTCTAATTTATGTACTTAGCTATAGATCATGGCAGTAAATGAGTAGTGATGAGGAATGATAGCAATTGTTATTTGTGATTGCAGCTCAAACTCCTAGAACACAGTCATAAGTCTGATAGACGGAGATGTTAAAAGGGAGGCGATCTTAAAAGAATGTGGTGCTCTGCAACAAGGACAGTGCATTCAACTGAAAAGTGGACCAACTTTCTTTTTAATATTTGTGCATTACTTTTGATAATGATCTCGTCTGGCATTTTCATTATCCAATAAATTTTCCAGCATTTGAGTTACGCCTCAATCCACTGTGCGAGGGGAATAAATAGATTTCAGAAAAATGTTTGAACATTAAGTGTCAATTATAAAAAGTGACTATAAGAAATGCCATACAAATTTGGGTTGTTTAATTTCATTGTCTGATCTCCTTTACCTTTTTAAGTTTTTTAATTCAATAAAGATTAATACTCTTGTTAAATGCATGCCAAAACAAAAATGACTATAATGGTTTTTTTTATGGTTTTTTAATTATAAACAAGAATAAACCTGTAAATCTGAAATTACGCCTGTAAATTCTACACCTGTAAATCTAAAATTACGCCTGTAAATTCTTCGCCTTTAAATCTAAAATTACGCCTGTAAATTCTAGACCTGTAAATCGGAAATTACACCTGTAAAATATTGCTGAGAATTACGCCTAATTTAAATATTATGCGTCATTTTAGAGGTCGTTTACACCTGTATTACAGGTCCTTTACACATGTAAATGAACTTTGATTAAAGTGAATTCCAGCTGTAATTCTTAAAATTACAGATGTAAAATCATGAAAAATCACAGGTCCTTTACAGGTCATTTACAGGTCTTTTACAGTTGGAAATTTCGTACAGGTCGTTATCACCGTAAGCACAGTGATAAGCACTGTCACATACCCTATCCATGCCGATACACGTAGAAAAAGTGCGATTATTTAAACAAACATTTAATCGCAAATAACATTTATATATATAAAATAAAGTAATGCAGACGTAATTTTTGTAGCCTGGGTTTTCATAACCAATTGTCCTTGACAAGACTACTAATTGCAACACATTTTACGTGTTACGAAACTCACTACAATCAGATATTTTATGGTGGGTTTATCATTCACAAGAGATTTATGCTCATCTGATTTTTAAATTAACTGAGTCATTACTTTTAATTCCTAATTAAGTATGAACAATAAGAAAAAAAAGCTGATGTTATATACAGGGCTTACACTTAAATGGCAAAATGGTTTGTCCTTGTACTTTTCATCGTAGTAGAGCTATATTTAAACATCATTGGTAATGCACTCAACCACAGATACCTTTATCACAATAACATTGTGACTAGTCTCGGATTCTATAATACCAACAAAGTTATAGGTTAAAATTTAATTTACCTGATGGGTTCCATGTATACAATATCCAGGGGAGATATGCCTGAAACAAAGTGTGATAAACATGAAGCATTTATAGACTCTCGGCTTTGTTAAGTATACAATCATATATTCAGTAGCATACCAGTAGATGTTAAAAGAAAACCGTCATTGTTTGGGTACTGTACAATTTTGGTAAAGTACGGAAATATGTGGTAAATATATATATATTCAGTACACATGCACTTTGTTCTTGTAGGCCCAAACACTATCGATGATTAATTGATTCATTACATTATAAGTATTTGTCTTGATAACAATATTAATTATAATTATCCAGATAATATAGCTTGGAATGTTTATCTACAAATGGTAACACAGAGAATAGGGCATTAGAAGAAATATTTAATTCAGCAATATCACAAGATAAGAATTTGATAAATTAGATCATATTTTGCCAGTGCATATAGTATTATAATCATTATATAATAATCTATGAATATATTCTGCACGTTGATTCCAATCCCATGTTAAGAGTACACTAAGAAGATGACATTAATTTACATGCATATTACATTTAATACATATGCGGTCATCTCGGCATATATTTCTTATTTCTTCAAATTTAAGGTTTTCTTTACGTAGTAAGTAATATCCTTTACTTATTGTTTTAATTAAAGATTAAAATTCGACTTTTTGCATTTGATTGGGATATGGTATGCAATAGCGCAGTTCAAAATGCTGGTGGAGTCTTTCGGACTCCAACCATTTTGAACAGCCCCATTGCATACCATAACCCAGTGAAATGCAAAATGTCGACTTTTAATACTTATATTAACATTTATTTAAATGTACATTTCTGCTTAAATAAATATATTATTCAAGAGCATTTTTTTTCTTTCTCTCGTTGTTCTCAACGTTGGATAAATTTGAACAGATATAGTAACCTAAATCTTAAAAAATGAATGCACATAAAAAAAGTTCCTTATTCATGGGTTTAATTTCTATACTTTCTTAAGGAAAAGTGTATTTTAACAACGTATTATAACTGTATTACAACTAGAAAAATTCAACTGGAGTTATGAAAAATTAACAATAACAAGAAAACAACAAAATTATCGCCACCTACAAAGTTATCTTTATATCTCGCGATAATACGCGATACTAGCGTTTGTAAGTCACGAGATTCCAAATTGGAGAGAAATTCCAGTCAATTTATTTGTTGAGCGTTATGTTGAAGAATCAGTTGGTGTATGAACCATGTTATAATACCGTGTTGGACAAATCAGCAAGTGCATTGTCATTTCTTCGGAAGTTAACATCAGATGAAACGACATCTGGACGGTGGGTTCATGAAATCAAAATCTACATTAAAATCAATCAAATTATCGTTGGTCATTTCGTTTTATCTGCTTTGCTGCATGTTTTAGTCTTACAGGTTGCCAATAATTTTACTACGATTTCATTTAAAAAAAAAGTAGTTCCGTAGTAAATATGCCCCACCCATTAGTATCATTAAGTCAATTACAGGACATAAGTATCGAACAAATGCACGCGATTTCGATGGGAAATGCCATTGCACTTTATACAGAAGTAATGTGAAATTGATAAGCAACAACCATCGTTAAGGAAGGAAGTGTTAATGTAAATATTACAAAATAAACATTTTTCAATCGCATAATCATGTGCAAAATCAACAAAGAAGATGTCATCATTTGAGCATTATTGTTGTACGTTACTTTCAAAACAAACTAAACACTTGTATCTGTATGTTTGTAACATTTGCACATTTAAATTAATTTACAAGGTCTAGTCAACATTAAAAAATGTGATTTACTATGATCCAATTGGCTCAAAATGCAATTATGATCCCATTTGTAATTTCAAATATCATTGGCTTGAAGAATGGAATTAGTCATTTTGCACAAGCGCGTATTATTTATATCAATCAGACCAAATGATCTTACATTTTTTTCATAACGTCAAAATAATTATATTCCAGCAATGTTTTATATAGTATTTCTATCATTTTGCAATGCCCGCTAAACTAATCTAATGGACCGAATGTCCTCAACTGCCCCTCTAAATATTTGTACGAACAGTCATGGATTAACGTTATCCACCAGAAGACGCGTTGATGAATTTTCTGTATAATTCTCAGGCCTGAATACACCAACTGGAAGGAAACATATCGGTATCGCTGGACTATATAGGTGACCGCGATAGCGAATGTCTTAAATGTGATAGTGTAATGAATAAAACTTACAAAGCAAACAATCTGTATCCATCCCATCGTGACGAATGAATTTTAACTGGTCCTGTCAGGCTTAACACTTTTGTATTCTAAATTTATTATACCAATTTTGAACATGCAGATCGAACACCATGTACAAAAAGAGCTGATTACCGCAATCAAATATGACAATGCAACAATGACAGTCAAAGGTTGCTCTTTTGCACTTTATTTGCGTCCTTGTTTCAATGCAGTTCATGAGATGTATTCTGGTGTTCTGACCTTAATTATTTTTACGCAGTGGATTGAGAGTTAAATAAGTGCAACATCATTTACATTTTACTGACCACTCCAACGCGGTACCTAACAATCCTTGATAAACATACCTAGTTCTGTATATAGTATGTATGCACTGTGCTGTTTGTGGAGTTTTGTGATGTTGTTCCATGTTTCATGTTTGTGATTTTTTGTTTTTATTTTTATGTCTTTGGTGTTTACCGGTGCCATTTAACGGGGTTTATGTTTAAACTTTTTTGCTACTGAGCTTGTTTCTGTAGTTTTTCACATAAATATCAGTAGACACTTTTTCAACTTACATATACAATACATTGATAGAAATCAATAGAAGAAGACTATTAGTATGCATGTACATACACTTGGTCATGAGAAATTGTATGTTCATCGGTAAGATGATGATACTTAGTCTTAGTTCAATACAATAACTAAGTTATGTTGTCACAGTATGATTCATAAATGAAGTGCACTCTTCCGAGGTTAAAACTGAATATATGAGCCATAAAATCAATGCGTTTGAGGAATTTAAACAATATAAGATCTGGTCACCATTACAAATTATGGACACCAAAATCAATGACCTCGTGCATGATAAAAACAATTAAAGTAAGAGATGGTATTGTACTTTTAGCGGTATGTTGACAAAGTTCATTAAAATAATCCGAAAGGTATCTCGCTTTCTGAGGTCTAAAAGGGCAGCAAACTACTAGTGTAACAATGCATGTATGTCACAGGACGTGTATTGATTGTATTTAATAAATTAATAAAATATATTAAATTTGCATTAAGGCAGGAGTCTTTTTATTATTACATCCATCGTATTCCAACTATTCTTATTTCCTATATTTCTACTTTTGTCCTTACCTTGGTCCAACTGTTACTCCGCCCTAGGTTTCCTGTGATCACAATTGTTCATACTATCCTGTCACGCGTGACTGGTCATCAGGTGTCGAGTGTGTTAATCTTTGCACTTGCCATTCTGATTTTATAGTGACCAGTCACTGTCTTCATAATTGATATAATAAAATATCTAGGGTATTATATATTGTTTCAGGTTAGTACATTTTTTGGTATATGATAATCATAGAATATGTGTTGTAATAGATCTTAGTTACAATTGACAGCTGATGTAATTATGTCTTTATATGAGTATTCTACCTATAGAATTATATAGCCTGAATATCATTTGCATTAATATCTACATGTGTATTATTCGTATTTTTGTTATGCATTTGTTAATCGGCACTTGACATTCTGATTTTATAGTGACCAGTCACTGTCTACATAATTGTTATAATTTAATATCTAGGATATTATATATTGTTTCAGTGGTTATTCGTCAGTCACAAACGAGCCCTTATTACAAATCAATTCCGACTGGGCTACGTCGACATTGGTGCCAAACGATTGGATTTGTGAGAAGCTTCAACGTCATGGACTGAAGTGGAAATTTGTTGAGACATAACCACATTTTGTACATCAGTGTACATTGCACAGGTGTATCTGTGTTCTATCTGTGTTTACCTGGCGTACATACATTTCCAATACTCGGATTTAATGAGTATTCTTTCATTCAATGTCGTGTTGTAATGAAGGATTTTCATTGGTTCATAGAAGTGCTGCATCATGCACCTGACCAGGTGAACTTCATAACATTGACCGGAGGAGTGTATCTCATTGTACGGTTACAGTGCGCGAATATGCACTTGACCCGGCGACCTTTCCCGCCGTGAAAAAAAAATCGTTTCTATTGGATTAGCCTCTAACGGCTTGCCATATTTGGGATAAGATATCCAATATACCTTTACGGATATAAACATTGTCGCGTGTATGCTGTTACGTTGGGCCGTTAACTCGATACGTCGAGTTGGATTTACTTCGTGAGGAGCAGCGGCTCTTCGCGCAGGATTGGGCCACATACATTTGGATTTATATTTCACCTACGGTGAAATTGAGTGCTTTGACACTTAGCTTTGACAGTGTGCATGTGGTACGTGGTGTGAATGTGTTTTTTTTTTTGTGTTTATGGATCTATGATTATACTGGTAAGATTTGATTTTATTCATTATAATATTCAATTTTAGATGTATATGTTTAAGCTAGTTTGCTAGACTTTGATATTAGATTTAATTGATTGATTTAGCCTTTCATTTACACGTGCATTAGTACTTTTTTGCTATAAGATTAAGTGTTTCACTTTTTTAAGGTGCTAATTAAATTGTTGCCTCAGATTTTTAAGGTTTGATAAATAGGCATGTAGGTTCACTCGCACGATACTAACTACCAAATTAATATATCATTGTATTTTTTCAAGTCCTCTCATTGATCTATTCATGTCCACTTATCCACCTGTATCTGTATATCAGTCCCGATAGCCCAGTGGTTTTGTTGAGAGCTCGCATCCTAGTCTACATTTTTTTTCTTAGATTTTTTTGTTTTGATCTTTTTCTAATTGGATGTTAAAGGTACATGCATTAGGATATTTTGTGCAAATACTATATCACAACATTGAGTTTATTTCAAATGTGAGATCTTAACTGAATTTACATTAGAAATAGATCGTTGCGTATACAATCCTTGCAAAGTAGACTTATACAAAATACGCTGAAACCTTCATTTGGTTTTTTTTTGAGTTTGCGTTCCTTTGAAATATTGTAAAAGTTTGCAAAAATGATTTTCTGGAAGATTTACATATATTTTAAGAATTTGGTATCCGAGGTTTAAACTATTGATTTCTATCGACACAAGGGTATAGGAGAATAAGCCGATAGTTGTAAACTAGTAGTATCCTGTATCAATTTAGAGCGTCTGAAGCGATAGCTTTGTGGCTTAGACGGTAGCGTCGTTAGCCTGAGTTCGACCCCGGCCAGAGACCGGTTGAAAAATATAAAGTTGGTAGTAAAATATTCAGCAGATATGTGTATGTATAAATGTTATGCTAGCTTCTATGAAATACTAGGGATATGATGTACTAGTTGCTATGGTGTAGGTTGGTACGATAACTCTACAGGTAACATGAAATTATCGTGATAGCCAATAATAGTGATTGTGCAAAATTGATTTGCTTTGTGTGTATTATTATTGATTGATTTGAGTGTATGTGATTATCTTTATTGTGTTATTGTGACCAGTGCTGTGAATCAAACTTTTTACAGACACATTACCAGCGACATAAAGATATTGTGTATGAAGTGTATGTAGTGTTGTTTAAATTGTGAATTATGGTTGAAGGATTAAGTGAACGTGAAAAGATATTGATTCGTCGGAACATAGTGAGAGGTACACGGTTAAGTGCTGAATATGACAGAGGGAATATCGAAAGTGCAGAGCGTGATGTTAGGAGACGTTTTAGTGAAAGTGAAAGTGAAAGCTATTTGGGTGCATATGATCATGGTGCACATGCTTTTGAATGGGTAGATAAAGTCAAATCTCAGATTTGAACACGATTTTCATGAAAGTACTTCAATGGATATACGTGCCATGGAAAGAAATGTGGATTCACATATCATAATGAAAGTAACCTAAATTATATCGATGCTCATTATGCAAGGTTAGAACAAACTTTGCGAGAGCTTAGATACGATGATGATTTGCATAATCAGAAGCTTACAATTGAGCGTATGAGTAGATATAAGCGACAATTCCATCGAGGAGAGGGGAGAAATAAAACAGTTAAACGTTTCAGACACTTTGGCGAATTGAGTGAGACAGAATTGAAAGGTAACTATAAAGCTTATGATATGAAGTATGATGTGATGAAAGATGTTAAGCACAAAAGTGTTCAAAATGAAAGTCATCGTGATTTAAGGATTAAAATTTGAAGTGTAAGATTGGACCAAGAGGAAATTAAAAGCCAATCAAGTAGATATGAGCGTGAAAGTTTGAAACTAAAACAGTTACAAATGGAGGAGGATAGAGAACACCGATTCATGTTGGGAAATAGACAAGATTGAACTATGAAATTGAAATGAAGAGAAATGCGGAACATGAGTTATTAGAAAGAATAAAAGTATTGGAGCAACAAGAGTTGGAACTGAATAAACGAAGGAATGAATATGAGAGAATTGAAAAATATTTAGAAATGAAGGTAGTACATGAAGAGAAATCGAGTCAAAGATTGAAACTAGTTGCTTATTGACAAAGCAGATAAAAGCAAAAGTGAATTAGATGATTCAAAGATAAAGAATGAGGAAAGTTCACTAAGATTGAAAGGTACCGAACCAAAAGTGAAAGCTGAAAGCGTTGAGTATAAAGTTGGTTCACCAAGATACCAAACTTTGATGGAAAGAATTTTGAACAGTGGATTCTAGAAAGTAATGCTTACTCAGATCATGTTGGAGTACAAGCAATTATAAACTCATTGCAAGGAGATGTAAGACAAGTTATATTGACTCTTTAGCCGTCTGCTAGTGCTGAAACGATAGTGAATAGGTTGAAAGAAGTATATGGAAATGTGAAAACAGCTGATAGAGTAGTAACGGAATTTTATTCAGCAAAGCAATAGGAAGGAGAATCGTGTTCGTCTTGGGGAGTAAGAGTAGAAACATTGTTTCAATAGGCTGTTGAAAAGGGTGAAATTGATGAAGAGAAACGAGATAAGAAGTTGAAAGGATGATTTTGAAGAGCATTGAAATCTGAAAAGTTACGGATGACCACTAGAGTGGCATATGGAAGTAAAGACACTCATTTGAACGTCTAAGGAGAAAAGCTAGGTCAGAAGAGGAGGAAGAGAATAGTGAAGTTAGAGAAGAGAATAAGCAGCAGAGTAGTGCATCTGTAAATCAGATAAGGGATGAAAGTTGAAAGAACTCTTAGAAAGATTGAAATCCATGGAAATTGAAATAAAAAAGTGGAAAGGG
Source organism: Mya arenaria (assembly GCF_026914265.1). Classification (NCBI taxonomy): domain Eukaryota; kingdom Metazoa; phylum Mollusca; class Bivalvia; order Myida; family Myidae; genus Mya; species Mya arenaria. The sequence continues at coordinate 59,847,007 of NC_069132.1, read as the reverse complement.
CAAACTACTGGTTATAGAAGAAAAACATACAACAGTAACTTCAGTAGACCTTTAAGAGGAGGGTACAGAGGTGGAAATAGAGGAAACATAAAAAAAGGAACAGAGAAGGATAAGAAGTCTTTAAACGAGAAGAAGCATTCATCGGGGGCACGACGGAAGCGAAAAAGTAGATAGCCCCATCAGAAGTTCAAAGAATAACTTACATGAGAGATAAGTAGGAAAGTCAAATGAGAACTTTGTTGAAATGAAGGAAAGATAGTAAAAGCGTTGATAGACTCGGGGTCTTTAATAAGTACACTTTCAGAAGAGTTTTATTTGTCCATGAATAAAAAGCCTTAATTTAAAGGCCTAGAAGAGTTTAAATTGAACGTAACAGGAGCGAATGGTCAAGAGATACCAAACAGTGCCCATATTGAGGTCAATGTAAGTCTACCTAACACTGATATGCCACCATTAACAATACCTCTGCTCATTGTTAAAAGCACAGAGTATAACAGAAAAGTACCTGCAATAGTTGGCATGAATGTTATTGGTTAAAGTGCCGTGTGATACAAATGCGAGAATGTAGACGACATTCCTGATGAATGGAACATGGCATTTGAAATGTCGTGTTGTTCAAGTGTTAGAGTAGTAAAGACTACGAAAGATTTTTCATTTCAGCCGATGGAAGTGAGAACTGTTACAGGTCTAGTATAAAAGACATCGAGGGATATATTCAACTGTAACACAGAACTTTGATAATGCAGGACCAGATAAACCCACTATAGGTCCAAGAGTTATTACACTAAGTAACCCAGGGAAAACTACAAGAGTTTCTGTATGTGTATGTGTTACCATTCAGCAAAGGTTTTGAAAAGCAAGGCTAAGACGCCCATCTGTCAGTTACACGAGGTGAAAGTGCTTAGATCAGCACCGATTTTTGAAAAGAAAAAAGACGCCAAAGAAACTGAAAATGAAAATGAGATACTTACTCCTGAAGTTCCCTCAGCAAACTGCACCTGAAAAGGGAAACATAGATAAGCTTAAGTCTGGGGTCTAGAATTCTATTAAGCGAACCGTATGCCTTTCGGCCTGTGTAACGCGTCAGCGACGTTCTAACGCCTTATGGAACGCTGCATGGGAGACCTCAACTTGAAAGACTGTCTTATCTCTCTGGACGATATCATAATCTTTAGTCAGGACATCAATAGCCATCTTGATAGATTCGATGCCGTATTCCAACGCCTTGCCGAATATAACCTGAAGATCAAGCCCAGCAAGTGCGAGTTCTTCATAGAAGAGACTACGTTCCGCGATCACGTTGTATCAGCTAAGGGGATCAAGGCTAATCCGAAGAAGACGGAAGCCGTCGAGAACTGGCCCAAGCCTAAGTCCACAAAGGAAGTCCGTCAGTTCCTTGGTTTCGCCAGCAATTACAGGCGTTTTTTTCTTGGATTTTCGACCATATCACGGCCCCGTAATGATCCTTTGATTGGTCAACCGACCAACAAGAAGACGGGTTCTAGGACCTCGAGAAAGATCAAGAAGGTACAATTCCAATGGTCAGAACCACAGCAGAAGGAATTTGAGGAGTTGAAGGCACAGCTTACAAACCCTCCAGTATGGGCGTTCGCGGATAACAGCAAGCCGTTTACGGTGCATACTGATGGTCTTGGTGCCGTACTGTACCAGCCTCATGATGGGAAGAAGCGGCCCATAGCGTACGCCAGCAGAAGTTTGAAGCAGAGCGAGCGAAGTTATCCAGCGCACAAAATCGAAATCCTTGCCTAAAAGTGGTCGGTCACTGAAAAGTTTCACGACTATCTTTGTGGCGGGAGATTTGAGGTTGTGACGGATAACAATCCGCTCACGTACGTCAACACCACTGCCAAGCTGGATACCATTGGACATCGATGGCTCTCTGCGCTTTCCAACTATGATTTTATGATCTCGTATTGGAAGGTATCGAATAACCAGGATGCTGATGGCCTCAGTAGGAATATTCCGACGGATGTTATTACGCCGTCAGTCATGCTGCGACAGCAGAGACAGTAACGCTGTCAGAGACGAAACGCGATCCGGAATCGACACCAACCAGTCATCACGTGGATATTACGGATGATATACTAAGTGCCCATTGTCTTTCCTCTACGGATTGGCACAAGGCACAAGCCCATGACTAGACCCTCTCACAGATTGCAGACCATATATCACACGGACGCTAACATCAAATGCAACGACCACACCAAACATCATCCATACATGGGACCCTTACATCCAATAAGGCACACTATAAATCACAAATTCGTATTTCAGTATAGTTATGTAAGGCTGGTTTTATTCGCATTTCACTCATTTTATATAAATACGTGTTGTTTAAGAACTGTTTTATCAACTTCATTTCAACGTTATAAGTTGCGTTGGGTTCATCATATTTTAGGCAGTTACCATGGGACGAATTAAGGATATTTTGGAGTCAAAATATACTCAGCTGCTAATAACTATGAAAACTTAAATAAATAAAATAATAAACAGTATAATAATAATTGGAACAGCAATCGTTGATTATTGAATGAATGAATGAGTGAATGAATAAGTAAATGAATGATCGAACGAACGGCCGAAAGTATGAACAAACGAACGAATGGACGAACGAACAAAAGGGAAGGATAAATGGTTAGATGGATGAAGAAATGAATGCAGTAAGAAACAAACAAATGGAAAATCGCGCTACGTCCGAAGTTTAAATGTGCCTGCAATACTGAAAAATATTTTTTTCCGGCTTCAATTGTTATATGACTAGTTTCATAATATGCTTCTTTTAATGTATGTTCTTATAATTGTTTGATAGTATGATTAACATTTTAACAATATTCTATGCGTTTGAGGGGAAGTTAATTTTTAAACCAAGGATGCACTAAGTTTATGGTTGGAAAGAAAATAATGTTGTATTTTTGCTGCCTTCGACTCAAAATATATTTAGTCCTGCCCTAGATTTTAATAAAACATACCTACTGGTAGTTATGTATAAAGTATGTTAGTCCTACTTTTATTTACATCAAAATTTAAAAGTGAAGCTTCACGCGTGATTTTTAAAAGTTGTTCCGAACATACCGTATCCACTGTTGTTGTTTTTTTAAAAGCTTTGCTTCATCCGAATTAAATTGGAAGGAAATACACTAACTTTAAAAAAAATGAAAAAGAACTTGCGCTAAAATTTTAAGGGAATGCAATGCCTGTATTTACGTGTGTAATAACGGTGATCATGAATCTCCCTTGGCAGGTATTTATCGCAGCACATGAACGCATGGTTGTTTAACTATTAAAAGAAACTTAAATGACAAGTTACTTTCCTTGTATGCTTAGTCTAAATATCACCACAAAAGCAAAAGATTGACTATTAACACACCCTAAACTATGATCATACATTTTCAATTAACCAAATTGTTTAAACATTATGTGAAAAACTGTGTATCGAAAAAAACATACTTCAGAGACAATAACACATTCCGTTTACTGAACATTTGTACAGTAATACATTTATAATTATACATGCTTGTAAGTTAGTCAGCGTATTGTATTGTCGGGCGCGTAGGAACCCAAATTTCTTTAGGGCGGCAAAAGGATGAGTTTGGGAAGGGGAGTCCCCTTCCTTTTTATAAATGGTGCAATCTGGTGTATGTCAAGGAACGATTTATAGCAACTGATATTACTTATATGATAGTAACCAAATTATTGAGCCATAATCAGATTATACTTTCAATGATGCGTATGAGGCCTGCACAGGGAGAAGGATATTTTGACATTGATGAACAAGCATACATCAGATTTAGTTTTAACGTTCTCTAAGAAGACCATAGTTTTCGTATGTTTGTAAACCCGGTATACGTGCTCGTTCTTACAATTACATGTGAGTGTACTTATAACCTTGTGGCATTCAATAAAATGTTAGGGCGACCAATAGGCGTGGTATGATCTTTATAAATTATATGAAACAAGGAATTTTAATGCGGAAATTATGAATTGTTTGATATGTATAACAAACAATGACGGCCTTTTATCATGAATGGATGCATTATTCTTTTGACTGCTGCTTAAGTTTTAGTTTCGTGTATGCAATTGTTCGTTATCAGTTTTAATTGAGTAAATTTTAAACATCAACATTTTAACCAGTGTATGTTTTTGCTTGTGGGGTTGGCACAAACCGTATGGTCTTAGTCTTCATGTTCAATAAATGCGTGTCTTTGTTCATTTTTGTTTGGTCTTTGATGGACAGCAATTATAGAACAGTACACTTGATCTACTTGAATACTAGTCCGAATATTTCCTTTCCGTGTAAAATATATTATTTCATTCCTTTAATGTTTTTTATGTTTGTTCATAATACTTCTATTAGTGCAGAAACGTTTTCTAATCAATTGAAAATGAATGCATTTTGTTCAACAAGATGGTCAGTGTATATCACTTATGCTGATACTAATGATATTGTTGGTGATTCATGATGGTGGTGTTGATGATGATGAGATCATGTAGGATCCTTTATGCACAGATATAAATTATAAATTAATTAACCAATTATCTTGTAAATCATTAGAATGTTTTTGTTTTTGTTTAACTTGATTAACTGCTTAAGCGATATTTACCCATGGTTAATATTTTAAGCCATTCTAATTACGTCAGGAATATTTTATACATATGATATGAAAGTATATTTTATTTTGGCCGAAATAATGATGCATAATTATTACATACAAATGATTCAGAACAATAGCAGTCAATCACCCTTCAATCGGTGAAATATGAATAAAACACAATACATGTAGTTAAAAAAAATCATATAAACTACAATATTAATACAGTACATAAAAGGCGGGAGGTAGGGTAAAATATTAGACGACCGTTCCGCGACTTAATTTCTAACAATAAATGTGAGCGCCAAATAAAAGAAATCAAGCATTGAATTACCGAAAAGGAATTAAAGGTACTGACTGTACGAGAGTCAACTCCCTTATAATTAAGATTTTTGAAGCAAAAATTGCAAATTATGTTGGGAATATTTAAAACACATGATATGAAAATATATTTTAATTATTACTCACATATGATTCAGAACCACAGCAGCCGAATCACCCAAAACAAAATCTCGGCCAAAAAATAAATTGGCAGAGCTATACGTCTAGCGGCCTGAATCAAAAATTCGTCAGAAAAAAACCGTAAATAACGTTAATAGCTTCCCGACTTCCAGTTGCCAAATAATTGAACAAGTTCATTTGGAACTACACACTTAAAGTAAAAAGAAACACCTCCTTTTCTAAAAGCATGTAAAGTTGCTCAGAGGCTGCACATTCAGAAGTGAGTTTCATGATGCGTTTAAAAGTTTTTCAAGCTTACTTGCATCAAGCGGAACTTCAGAATGAGATTCTTCGATACAAAACTGAGGATCTAATGAGTTTGCTGGATTCAGATAACACATACTACTATATGCAGCAACTGGACATAGCGGATATTTGTCATTCTTATACATCGGTAAAACCACATTCTTGTCTCCGAATTGATTTGTCTTAGCGTATCTAAACAAAATCTTAAAAGTCATCTGTAAAGAAATATTAGAAATGTCGGGAAGTAAAGATCCCCTGAAAATGTGATATAAACGTACACCATTGATATAATTATTGACAGATTGTACAGACTTCATACTTTTACTTAAAAATTGAGCGTACAAACACAATGTTTTTACAGATACAGGATAGTCTTTTTGGTAGTTATATTCACAAAACAATAAAAAGGAACGAATTCTTGTCTTAAGATTTGTGTAAGTTCCAAGAGCAAAAGCTGATTTCTGAGTAACTTTTAATTGACGACGGAGACAATCAAGGCCATTTGTATCTTCGTCAGCAACATCTGATAATGAAACACAAAACACAATAATATACTTTTAAAGAATCTTTGTGGCATTCACACGAACTAAAATAAAGAAAAACAAACATTTATTTAATTATATGCAGGAAACTGGAAGGGAGAAATGGTTTAAGTCCATCAAATGAAATGTAGCTGTTTTGACAAATATAATATTTCAAAAAGAAATAAGCAATTCTGATAATGTAAACAAACAAAAAGCAGCAGTTGCCTCAAATACAGGTACAAGTGAATAATGTCTAAAGATGCAATACGCGCATCAACATAGACAAGCATGACCCTTTGTTTACAAATTATTTACTTTTGCTTTTAAATAAGTGAAACAAAGGAAAATATATGGAACAGTCAAGAAGAATAAATTCACCAATATCACCATAGAGTCTCGGTAAGGCTGATACTTGTTTGTTTTGTATTTTGTTTTATCTCAGATAGATTATAACACAGTTAGGTGTGGATGGTTGTCTTTACCTTATTGTTTCACATGATTCAGAATTGGACATTCACTGAGGGTAAGTCAACGACTGCTCATACTAATGCGACTTCATTCATGAAGATGTCATTCTATTTATCAGATTGTTTAAATGATCGGATGTATTGCCTACTTTGGCATTCGCTTCGCAGTATGAAATTAAGCGAATCTTCAGCATATTTACTTGTGTATGATTTCAGTTTGCAGTAAATATGTTGAGAAAAACAAATGTATGATTAGTAACTTATACTTAAGTAAAAGCCCGACAGTAAGAAGAGAGAAGGAACAGTTAGTACATACAAGACAGACCCATTAGTGATAATGTTATTTAGTGCCCGTTCCTTGCACTAACAATATTCATTACACAACACTTCAAGAGAATATAAAACAGTTGTAACACCATTGATATATCACATACATCACTGTAAAATTCGCATTCTAATGAGCTTTTGGAGTTACTGTTATGTTAATCCACACTGTGTCAAGGAAATGTTTATACATTCGGGACTATTTGACTACAAAAACAGAAATTTAAATAGTCAAAGTATATGCTGCGAAAACATGCTTACTGCATAGTAATTAACTAATAATAGATAATGTGACCATTTCGCACAGGGGCAATATTTTCCCGAGACTGATATGGCACTTGAGATGCTTTTTTATTTCACTTTAGCAGGGTATAACAACTAACATGGTTCTTTCAAGAATTCCTTCACCACGTTACAAGAGGCTATAGAATGCATATCATTATTAATCTCAGACATTTAATACCATTATACTCATGCTCAATACAAGAACCCTTAAACTGAAAAACATTGCAAAAAAACACAATTTGATTTGTCTAAGATAACACATTTCCATTTCAAAACATTTAGAGTTTCATCTTTATTTCCAGAGCGCATTGAATGGAGTTAAACAATAAAAAAGGAGTTTGAATTAAATTAATCACAACCTTTGTTTCCGATATTTCGGTGAATAAACTTACTTCTCAAGTTCTTGCTAAGTGATAAAATGCCATGTAATCATTGGATTACTAGATTTTTTTTCAAATCAATCAGTTGCTGTTGAGATTCCTGATATTCGTGACACGAAGAATATTTTTATTATATAGTTTAACTTTTAGCGTAATTCTAACGTTAAACGATTGCTGCGTCTTAAGTGTTTTTAAAACGATTCCTTATGTATGAACGAAGATCTATGCATGGATATGTAATACATGTTTACATCGTATATGCAGCACATGAGATAGGTTTTTTGAAAAATATTCTTTAAGATGTTTAACATCGTTACCTGTTTTAATCTAGATTTACACATAATTAATTTAGGGCTGTTATAAAAAAAATGATCTCTGTTGATTTGAGTCGTAAATTGAACTTATCTTAGTATCATTGTTTCATTATGGTATTACATATTTCTGTGAATCAGCATGTTTTTGAAAAGCAACACAAAGGTACAGAAATGAAACAAATCAATGCGTTGTTATTTGTAACTTTTATCTATCCTAAAGATAATTAAGGTATCGACATAAATTTGTTTTCGAAACAACCTCATATGTCTTAACGTATCAGATTCGCAGAAGCGCAGCAAGTAAATGATAAAGTCAATTGTCCCCTTGGAAAATTAAAGCCCTCACGTTCCTTTGTGTATTTGGTGAGTAAAGTTTTTCAAAGAATTAATTGAAAATATGTATATGAAAAGCTACAGATATAATCTAAGTAGCTAGAATTTTAACAATAAATCCCTTTTAATAGCACAGGGTAAACGCCAAAGACATAGAAAAACAAAAACAAAAAATCACAAACAAGAATTACGGAACAACAGAACAAAACTACACAAACAACACTGTGCATATATACTATATACAAAATGGGTAGTTTTTCACATAAGTATATGTTTATTACAAAATGTTCGCATATTCACACGTATCATCGAAATAACATTTCGAATACGTTTTTGCTCAAAATGACTCAAAAAATTATATTGCAACAATAATCAAGTACTTGTAAACAACATTCTAATGAAATACATACCTTTGTAATACAATCAGAATTTGAGTCGTTCAAAACAAGTCGAAGATTTCGCGAAATTTCTTATTCAACCCGTGCTTGTAGTGCCGCTGTTACTCACATTGATCATTTGTTTTAAAGTTATTTAAATGCCATAATAAAATTGTGTATAACGTTCACCTATATTAACGACGCATTCCAGAAAAGCAAATCAAACTTGTGTATTCGACAACCCCACTCCTGTTGAATAAATGTGTCATACCGGTGCAAACTTTTAAAGCGTTTGAATAGTGCTTTTAAGCTATCAAGTAAGTCAACTTATATCTTTTCTTATATCTTATTGACTAACTTTGCACTTTCCTCTCTAAAAACAGATATGTGTCTGTTTCCATTGTTATTGTGTTGTTGAATTATGTTGACAGGTTGCCTATTGCCTTTGATGATTTAAACATGTTTTCGTCACTGTATTCACTAGGCTTATCACTTAAGCATTCAAAAACAAAATAGGTGTTCTGTTTCCATACATAACTTTTTCAATGTCAAAAGCATATGTCTACTTTAACAATCCAGATCGATTATTGTTACGTGGAAAATCTACTATAGTGACAAATTACAGTGTTTAACTCTTGGTATGAACAAATATTTCAATCATATTGGAAAACGTTTTCTTTGTTATTTTTATTAATTAATGCTCATACCGCATCGGTAAACACTAAACAGCGCTCTCGTCTTGCAAATATATGATTGCAGAAATATTGCAGCGATATTCACTAATATCTTTAAAAAATGGTATGAAATAAATCCTGCATTTATAAACATTGTTTTAAAAACTCGGGAAATGGGTGGAGTAACCGGTCACCGTTACATCAAATATCCATGTTAGCGCTCTTGCTTCTCACATAGGCGACCTTATTCGATTTTCGGCCTGAGCGCATGCAATTTTTGTTTATATTCAGCAAGTTGGACATGTCGGTTTCCTGCGAGGATTCCGGTTTCCGGAAAAACAAAAGGCCACACTCTCGCGTAAAATCTTGCCAACAAAAGTGATAAATATAATGTTTTTATATTAACTTATCTCACAATCTTTGTAAAATAAATAATGTTACTAAACCTCATCCCATAGCCAGGATTTTGTAAATTGCATTACTACTTTCCCAATTGAGATATTTATGATGAGATACTCGGTAAAGTTAGATAGACCCTGCCTGTGTAAGATATCTAGATTTTCAACCTACACGATGAGTAGTTCATCAGCAGCAATTTTGGTAGCGATTGCCGTTGACAGGTACCGGCGTATTTGTAGACCACATGGTCCACAGTTCAGTGCGAAGGCTTCAAAGTATATAAGCATTTGCTGTATTGCGCTCGCATTGTGTTTGACATGGCCCTAATCACTGTTTTATGGCACGCTTAGAGTCAAATTAGGAACTGTCGAAGGAACGGCTTGTTTACTGGAGAATAAATTCGATAATTCCATACATCCCAATGTATATTTCGTCGTAATGATGGCAAGCACGTCGTAATATGTTAGACCCTATCTGTGTTACATTACTTCGTCGGCATTCAAGTTTGTAGGCATAGAAAATGAGATTGAAGAGAAAACGGTAACAAAAGGCTGCTCAAAACTTAATGATACGTGAACCAACCGTCAGTAAAGACGACACCTTATTGCAAGATTCAGACTCCCAAATTTAGACAGTGACGCTTATCAAACATAAAACTTAATCGAGCATCAATCACAGAATCATATAGAGTCATATAGAGCTATTGCCACTACCTGTAGGAACATCCAATAACGATTTATCGTTAGTTACTTTAGACGAAAGTATGGTGACCAGTGATGGTAGACTTACCGTCAGATCCACTTCAGAGGTGTAAAGAAAATCTAAATGTAATAAAGAAAGACAACGACTCAATAAAAACGGATTTACCAAGCAGTGTGTCTGCGAGACTCTCTTACTAAATCGAACGGCTCACAGTGCATTCATTTACGTGTCCGCATAGGGCGTTCAACATTAATGGTGTATCTCATCACTTTAGCGTACATTGTTAGTTTCTTACCGTTTTATGTAATAGCAATTATTCGCCAAACGGACAGTACTTTTGTATCACGAATGGACGGTGCTGGCTACATGGTATACCATGTGTGTCTGTGGTCTTACTTGTTGTCTAGTGCGATAAATCCAATAATATACTCCTTCTGTAATTCTCAATATAGGATATTTTGTTTTAATATGAAAAAAAAACGTCTTAGAAGTAGAAGAAGCTTGCTATAAAATTTGATGAACGATTTAGTTGGGAATTAAGAAAAGGCCATCTCGTTTTTAATGGAATAATCACAATATCGATAAATCGCCATCTCGTTTTAGTTGGAATATTCTATATCGACATAATTTACGTTATTCTTTAATTACAACAGCTATATTATTAAATGATTACTTTTTATCCCTTATTCTAGAATAAAGCCAACTTCAATTTTGAGGCAATATACTTTAAGTCGAAAGTTGAATATGCTTTTATTTTCGAGGCGAAATTTATAATTTAGGTCAACTCAAATTGTAAGGCAGTAAAACACAAGATAAACATGCTTTTTGTGTTTGTGTGGACAATTTATAGTCATTATTCTCAATGGTCGTACACCGTTATACCTTGCGTAAATCAGCAGATAACGAATTGATTGTTTTTTTGTATTTGATGATTCTCGTTTTAAACTTTCAACAGTTCATTTAGCTCATTGTGTTACGTTTTTGTTGTAACTTTGGATGTTTATTTACGGCTAACTTGAAATAAATGTTAAAATAACTTTGCTTATTTATGAATATTTAAAAATGGTCTTTAGGGCTTCTTCCTATAGTATTCATTGTATAATGAGTCAAGTCTCACTCTGGTTAATATTTATTCGTAGCTGTAATTTGCTTACAAAAGAATAGCGACGACTGCGGCGAACTTTACGATGAAACAGGTTTAAAAGTATATCATTGCTCTACAATTAATTGCATTATTGATATATTTCAATCATTACACAGTGGTTATACTCCTGGCAAGTGTTTTGCATTTTCATTGGTTAGTTCAGGTCCGAGAATGAATCTTATCAACGAAGCATATTCTTTTCTTACATAAAGTAAATCAAGATTGATAGAGTTATGCACATTATGTAAAAATTGAAACAATTTATTTAAAACAATTCTAATGTAATATCATTTAATATCATTTTTATAACTATACTATGATTTGTAAAATTTAAATACATATTTTTTAAAGGAAATTATAAAAGATAGAGCACGTTTTTGTATTATCCGTAAGGTTGTCATATAAATGTGTAAGTTGCAGAAATTATTGTTTAAATGGTTCAACACTAGAAAAATAATCAATTGTTTCTATTGAAAACCAATGTCCATAAATTGTTTTGTGTTACTTTCAGGACATAGTTTGATCTACTTGATATATTCATACAGAACAATATAAAGGCGACATGTTGTGCATTTGAATGTATGAACGGTCCTTATCTTTGTCACAAATGGATATTTAAGTTCCCAGAGCAACAGTTGGTGAAGATGACAATCCGGGTTGAACAATGTATTATTTGCTCAAAAACATAACTATCATGTTTTTATACAAACAATTGCAAAAGAAATCTGATTCCATTTTTCAAACGATGTCATAATAGTATTATGTTAATATTCCTATATTATAATATAAACAAACACTTTCAGTATGCAAATGTAGTTAACATATACTAACTTACCAATTATGTTGGCGTTCAACTATCAAAAACATTAGTCTTTTTATTCAATAAATTATGAACATAGCATACAAAAGAATGGTTAATGCTTTATCATTATATTTCAGGATTAAATATATAGCGTGCAAATATCAACAAATTAAAAACAAACTGCTGAATAACCATTATCAATAAATAATTAATAAATCGATTGTATCGATCTTGGGCAATTATGCACTTGATATACTCATTTACTTCAGGTTAATATACATGGCAGGGAATGTTTTTTAGGCTAATATATTTCGAAGGGTAATTGCCAATATATTAGTTAATCTAGAAATTGTACATGACTTTATGATGCACATTCCTCAACATTTATCGTTTCTAGCTGCATGTTACTAAGGGGCGTTATGCACCGTATTTCCTGGCCTGATATATCCAAGACAACATTTAACTGTTAAATGTTATTATGAAGATCATTTTTAAAAGCTGCTTTATCTGAAGCTTTCAGCAAGATTATTTATTCCATGGCAGTTGACGATTGAATAAGCAACACATGTGTAATGTCTCCTCATATTCATACGAACTATTAGTTTCATAACAAGGTGATTATTTTATAAATCATTCTTCAGAGAAATCATGTTTTGACCTCCTACTTTATGGATTTGTTTAAATTGTTCACGTCTGCTTTATTCTCATAACAATTAATAAATAACTGAACGCAATATTAACTGTATACATCATGTAAACATATTAATCTGGAAGTAAGTTTTTTAAAGTCGTCGGCAGTAGGTTGTGTTAATTAAGATTACGATTTTAGCTTGTTTTATTATTCCATCAAAGCTCCGCTAATATATTTATAGTCCATAATGACGATTGCCTTTCCAAAGAAAATACAATAAACACAGGATTAGCTCTGTATACATTTCAGTATCTGGAAGAGTGCAATAATTTAGATAAAACAGGTGGAATATCACAGTATAAAATCAATATTATATACACGGATCTGCTATATCCACAGTTCGGGTCATACACCTTGTAGAACTATTTTCTCTGATAATCTGGCATATGTTTAAACCAGATAATTGGCAGACAAATGCACGGTGTCAGTTGTTGTTTTTTTGGCAGAAAAAACATTATGATTCCGGAGAGCATTAATCTTAATTTAAAATCCCCAGAACAAAATCAGTCTGAAGCCAATAGGCATATTTCAATTTTACGAAATAAATATAATTATTAAACGGAGGGGCAGGTTTTTAAACGTTAGGGAGGAATAAAACTGGATATTAAATATTCATTAACTATTACTTCAAGACATTTGCCTAAAACCTGTATGATCGTTACTTCTTATATGATTCTCTAAATGACATCAGAGTTCTGAGTTGATGCAACACGATCAATTAACACCGTCGAGAAATGGTTTTCATCCCGTGATGAAACAAGCACTTTGTCAGCATTATTGCACAAATGAAATATATGACATAACCGTACCGGAAATCGTGTTTCGAAATGGAGAAGTATGCTGTTGTCAGAAAGTAAGCCAATTACCGCGGATAGGGATAAATACGTACTTTGACGGCAACATTTACGACCAAATATTGATAGTGATGTAAAACGATTTTATGAACTGATCTGCTATAACCACAGTTCGGGCCATAAACCTTGTAGGACTATTTTTTCTAAGAGAAAAGTAACATAAAGATTTCGAAGAGCATTTATCGTTATTTAAAATCCCCCATAAAAAAAAACTGAAGCTAATTGGCATATTTCAATTGTATGAAATGAATACAATTAATGAACGGAGAGGGGCATGACTGCAAACGTTAGGAAAGAATAAAAATGAATATTAAAGTTTCATTTTCAAATCTCTTCAAGACATTTGCCTAAAATCTGTATTGCTTTCACTGCTTATATGATACTCTTAATAAAATCAGAGTTCTCAGATGATAAAACATGATCAATTAACACTGTCGAAAAAATGGTTTTCATCCCATGTTGAAACAAGCGCATTGTCACAATTATTGCACAAATGAAATAGATGACACGCACTACCGGAAAGTGTGTTTAGAATCGACATGGAGAAGTATGCTGCTGTCAGAAAGTAAGCCAATTACCGCGGATAGTGGTGAATACGTATTTTGAGGGCAAATTTTCAAGCAAATGTTATGTAATGCGTATAGCTACGTTGATTGCGAAACGTTTAGCATTCATTCCTTTTTTTATTCATTCTATATTAGACGTGTTCACCCCTCAATTGAAATCTAAAAAAAAACTAAAACATTTGCTCTTACGGGAATGTTGACTCGTTTTCCACGCATCTGTAAAACAATTGTCCAGACTGTATATTTAAATAGAATAAGAAAGGCTTTCGTTTTAAGTATAGTCAATACAATAATAAAGCTAATTTATTTATCAGTGATAGTACTATATAAAATATGTACCAATGTTATTCAAATTATCACAAAACGATAGCTTTGATCGTTTAGATTTTTTCAAACAACCACGTGTAAAACAACAATACAAAAAAATATGGTTTATTACTAAATTTCGTGAATTCGAGAGATTGATTTGGTAAATTCCACACATATTCACATATTCATGAAGATGATTCAAGGATTATGCCAAACACATTCTTCACTTTCGTTGTAATTCATGTATTATGCAATACATTATTACTATTTGGAAATATTTTCTTACTGACATATTGTTCTGTAGTTCATTCATTCGTTCGCCAGTCATTTGTTAGTCAGTCTATCGGTTTTCTCCTTACTCAATCGATTAACTTTTACAAACTAGTTTACTATTTCTGAATTACTACATAAGCTAGCAGTTGTCATATACACATTACAACTTGCAGGCCTTATTATATTGCAAAAATATTTTGTTCAGGTTTTCTCTCAAAATGGTTTGTTTGTACAGAAGTATCATCATAATTTGAAAGTAATATATATCTAGTACACATATATGAGCTCCTGAACATGTATTGTTTCATTTAGCTGACTATCCTTATATTTATACAGCACTGAATTTGTCCTTACTGATTCGGAATCCCTTACTCGACTGTATGTTAGTGCTGGGGTCTTACTGTACTCAAGACAAACTCAGGAAACAAGTGTTACAAGGTAACATGTCATGTAAATACACTGGCATGATATTTATAAAACATGTTTTTTTCAGTTATGTAGTATTCTTGATTTAGCATACATATTATGTTTTGAGTATTAGATGTAAAGTAATAAAGACGCTATGCAAAGCATGTTTTCTTGTCTATATCATATCATACGAGTACTTCTTCCTAATTAATTATCTGTAAAAAAATGACGATACATATAGTTACACGCGTTCACGTCTTTATCTTTGCACTTTACGCTTTGAAATGGAACGTAAATTACCTATTTTGGAATGTTTCAAACTTAAAAAGTATTGTATGTATATTAGTGTCTGCTTTAAATTTTACAATTTATGTTGCCGCTCATAAAAGTCAATTTAAAATACCAAAATAAAACGAATTTAACAGGCATCCAATATGCATATGTTTTGCATCGGGTACCTTAATGCGTTGATTGGAGGCATTTGCGGAGCAGTGGCGGTGGTTTCGGGGTCAACTGAGTCCGTGCCTACCACTTCCATTTGGTCGGCATAAACCTAATGTATGTACACTTTTTAGATGGTTTATAAATGTTCCTGAATGAAGGATTGAAAACAACGATGGTAAGCATGTCATTTCAATACCACAGTGGTATGCAATTTATTGACAAAACGTATTAGTAACTCTGTGTTATCTTTGGTAAATGTGTTTGGTGTATTCGGTATTGGCCCGTTTTAATAAAGATCTACGTCAATCTGAGTCGTAAAATGAAATTATCTTATTGTCATATAACCATTGTCTGGTGTCTGAAACTGTAGGATCTTGCCTTTAAGTATGGCATTGGCTGGACATTTTCTTTACTTCATAACCGAAAAAGTATGCACTGTTTGAAATGTTCCTGGTCTGTTTTTATGTAGTTAGACCATTATCCACATTCTTAACATGAATGCTTTATAAAAGTGATGACTATTCTCACTTAAATAAATTTTTTATAAAAAATGTTTTAAATTGACAAACGCTATGCGACCTTTATAAATAGTGTAGGACTAGTTTTTGGCGGGTAAATGGTAAAGGATGTAACATCATTAACTGAGGTTAATAAAATAGAACTGTTACTTACTACCATGGAAAAGAAATATATTTTTATTGTTATACATTAAATCTACGGTGAAAAATATGTTTTGGAAGCCAGGATTTTTTTAAATAGAGTGAAATAGAAAATAGACCATTCTCATTGTATTGGTTAGAGTTTATTAAGTAATTTCTTCGTGAATAAGTAAGGGAGCGGAGTATAGCGAAGTGACGGTGGATTCTTATGCACGACTGAATAAATCATATACGACTAAATGTGAGCCCTTCCCAATTTTGCATCAGCAACATTAAGCCGTTTGTCAACCGAAAGGACCTGTCGATCACTGCCTGGTGGGACAATGCGATAGCGTTATCACTGAAATTGCGGCTTTGCATAAAATACAAACAGTATGCATGGCTAACTGCGCATGCGCATTTATAGCAATTCATTTGATCATACATAGTTGTTTTCAGAAAAATAACTTTCTAGACGAAAAAGAAACTTAACATTATAGAAATCTAGCACCCATAATTGGCTGAAAAGGTAGGACAAACACTAAGCCTACGTTAAAGGTTATGTACAATAATCACCATTTTAATTCACAAATTAAATGTTCTACAGAATAAAGGTCTTCATCAATGAATGAAAGGACTTCCATATTAGTGTCAGAATATAACCTTTGTAATAACGTTTGTTTCAAATTGAAATTTACCTCCATGAAGATTTGCAGGTAAGACTTTCTGCATGATTCATAACATATAGTTATGTTAAAGGCACACATTAAAAGTTGCTGCAACAGAATATTTTGCTAAACGTGTTATTAACGTAAGTGCCTTTTCATATTTAACGCTTTTAACTTTATAGTTCACAACCATAGAGCATATAGGTTAGTAGAGATGAAATAATGAAACTATGCGCCATAAACTTCTTTTTAAATATAGAGCTATGTGGTCACATTTTCCACTGTTATTAGGGCGCAAATAAATCGCTTATACCTGTATCCGTACCTTATCGTTCACATATTTTATGTTTGGTGAAAAAAGCCAATAAGTATATCACGATAATGCACTGTATTTTTGCATCGACCGATATTGTGCGCTTTTATTTTTCATTAAACAAGCAAAGGATATCTTTACATCAGATCAGGTTACAGTTATCTGTGCATTATCTCTGCAAGAAGACAGACGATGAAAATTTACTGTATTTTAGTTGGAAATTTAATCTGTCTTTTACTGACGCCATTAATACGGTTGAATGCTAGAAAGGATTTACCGAGGAGGAAATGATGTTTGAGAAATGACAATAGTAATGCCATATCGGCGATAGTCCAATGTCCGATGTGAAAATACTTTGCAAACCAAGTAGCCCACACATGCACGGACACGTGCAAGAAGTGTTTATCATTTTGTCTAGTGTCACAACTAAATTATTACTGTCAAATATTAAATAATGACGTGATAATTCACGGTCACCAAACAACAACGAAAGCATGTATATGTTTATCCCACGACTTAATAACCAATTTGTCAGCATAACAGCACATCGGAATGCAAATGTGACAAGCACTTAACGGTAATTTAACAACGAAGAAAATTAGGATGTTAATATCTTTATGAACAAGCATTTCCTCTGTAAAATAGCAGAAAAGGCAAATGTGACAAAATCGTCACGGTCATTAAACAACGACGAAAATAGATTCATTCCACGACCGAACAAGCAGTTTGTCAGCATAAAAGCACATCGGAAATACAAATGTGATAAACGTATCACGTCATTAGCCAACGAGGGAATAATGTATATGTTCATTCCATGACCAAACAAGCAATAAGTCTACAAAATAGAACATCTAAAATACAATTGTGATAAACTTTCGAAGCTCTTATCGTCATGGCCGTATGTATTTTGACTTATCTCTTTACCATTCAATGCATGTAGCATATGTGTTAATAATCTAAATGAAATTGAGAGTTTCAGTAAATGCGTATGCTATTTCGATAAGACATATTATTACACTTTTATTAGATAATCAAAATTACATAAAAGTCGAGTGATTCAGTTTTACCGCATGCTTTGAGATTAAAGCTCATAAATATTAGCTCACATAAAGATCAAAAGCAGGATTAGTCTTATCTTGTCTGTTTAGAGGAGAAAACGTGTACCTTACATTTACCACGCTGTATGAACTATAATTCACTTATGTTCTTTTCATGTCCTGATTTTCTAGGAATTTGAAATGTATATAAAGGCTTCTTGCATGACGCCTCTGCAGTTAGAAATATTCTGTATCACTACTTATTTAATTGCATTTCACGATTGAATAAGCAATTATGCACTAATTCCTTACCAACTTTTCTCAATTACTGACAATGTGATTATCTCGTAAATCAGTTTTCAAAATAGTAATGTTCGATTCTCCCACCTGCAAGTGTTTCTTGTTAACTTTTCCAAGTCTTCATTATTTTCACAACTCACTTACTTCACATATAATTAACTATATCCATCTAGTAAAAATATTTGAAAATGAAGTTGAGCTCTTCAAAGATGTTGTCAGAATGTCTATAACTATAACCTGTTTATTAAGCTCCAGGCAAAAGTTCGTAGAATGCTCCAATCAATGAATCACTAATTGCCAGCATGTTGACCTATGATTTAGAGTCAATGATAATGAGACAGACTTTCCTGAAAAATAGAATGAACACGAGGTTAATTGTTTATTCATAACAATTTCTGGAGGATTCAAATTAGTTACATATTACAGGTTGAAAATCATATTTTTATGCAGCTATTATATTTACAGTATTACTCAGAGAAAGTAGAAAGCTATTAGCAATAATAATAATAATAATAATAATAATAATAATAATAATAATAATAATAATAATAATAATAATAATAACAATAATAACAATAATAACAATAATAATAATAATAATAAACACCATTGCAAATTAAATTAACACAGAATCATATTTGCAGTAAGCATCACTGAGCTTAATATCATTTCTTAGATAGATTAGAAATGAGACGATAATTTTAATGTTCTAATCATGGGCCATTTGATATTAACATGTTGATTATAATACACCATAATACTTTATGTAGAAATTAACTTAAGTCACAGTAACACTGATCGTTATGCAACTACAGGCTCATTCTGGTTGTTCAAAAGATATATACTAAGGTTAAAATATGAAAATGTTAAGAATTGATTGACGCCTCAGTGTTGCTTGTTTTTCTTACACATTTCGTAAATTTAACAAATATGTATAACATTTCAATGTATATTTCGTAAGTCTGATCTCAATCTCAGTCTCAATAGGACAGTGAAAATACATTTGCAAGATCAGTAAACAAAAATTCAAAATTAAAACTTGTTTAGATCGACAAGGCAACTCAGTTTACCACAAAAACATATTTTAATCAAGATTGTATATTTTGTTGTTTTTATCTAGAGCAAGAAATAGACTTGAGTAATTGGTAAAAAACATTCAGTTGTACTCAATTTACCCTTTTCGCTTTAAATGAAAATAGGTTTTAAAATATTGATCAAAGGTTCTTTTATATTCTATGACAAAATGAGCTTAAAAATATTTGTAAACACATAAACGGTTTAAAATAAATCCTATGGTGGTAAAATGAGTTCACCATATTAAATACCAAAAACTGCTTTCATATCCAGATAATGACGCCAATCACGATGTTCTATCCTTAAAAAAAGGGTAATATGTATTTAAGTTATTTACTCCCGTGAAACCATCAAATGAATAGTAACCGCTTTAAAAAGAATAAGAGTTCAAATATTGTTTTGCCTTTTTATCAAGCCGATTGTTAAAAGATTTTAATCAACTCATTCTATGAGAGAATGCACATCCACGATTTTTAAAACAATTTGTCAATTAAACTATATTATCGTATAAGACAAACCTCTTGGCTCAATAACGCAGTATTCAAATAGGTTTTAGTCATTAGACTAAGTAAATATTAACATGGAAATACAGTTTTCGACAAAGTGATTTACCAATTCAAAACACATTATTGCTGGCTTTTCAGCTAGCATTTTTAAATTAATAAATTTCTTCACGAACGTGCAAACAGTCTCACATTTATATTCTCCCTAAACAGTCGTATCCTATCTCTTAATCTACAATAGTTGCTCTCTCAAACATTGGCGGCAAATATATTTCGATTTCAGAAAACAATCAGTGTACGCCTGGCTGTTTGGCTAACGTTTACGTGAATTTATAACATTGTTTAACAGAATTGCAGAACCTAACATTGACAAGATTCTAATGACAGCACCAGCCATTGACGAATGGTTAATTCGTGTTATTTTAAAATAATGTGGGGTGTAATTTTAGGCTCTTTTAACGTCACGCAGTTGTCCTTATACAACGATTAAATAAGCTACAACAGTATTACAAATGATGAACCTTGGTGAATTCCAAGTGTCTTGCAAGTGAACTCAATTGAACCAGGTATGAAACGGCTTAGACAGAAGCGAATGCGAAATAATCTGTGTAAATATATATTTACAGGCCTTCTCCCTGTAACTTCCTTTCCATCAAATGATTAAATGCAAAATTGAAAACGTTTTCAATAAAAACTAGTCCATCTTACGAAATTTTTTAACAGATACTTTTATTTACAGTATTGTTTAATAGCAGGTTTGATTTTCACTAATTTTACTTATCCGATAGTTAGTTTCAAGCGCAAATTAAATCGCAGTGAGCTTTTAAGCACGCAGTAAGCTCTTAAGCTTGCAGCAACGAGTCAAAATGATTATTTGCAATTTAGTGAATAGCCTAGTGAGATGTACAGATTTATACCAGATTTTATATGCATGCCTTCTTGTTTCGGAACTACGAGAGAGTGCTGCACTGTCCTCACTTTGTAAGCCTTTTATGTCTGAGACAACGGTTATTATGCTGAGTATTTAAAAAATGCTCACTTCACGGAAACACTTTAAATTAGCAGAGAAAAACCATAATACGTCCATGTTCATATCAAACAGTAGCACTGCACAATTATATAGAGCTCTGTATGGATGTGGTCACGAGTACTGTAATAGATAGTCTAGACCCGCGAAATAATTATATTAATAACAAAACTGGTTTAAATTTGACATGAGGTTCCCTTCAAAATATTATAATTACACATTTGAAAACGGGATGTTTTTTTCCTCGGATTTGTACATGTATATCAAACTGCTTTATATTTGGATCATACGAGTGACGTTAATGTTTTGGTATAAAAAGTGTATAATTTATCGGCTGTTATAAATGATAAGAGTATAAAACGAAGATCAAATGCATATACAGTAACCGCTAAGTGTGTCCTATGAAAGAGATGCGTCTATCGAATAACTTTCGTTAGTTCTTTTTGCTTCAAGTCTCCCGGGTGATGCCTTGATTTGTTCTCCATTGTTATCAACAAAGAGAGGGGTTTTGAAAGTTTGTAAGCCTTCAAAAATTCAGACTTCCGCTTAGGGAAAATATTGATACTTAGTAACTGATGCCTTTGTGGAATATTGATGCGTTTAATGTGTAATAATGAGTATTTCAGATTCCATAGAGAATCATGAGCGTTTTGCGTTTGTATATTTGTGCCTTTAGACTTGACACTTAGACTTCCTTTTTTCGATCCGTGGTGTTATTGCTTTATAAATGATATCAACTTGTTAGTTAAATCAATAACGTTATCCCAGAAAAAAAGCTCTACCGCCTGTGATACCAATTACTCTATCCTAGGTAATATAGATCCAGTGCCAATAAATCAAATTTCATAAAATATAGCTCCACCATCAGTACCGTCAGTGCCCTTAAAAGGACCATGAAGGATTTCACCTGACTTCCGCAAGATAATAACAATGCGTCGGAAATTAGCTGTAACACAAGCGATTCCCCCGATCTCTCGCAATTTGTTCGCAAGTTACCTTGAAACAAGTTGTTCCCCCGATCCTCCGTAATATTTTAACAATGTTTTCTCCAACCTCAACAAAAAAGCATAAGTGTTGTCAAGTGGCCAGGTATTTTTTATCACTGCTCTGCTCTTTTAAATTAAACAAATGTAGAGTTATATACACATTCCTTTTTCTGTTTTAAATGAAGAACTCCATCAAAATCGTTTTATAGTTCTTTTATGTATTGTAAAACATACGTTCATTGTGAATTTGATAAAAAAAAACCATATCATATGATTTGTTCGACCTTCCAGACACAAAATCACTACTCTTGGCTATTGTATGGAATTATCGTGGACATAAAATTCCTATCAATGAAAGCAAAACAACATATTAAATGCTAATTCATAAAACGACGTTAAAAAAGACCCTTCAATGTATATGTAGTCGGTGTTTTTCGAATCGTGGTGTTATGCGTGTAACGATGTAACTCTAAAAGGCGTTATCGTTGCGTAGTGTTAGATGTTGGGATAGCGCCGAGATAATATTTTAACTTGTGAATATCACGTCAAATTTTAAAATAGTTGTCCGGTTAGCGCAGTGGTTAACGCACTCGCCTCTCACCAAGACGACCCGGGTTCAATGCCTGTCCTGGGCACATGTGAGTTTGGTTTGTGGTCACCAAGACGGATAAGTGGGTTTCCTCCGGGTATCCCTGTTTCCCTCACAATACAATACCACACTTTCGCGTTACATCGTGCCAACAAGAGTGATTAATGTAATGTTGTAATAAATTGTTTCACAATCGTTATAACATAGATAAGTTTAAACTTAATAGCAAAATACTGAAACATATACAATTGAAACAAAAATGAATCATTTGTCTAATTCCATTAATGTTTGAACATAATAGACAAACTAGAAGCCAAATCTAATACGAAATTGTTTAACATAAACCGTATGGCATCAAGTACAGGATACAATAAGAAGTTTATACATGGAATTATCTTTGTATCAACTTATGTTGAAGAACCCTTTGGCCCGATCCAATCTGGTTCTCTTCCATTTTTAGTATTTAAAGTTTTATTTATGTTTCACCTTCAATAAAAGCCGCATTCAGCAGGCCTCACAAACGTCCGGATATATTTTAGATGATAGTTGAGATTTAGTGAACATCATTTCACGACGAGTAAGAGGAGACAAGTTGTATTAACAACATTATATTGTTAAACTTCGGGAAACCGGAGTATACGGAGGAAACAAACATGCCCGGCTTGACTATTAAGCAAAATCACATGCACTCAGGCCGAGAATCGAATCCCGGTCGCCTAATGGAGAAGCGAGAGCGCAAACGCGGATATTTGATGTAACGGCTACCCTCTACTCCACCCATTACTTGAGTTTTTGAAATTATGTTTTGGTTTGTTGAATCTGTTTGCTAAAATCTTGTTAAGATTACCGCTGCAGTATGTCTGCAATAATATATTTGCAAGACATGAGTGCTGTCTAGTGTTAACCGTTGCGATATAAGCATTAACTAATTAAAGTAAACAAAGAAAACGTTTTCCAATATGATAGAAGTATTTGTTCTTACTTAGAGCTAATCACTGTATTTTGTCACTGTAGTTGATTTTCTACGTATCAGTAGTGGGTCTGGATTATTAAAGCTGCACTCTCACAGATTGAACGTTTTGACAACTTGTTTTATTTTTTTTTGTATTGGAACGAGCAAATGTTTACAAAAAACTCATGGAAACCAGTTATATAAGACTGCTGACAAAAAAATTAGATCGCAAATTTGTATATTTAAGCTCAAAAAATGATGTTTTATGCATTTTTTCTTAAACCGTTAGTAATGGTTTAAGCCATAAAACATTAATTTTCGAACGTAAATATGAAAAACAACCATCTGATTTTTTTCAGCAATCTTATATAATTGGTTTGAAGATGTTTACCCAAAATTTCTATCTTTCCAATACAAAAAATAAAAAAAAGTTGTAAAAATGGTATGTCTGTGAGAGTGCAGATTTAAAATAGACGCATTATTTTCACATTGAAAAATGTATTGGAAACAACACAACTATAATTTGTTCGAATGTTTAAGTAATAAAGCCTAAACAATACAGTGACGAGAAGTCAATAAAAAACTTGAATAGAAAGATGCCTTACTTGATAGTCTCAAAAACACTATTCAAACGCTTTAAATGTTTGCACTATATGACACGTCTATCCAGGTATGTTCAACAAAAGGCACACAGGTTTGATTTGTTGTTCGTTATAAATATTTCAGTTTAGTATGGGATTTAAGATAGTATGAGAAATATGATTAATGTGAGTATCAGCCGCACTATAAACACGGGTTTTATGAGCTTGTGTTTTAAATTTTATTGCATTGAATCTGTTAATCAGTTTAAGTATTCTTGTTTCTAACATGAGTTTAAGGGTATTAAATGTCTGAGAATAATAAAGATATGCATTTTATAGCTTCTTGCAATACTTTGTTTAAACTTCGTGCATAAACTATTGATAACTTCGCAGTAAATACCTTTGAATAGCTTTTTAGTGCGTTAGTTTGTAAATTATCTTGATGACTAGCTGAAGATCAAAGGCGATATCATTCTTTGTAAGTTGTATTTGTTTAAAGAAAAGGCATGTTTCAACTTAATTTGCTGAATTTAAGAGTTATTAATGTCTCCGATATACCGGGTTTCCATGTCTGTATAGATAAATACTGTCATATTCCATTTGTTATGCATTGTTCAGAAAACCTTTGTAATTCGTAATTGTTTATTAGTAGTAATTCGAATGCATGGATTATTAAATAAAATTCTTTGCTTTATGCACTGTAACCATTATCCTGCACTTATTAATAATAATTCTAGTTATAAACAAAATTATTTGAAAAGTACTTCACAAAAGGTACGCCCACGATTCAAATTAACTATAACTCATTTTAGTGGTTTGCGCGTAGATTTTGTCAGAACCATTCTAGCAAGCGATAATGTATTGGAACAAATGAGGTACATATCATTCCAAGTCCCTATTGTTCTCATCGTATTAAAGGCTGTTTGTAAAATGATGAAACCAAGAAACTTATAGTAGTTATGTTTCCACTGAGTGTCGAATCGCTAAAAAACATATTGGATTCAATGATTCGCAGAAGTGTTGGTGTCGAGGTACGTTTGACTGCAAAAAAAATGTGTCTCTTTTTCTGAGAAGGGTCATAAATGTTCGGAGGGTAATAACAGCTGATTTTGTAAAATATATTTTTCCTAAAGGCAATCGCATTCAACTGGTGCTATAAAAAAGACAAAGTTTGCCACAGTATCGGAACAGTTCGTTATATGAATTAGATTTTAAGTATATAATACGCATTGCACCTTTAGAAAAAACAACAACAATTGCAACGATTGTTTTAAAAATAAAATCACATTTGTGAATTTCTTCTACCGTTTATCAGATTGCTCTCAAATTTTATATATATCTTACCAAAACAATTTTTGCGGTTCTACCTTGAACAGCTGCGTTCTTCATTAGGCTTTAATTTTGATCTAGAGCATGCTTTTTATGATGTTGAACGCTGTTAAATTAAGCAAAATCTCAAAACGTTTTATGAATCAATCCAATTCACATTTAAATGACATTTTCACTTTGTTATCTGTATGTATCAACGTGTTTGCAGTCGGCATTCCATGCGCATTTCAATAATTTTAGTAATTTATTAAATTTTAAAGAATGTGCTCTGAGAATAAGCTCGTCAAAAACTGTGGTGCATAGCGCCTCTACAGTTAAAAATGATCTGCAACACCATTACCTTCATGGAAATTGGCGATCAACATGAAATATTCACTATTTTCTTTTAGACTGCTTTCTCATTTAGTTATGAGGGGATTATGCTGTAAATTCGTATTCAATAGAATAACGTTATATACTCCAATCTGCAAGATCTTCTTTTAAACTTTTTCAAGTCCACCTTTTATTACAACAAAGCATTGACTTCCACAGAAAAAAAACATATTTAACTTGTAAATATGTGAATATGAAGTTGAGTTATTCACAAACGTCGCCAACATCAATGTTAATAGTATAACGTGTTAATTAAGGTCCATATAAATGTTCGTAGTATGCTTCCATCAAAGTTACACTTATTGTGACCTTGTTGACCTTAGCTTTATAGTAATTAATGATGAGACCGACTTTCCTGAAAAATATAATAAACACGGGATTAATTTGTTTATTCGGTACATTTTCTAGAAGACTGTGATTTACCAGATTTAACAGGTGGAACATCATAACTTGCTTATGATATATTGTATCCCTCATTAGTAGGAAGCTACACACTTTTGATCACATATACCTAATTGCATGTACGCTCGAGATTCATGTCTTATTAAGGAGATGAAACGCAGGGAAATAAAAACAAAAGCAATTAAGTTGAATTCAAACCTGTATATTTAATTTAACATTGATTGTCTTGTTATTGTTTTAATTTTGTCAGAACGCTACTAAGAATTAAATCAACATGTCGAAAAGTGATAATTTATGATTTGTCAAAATATTGTTGCCATAAGCATTTAAATTTTTACGTAAACAATCTACAAAAAAATAATGTTTTATTCTGCCTGCGTTGTTATGAAGTCATATGACAGTCTGTTTCCGGTTATGGTCTGGTCGTTCTATGAACATAATTGGTAAGAACAAAATACTGAAAGTTTTCTTAAAGATAATGAAATATTTTTAAACAATTCTGGAAAAAATGAACAATTGGTGTAATTAAATCTAATAAATTGCGTGACTGATGTTTTTGTTTTTTTTTGTATTGGGGAAATGAACGCAGTTGAGCTGGTTAAAGTACGCTTGGCATTTTAACCAGCCAAACAGCTTTCATACACCGATAAGGACATCAATCACGCGTTACATACCTTATATAAAGGGTAATATATTTTTAAATTATTAACTCCATGTAGACAATCAACGTAATAGCGTTCAAATCAATTACTCTCTGAAAAATCAAAGGAAAATTAACATAAAAAGTACAATTATATTAGTTTTTGTTTTTGTTTTTGTATTCAGCCGATTGTTAAAGGATTTTAATCAACATATTATATGAGATAATGCGCTTTGAAAAGTGTTAACACATACACGATTTTTTTTAATAATTTGTCAAATAAACTAAATTATCGTAAGTTTTTTTTTATCAATGAATCAAAATTCAAATATGTTGCAGTCATTAGACTAAATAAATATTAACATGAAAGCAGACTTGTTACGTAAAGTGATTTACAAA
The DNA here is from genome assembly GCF_026914265.1 of Mya arenaria. Classification (NCBI taxonomy): domain Eukaryota; kingdom Metazoa; phylum Mollusca; class Bivalvia; order Myida; family Myidae; genus Mya; species Mya arenaria. The sequence continues at coordinate 59,819,570 of NC_069132.1, read as the reverse complement.
TTCGAACCACGTTATTGTTTGCCTTCCACCAATCAATATTCCAGAACTAAATCTCTTAACTTGACGAACGTGCAAACAGTCTCATATTTATATTAGACCTAAACAGTCATTTCCTTCCTCCTTATCTACAATAGTTGCTCTCACCAATATTGGCGGAACATATAGTTCGATATCAGAAAACAATCAGTGTACGCCTCGCTTCTGGGCAAACATTTACGTGATTTCATATCTCTGCTTTACATAATTGCAGAACATAACAATGACAATATTTGTATGACTGTCACACCCATTGAATTGTTAATTCGTGTTATTTTGAACTTATGCAGGGTGTCCATTCGTGTTCTGTTTACGATACGTGGTAGTCTTTTTTAAAACTTGCTTATTTTAAATGTAATTGATGAGTATTTTAGATTCAATAGAGCATTCTGCTTTTTATAATCGTGCCTTTAGACTTGACATTTAGACTACAGGCTTTGGACATGTGGTTTTATTGAATTATAAATAATATCGAGTCGTTAGTAAAATCAAAGACTTTATCCCAGAAAATATAACCCCACCGTCAGCATAACAAATGGCTTTATTCAAAGAAAGTAACTCCAGCGCCAGCTACGCCAACAACTGTATCCTTGGAAACATAGCTCCACCATCAGTAATAAAAATTTCAGGAAAAATTACTCCATCAGCAATCTCAGTGGTTTTTAAGGGACCATAAAGGAGTTCCCCTTATCCCCGATAGATAATAACAATGTTTGTTTGCAAGTGACCCTTAACACAAGCGATTGCTCCGATCTCTTGCAATTTATTCGCAAGTGAACAGGAACACGAGTTTCCACAGATCCCCCGTAATATATTAACAATGTCTGCTCACAAGTAAATTCCTATCTTAACTTAAAAACATAAGTGATGTCAAGTGGTCATGGAAAGTTTTATCTCTCTGATCTGCTCTTTGCAATAAAAAAGTGTGCAATACACATTCCTTTTTTCAGATTTTATCGAAGAACTCCCTCATAATCGTTTCTTATTCATAGCTTGGTATTGCAAAACTTGTTTTTGTATGTATTTTTAAATATATGTTCATTGTGGACTTGATATAATTACATAGCACCTGATTTCTTCCCGAATTTCCAAACACAAGTTTTGTACTCTTGGCTAGTGTATGTGATAATTATGGTCATACAATTCCAATCAATGCAAAACTATATACTAAATGAATATTTATAGAAACGACGTAAATAAATATATTTTAATTTGTATGTAATCGGTGTATATTGAATTTTGGTGTAATGCGCTCTTGGTCAGTGTTTATTTTTCCTCGAAATATCCCGTCAAATTTTTAAAAATCTTAAAGGCCAGGGTAATAATATAAAAGGCAGACATTTATAAAAATGGCCACATCACTTGACCTCACAGAGCTGTCTGCTAGTACAGACTGCCAGTTGATTATTTTTCAAATATATCAAACTGCTCAAATTTGCAAGCTGGTTTATTAAATGTATCAGAAACATGTTTTGTGAACTTCAAGTGTCTAAAACAGCTTAAAATATTACTTTAACAAATTTATTTTATAACTGTCCAACAAATTCAAATTTCCCAGCAATATTAATTGATTGATTAATTGATCCTTTACATCCAACTGAATTTCACTACCAATTCCTGTCTGCTACAGGTTTACTATCATAGTAGGAGGTTGTAACTGTCATATGGTGGGACACATCCATCATCTGGGTGATATATACTATGAAATGGCTTGTTACAGCACAATTCGTGAATTGGTCATGGTATATGCAACTTCATTTATCTAATCTCAAATGAGAAACCAATGGACCAAATTCCACTCTGTCAGAATCATATTTCACCACAAGACATGTGAATGTTTACAATCCAAACTGCTGACCAGAGCAGACCTTATAAACCCGATTAACCACGCCTTCTCTGCAATATAGGCGTAGTTGCTGTCCGGTAGGATATTTGGGGTCATGCACCTCAACATATACAATTGAAACAAAATGAATTTCATCGAAATTGTTTCATAGTCATGGCTTTTTTTGCAAAATTCATTTTTATATGTATCGTTAAATATACGTTCATTGTGATTTTGATATAAGTAATTTACATCTGATTTCTTCCAAACACACGTTCGTTACTCTAGGCTATTCTATGTGATTATCATGGATATTAAATTCCAACTTACGTTATGTTATCTGCGCTTTATAAGTACGACTTTAATAAAGACATTTCAATGTATATATAGTCGATATGTGTTGAACTGTGGTGTAATGCGCTTCTGGTTCAGTTTCTGTTTTGTTTCGAACGCTGTCCCCCTAAATCTTCAGTTTTTTTGTTGGGATAGCGCCACGACCAATAATGATACAACTTGTGAATATAACGTCAAAATCTAAAATACTAAACATATACAATTGCAACAAAATGAATTCCTTTTATCTAGTTCCAGAAACAATTTAACATAATAGACGAACTAGAAGCCAAATCTAATACGATCTAGTTCAACCTTGACTATTTGGCATTAAAAACGGAATACAGTGAGAACGATACATACATGACCTAACCTTTACATGATAGATTGAAAGAACTCTTTGTCTATCAATTATATTGAATAAACAAAACAAAACACTATAGATTTCAGACAAGCATTACAATCCATCCTGGCTTACTTCTAATTTTGATATTTAAGGTTTCAATAATAAAAACAACTTCAATAGGAGCCGCATGCAGCAGGTCTCAAGACTTAAAACGCCGGATATATTTAAGGTGATAGTTGTGTTGTTGTTTTTCATTTTACAACGATTGTGAGACATGCTGTCATAATAACATTTATCACTTTCGTTGACACGATGTTATGCGAGAGTGTGGTCTTGTGGTGTGGGGTAAATGGGAGTACCCGTTATGTCCGGCTTGGTGACTATAAACCAAAATCACTAGCGCTCAGGCCAAGAATCGAATCCCGGTCGCCTAGGTGTGAAGCGAGAGCGATAACGCGGATAATTGATGGAACGGTTACCGGTTACTCCACCCATTCTGTGTATCATGTTGTTAAGATATCGCTGCTAATATACGCCCGACAAGAGCTATGTATATTGTTTACCGATGTAATATCAGCATTTATATGAAAGTAAACAAATAAAACGCTTTCCATTACGATACAAGTATATGTTTCTTGATGTTTAACTTGTCACTGTAGAAGATATTCCACATAACAATAATGGGTCTGGGGTAGTATTCAATAAGCAACTGAGATTGGACTTCAAGATTGAAAACTAATTGTTTTGATTGGCCTGTATATATAGCTGACCAATAGGCACAATGGAATCACTGAGGTGTGTCTAAGGATACGGATAATATCAATATTGAATAATGACCCTGGATTGTTAAGGAAGACACATAACTCTGACTTTGAAATAATAATGTATTGGAAACAATACACCTATGACCTTTGAATGTTTTGAATGCTTATAAGTGATAAATCCTAATCAATACCGTAAGGAAAACATGTTTCAATCTCCTAAGGCAATAGGCAACATGTCGAAATGAATCAACAAAACAATAACTACGGGAAACGTACACATATCCGTTTTTAGAGAGAAAAGTTCAACTCACTTGATAATTTCAAAAAAAAAAAAAACACGATTTAAACGCTCAAAATGGTTATACTCTGAAACATTTATACAGGTATGTCCAACAGGAGAGGGCTTGAGGAACACACAAGTTGGTTTTCTTGAAAACGCCATTAAGATAGGTGAACGTTATAAACATCTTAATTTTAGTATGGCATGATTATTGTGACTTTCAGTAGCATCATGTATGAGAAACTTCGCAAAAAACAAAACTTCCACTTGGATTTGAACGAGTGAAATTATGATTTTTCTGATTGTTTTACATAATTATATATTTTATCAGAATATTGTTAGCCATAATTGATTCCTTTTGCAATATCAGTGTTTGAGTCATATTGAACAAACACGTATTCGAAATATTAATTCGTTGATGTGTGTGAATGGGCGAACAGGTTTTAAACGTAAACTTGTTTATTTATTTCTTTATAGAAAAAAACACCTTGTCTTACCAAAAACACAAGGGAACGTGACCGTTCTGCTAATTGTTTTAAGGCTACAATTTACTTTATCGAATAATTGATGCTCTTCGTGAATCAGAGACATGTAGACCAATGAGGCCCGTTTAAAGAAAGGCCTTTGAATCTGTATAAAAGTTACAGATAATAACGCATCGATTTAGTTTTTTCATACCTGTTTGTTGCTTTTCAAAAATGGCTGAATTTAATAAGAACGCAGGCAAACCATTATCCGACCGATGATATTGAAAAGTAATGTTATAAGACATGAAATATTATGTGTATAATCTTGATAGATAGTGCCTCATAAACCAAGTTGCCCTTATTTGGTATCCATGGCTAACAGCAAAACTGATGGGAAGCAACATCAAAGTCGACCGTCATATACAGACGGGAATATGAATGCATAGGGAGCCGTTTGTAAAGAAAGAGTTTCCGCATTCACATTTTCTTCCTGAAAAATCCGTTTGTTTTGTTTCATTGTAATAAAAACAGCCAATGCCTGTGTAACAGTACCGAACACCCCACAAACACATTTTTCTTCATGGGTAGAGATGTAACCAGATTTTATTTGCAGAAATTCACATTTGATACATTGATATTCCCTGGAGTTCTAATTATCATCAATATGATTGTGTATAGTATTGCCGGAAATTTGGATTTAAATGTTGTAGGTTCATTGACCCAGTTACCGCCTTTTTATCTATATCAGTCGATTTCTATTTAAATGTTTCATTCAAGGCAAAAAGTTTGGTCGATGCTTTTGTTCGCACATATGTCAGAAATCTTAAAGTGCAATTATGGTCGAAAGTGATCACAATGTCGCACATAACTACGAAATTAAGTGTTGTGTAATTCCTCAAGCATTGAACTTGTCTTAACATTTTGGGTTCGCAGTTACTGCTATAAAGTACATATAAGTCTCAATTTCAATGTGTTCACCACCGAACTTAAAAAAATGAATAATTGATCGACAAATATCTTATTATACACTGGATGTAAATAAAATTGTTGTTCATGTAAATTATAGATTTTTGCTTGACAACTCTCTCATCATATCATGTATGTAAATAAAGAGTTTTCATACCACTTGTCTGTTTGTCTGAATAGTAAGTCTTACTTAAACATCCGTGTTCGTAATTTATTGATAAGTTTTAATGTATTAACCATGGTTTATTAATCACGAAGTGAAACGCTACGAAATAAATAGAAATATCACAGCGGCTCATAAATAGTTCTGATTGTCGTAATAATGCCACATTTATTTGTTTCTATATCTATATAATGTTCTGTCTGAAAGTGTTTTCTGTAGTTTACAATGCGAGTTTGATTCTTATGCATTCATCATTTCTAAATGCGTGTAAAGAGGCCGTATTTCCTGGCCCAATAATTCTTAGAAAAGTATAACTTCTGGATTTAATTACTTAGAGCTGTCTCAAAAGTTGCTTTATCTGGCAATTGACGATTGAAGAATTAACATAAATGTGCAATATATTTTCATACCTTTACGAACTATTTTATTCATTAACTAATGAGATTAATGTTTTATATATCACTCTTCAGAGAAATCATACGGTAATCTAATAAATGGATTTTTTGTTTGTTTTTGTTTTTCTGTTTTGTTTTATAGTCTGCATTTGTCTTGAATATTAATCTGAAGTCGAGTTCTTTAAAGTCGTCGCCAGTGGGTCGTGTTCACTATGCTTTTTTAGGTATTTGCTTGCTTTATTATCCCATCAAAGTTACGCTTATATATTTATAGTCCATACTTATGAGTGTTGTCTTTTCCCAGAAATATACAACAACACAGGATTAACTGTGTGCATATATTGCAGTATCTTGCCAATATTATATTATCAGACCTGTTTATAGCAACAGTTCGGGCCATACACCCTTTCTAACTTTTATGTCTTTGATAACCTGGCATATGCTTATACCAGGCAATATGTTCACATAAAATTAACATTATGAATCCGGAGAGCATTAATCTAAATTTAACTCCCTCCCTCCAACCAAAAAAAATAAAATAAATAGCAATCTGAAGCCAAACGGCATATTGTACGAAATGTAGACACTCAATTAACGCAGAGGGCAGTTTTATAAACGTGAGATAAGACTAATAATTCATATTAAATATCGTTTACAAATTATAAAGTCGAGAGGAAATATCAAGTGTTCATAAGTGTTGGGTTTTATGCATGATATTCATATTATATCTAATATCTAATGCGAAGTCATTATTCATATTCGCATTTCTACTTGATAAAAATCGTTTCTGTTTATAAATTCTCGCAATTCTTCTTTATAAGAATATGTATATATAATACTTCATTCTCAATCCGTGAGTATACTAATTATTCACTTATCTCAAAACACAACAAAACAAACAGTTTAGGAATAGGCAATGCATTTGGTGAACATGTACACAGTAAAAGGCAATATTCGGATGCTGAAAGATTGGTTACAGCGTCTAAACACAGCTGGATCGTAAACTTGGTCAATCGTGGTCATGTCCGTCCTTAGAGTCAGCAAAATCAATAACGTCTGGTATTTTATAAATCATCATGAAACAACTGGAACGAAGCTTAACATACGATAAATCATAAATAATAAAAGTAACAAATACGTTACTACCTCATGTCAAGTTATCATGCAGTGGAAAATGAAAATAAATATGCATATTAATAAAGCACATGTAAAAGCAAAATCACCTCGAATATAGGGATTGGATGGGAGGGGAATATTATAAAATTTATATCATTATTTGCACTCATTTGAAAATAACTTCTTAGTTCACCAAACACAAAACCTCGAGTGACGAAAAACGGAATTATAAATTTTTCTCCATATACCCAACAAAAACCCGAAGAACACGTTCACCTGAAATCAAAGAGGTTTGTATTTTTCACAACGTTATAAAAGAAAGTTATAAAAGAAACGAACAAACTGACCATTGCAAATTAAAACTTAGAATCATAAACAAGTGTGCAGTAAGCATCACTGAGCTTAATTTAATATCTAAGATGGATTAGAAATGATACGATAACACGAATTATATGTCCTAGTCATAGGTCATTTGATATTGACATGTTGAACATAATAGATCATAATACGTTATTTAGAAATTAACTAAAGTCACAGTAACATTGATTGTTATGAACTACAGGTTCATTTTGGTTGTGCACACACAATACATATTTACTAAGCTTAATCAGTATAATTTCATATATTGCCCATTCGATACTTTCAAAGGAAGAACTAGATATTTAATATGAAAATATTGACGCCTCAGTCTAGCTTTGATCGTTGTAAACGATTCTCGAAATTTAATAGATGATTTTTTTACCATTTCAGTATTTGCTATGCACATTAATTCCAGACACTTAAGTCTGATCCAAATCTCAGTCTAAATAATACAATGAAACTAGTGGGCAAAACCAGTTAACAATAAAAACAAAATTAAACCTACTTTAGATGGTCAAGGCAACTCAGTTTACCACAAAAAATATTATAATTAAGATCGTATGCATTGTTTCTAGAGCAAGGAATATAATTTATTTGAGTAATTGTTAAACAACATTGTTGTACTCAAATTACCCTTTTCGCTGTAGAATATATTTTTGAAATATAAGTCAGCGGTCCTACTATATTCTTTTAAGACGGTAAATACATACACGATATTTAATAATTCGTTATGATGTGACGGTAAAATGAGACTTTCGTAACATTGATGCTAGGTTATTACTCACTTATGATTACATATACCTAAAGTTTCCGCTTTGCATGCGTTCGAGATTCTAGTCTTAATAACGGGACAAAATGCAGGAAAAGAAAGACGAAGGCAGTTAAACTTAATTCAAATCTGTATAACTATACAACTTAACTTCCATTTCTTATATGAACGGCCTTCCGGCAATTGAGATTATCATTTAATGAACGCAACATCATCGGATATGCTTGGATCGTGTATAAACATTTCCGGTTACGGTTGGGTCGCTCTAATTACAGAAATCGAGAGAAACAATTAGGGAAAGGTTTTCTTAAATGAAAATAAATACCATTCGGGAACAAATAATGAACAATTAGTGTAAAAATAAGTAATGAATGGCGGGATTGAAGTTTTTATCGGTAATATGAAAGCAGTTGAGCTGATTTAAGTACGCGTGAAGTCCATACATTTTAACCAGCCGAACTGCTTTCTTACCCTGATAATAACATTACTCAGGCAATTCTTTCCTTTACAAATAGTGTAATATATGTTTAAATTGTTTACTCTCTGGTGAGCATCAAATGAATATTGTTGACTTAAGAATTTACCCCTTGGGGACCATCAAAGGAAATGTAACCGTTTAAAAAAGAAACAGAGTAGTTCAAATACTGTTTTGCCTTTTTATTGAGCCGATTGTTAAAGGATATTAATCAGCTAATTCTGTGAGATAATTGAGAGTAAACACATACGCGATTCTTAAAATATTATTTCAATTAATCTAACTTATCGTAATATGAGTTTTTAATCATAAAAGCAATATTCAAATTGGTTGCAGTCATTAGATTAAATAAACATTACCATGGAAGCTAAGTTGTTCCGTGAAATGATTATCAAATTCAAAACACATTATTTCCTTTTCCAGTTATCAATATTCCAGATCTAAATCTCTTAACTGCACAAACGTGCAAACAGTCTCATATTTATATTAGACCTAAACAGTCATTTCCTTCCTCCTTATCTACAAATACAGGGTTACGTCGTAGTATTTTTTAAAGCTTGCTTATTTTATAACGATTAAAAAACTTATAACAAAAATAAAAATGAAAGACGCTTGGTGCGACTATGTGTTCTTACGACGTACAACAAAAGTACTTTGGTAAATTCCTATTGAATGCCGAGTGATCTGCTGCCATGCATGATGAAGAATCCGAAAACCTCTGTGTCAATATATATTTACTGTAACTTCTTTTTCATCACATGATTAAATGCAATTTTGATAGGACATTTTCAAAAAAAAAACAGTCCGTCTAATGCAATGTTATTTTTAAAAGGTTGACAGATACTTGTATTGCTTAAAAGCAGGTTTTTATATACTTCATTATCCGTTGGTTCGTCTCAAACATGAATTGAACCACGGTAAACTCTTCAACGTTTCAAGAAAGGATTATTTGCAAGTTTCTTAAACGCCTAGTGACATAAACAGACTAAAACTCGAGTTTGATTATACACACACATTTTTTATTCGAAACATCATGCGAGTATTACACTATCCTTACTTGATGGCTTTGTATGTCTAAGACAACGTTAATCATGAAAAATTGCATGCTGATATTTAAAGTGACACTCATATTCAAAATCAATACATACACATGTACAACAATCATTAATTTTGACTGATAAACCTTTAACTACTTACTAAAAATTGCATTTATGGGCAATATTAATAACTGAGAACAAGATTGTGCATTTAATAGCAGAAAGCTCATAAACATTAAATGATTGGTGAATGCTAAAATATTTACTGTGTTCTTCTATAGTATCATAATGTAGAAATACCGTGTTTTATGCTCAATTATTTCTAATTAAACTCGGTATGCTTCATAAAAACAATTATTCCGACATTTATTCATGTTTGTGGGAATATTAAAACAATATTATCAAATGTGGTAAATCTTATCTGGGAGTAAGAGTGACTCTTTAAAGTCGTGTATGTTCTGACTGATGTGTTTTTCAGTCAAATTATATAACAATATTTCTTGGAATCACTTTTTAAGCAAAAAAACAAACAACAACATGAATAAATAATTTCCATATGAAACAATAGAACTTAACAATTATAAACTGCTCAGTATGGATATGTTCGCGTTTAGTGTACTTGTTAGCCCCTCGAAATAATTATATTAATAACAAAACTGGTTCAATTTGACATGAGTTTCCCATAAAAAATAATATAATGGTAATTGCCAATGGGGAAATGAGATGGTGGGTTTTCTGAATCGTTCAATCAACCTACTTTCATCTGCAAAGTACAAGTGACTTTATGTTTTAGTATATAAAAGTGTGTGAATGATCGTGCTGCTATAAATGATAGAGCATAAAACGAAGATCAAAGGCTTGATAGTAAACGTTAAGTGTGTCCTTTGAGAGAGATGAGTCTATCGAATTACTTTCGCTGGTTCTATTTGCTTCAGGTCTTTCAGGTGGTGTCTTGATTTGTTCTCCATTTTTTTTTTAAATTAAAGAGTGTTTTTTTAAAGTCCGTTAGCCTTCAAAACATTCATACTTCCGCTCAGGGGTTATGTTGGTTATTAGTAACTGATATACTTGTGGAATATGTATGCGTTAAAAATGTAATTGATGAGTATTTCAGATTCAATAGAGCATTTTGCTTTTTATACTTGAGCCTTTAGACTTGACGTTAAGGCTACTGGCTTTGGACCTGTTATTGTATTATAGATAATATAAAACCGTTAGTATTATCAATGACTTTATCCCAGGAAATATACCTCCACCGTCAGTATAACCTATGGCTGTATTCAAAGAAAGGTAGCTCCAGAGCCAGTTACGCCAACAACTGTATCATAGGAAACTTAGCTAAACCATCAGTAATAGAAAATTCAGGAAATATTGCTCCATCAGGAACTTTAGTGGTTTTTAAGGGACCATAAAGGAGTTCCCCTAATCCCCGATAGATAATAACAATGTTTGTTGCAAGTGACATTGAACACAAGCGATTCCCTCGATCTCTTGTAATATATTCGCAAGTAAACATGAACATGAGTTGTTCCCCCGATCCCCCGTAATATATTAACTATGTCTGCTCGTAATAAAATTCCTATCTTTACATAAAAGCACAATTGATGTCCAGTGGTCATAGATAATTCTATCTCTGCCCTGATCTTTGCAATAAAAAATGTGCTATGTGCTATACACATTCCTTTTTATATTGTATTGAAAAACTCCCTGAAAATCGTTTCATATTCATAGCTATTTTTTGGCAAAATTCGTTTTTATATGTATTTTTGAATATATGTTCATTGCGAACTTGATATATATTAACACAGCATCTGATTTCTTCCCGAATTTCCAAACACAAGTTCAGTACTCTTTGCTATTGTATGTGATTATTAAGGACGTACAATACCAATCAAAGCAAAACTATATGTTGAATGCGCGTTTGTAGAAACGACGTAAATAAAGATATTTCAAATTATGTGTAGTCGGAGTGTGTTGAATGGCGGTGTAATGTGTTCTCATGCAGTGTCTGTTTTGCCTCGAACGAAGTACCTTTTAAAAGCATTACTGTTAAAGTCTTAGCTGTTCGGATAGCGACATTGTCAGTAATGCTTCCACTTTCTTTTGAATATCACGTCAAATTTTAAAATATTAAACATATACAATTGAAACAAAATGAATAACATCGAAATTGTTTCATAGTCATGGCGTTTTTGCAAAACTCGTTTATGTATGTATCATTAAACATACGTTTATTGTGAATTTGATTGTAGTGCATTAAATCTGATTCTTTCAAACACAAGTTCATTACTCTTGGCTATTCTATGTGATTTTCATGGATATAAAACTCCAATAAAACTAACTTTATGTAAATTGCGCTTTATAGGTACGACGTTAATAAAGACATTTCAATGTAAATGTAGTCGGTGTGTGTTGAATTGTGGTGTAATGTGTTTATCGTTCAGTTTCTCTTTTGTTTCAATAATGCTACAACTTTTGAATTTCACGTCAAATTTTAAAATACTTTACATATACAATGGAAACAGAATGAGTTACTTTATCTTGTACCATAAATAATTTAAGATAATAGACAACCTAGAGGTCAAATTAAATACAATCTAGTTTAACTAAAATTATATGGCTTCAACGATGGGATACAAACAGAATTATCCATACAGGGCAAACTATTAAAGCACCCTTTGCTACCAACTGTACTGTATAAACAAAACAAAACACTTTAGATTTCAGACAATCATAACGATCCAATCTGGTTACATTTTGAGTATTTATAGCTTTATTAATGAACACACCTTCAATAAAAGCCGCATGCAGCAGGTCTCAAAGCTTACAAAAGCCCGGATAAATTCAAGATGATTGTTGATATTTAGTTTAACATTTTTAACTTCACAACGATTGTGAGACAAGTACAATAATAACAAATAACAACATTATAGTTATCTCTTTTGTTGGTACGATGTTACGCGAGAGAGCGGTCTTTTGTTGTTGGGGAAACCGGGGTAGCCGGAGGAAACCTACATGTCCGGTTTGGTGACTTTAAACCAAAATCACATGCGCTCAGACCGAGAAGCGAATCCCGGTCGCCTAGGTGAGAGGCGAGAGCGCTATCGTGGATATTTGATGTGACAGTTACCGGTTACTCAACCCATTACCCGAGTTAAAACATGTTTTGGTTGTGGAGTTTGTTTTGTACCATTTTGTTAAGATATAAGAGAATATCACTTATATGTCCACAATCTAATATTCGCACGACAGGAGCAATGTCTATTGTTGACCAATGCTATTGCTATATGAGCATGAATTAATGAAAGTAAACAAAGAAAACGTGTTCCATATAAATACAAAGTTATGATTCTTCATAAGAGTAAAACACTGTATGCCACTGTAGTATATTTTCCACTTTACAGAAACAATAATGGGTCTGGATTGTTAAAGAAGACACGTGTTTTGACATTGAAATAATAATGTACTTGAAACAAAACACATATGAATTATTTAAATCCTGAAGTATTAACGCCTTATCAATAAAGCGACAAAAACATGTTTCAATATCATGAGGCACTCGGCAACAACATGTCGACATGATTCATTAGAACAATAACTACGGGAAAATTACATATATCTGTATTTAGTGAAATAAGTTCAAAGTAAGTCAATAATAACTAGAAAAGAAATAAGTTGCCTTACTTGATAGTCTCAAAATACACGATTGAAACACTCAAAATGTTTGCACTGTATGACACATTTATCCAGGTATGATCAACATGAGCGGGGTTGCGGAACGCGCAAGTCTGATTCGTTTTTCTGGAATACGTCGTTAAGATAGCTGAGCGTTATAAACATCTTCATTTTAGTATGGCATTTAAGATAGTTTGAGACAAATGATTAATGTGAGTATCAGCCGCACTATAAACACGGGTTTAATGAGAAACTTTGCAAAAAGACAACTTCAACTTGGTTTCGAACGGCTCAAGTTCTGATTGTTTTTACATGAATTTTAAAGAAGCCATAACTGATTTTTTATGATATATTGTTGTTTAAGTAATTTTGAACAAAACCTATTCGAAATGTTACTTTGCTGGTATGTGTTAATGTGCGAACAATTTTCAAACGTAAACTTGTTTTATTATTTCTTTGAAAAACTTGCCTTACCATATGCACGCAGGAAAGTGAGGGGTTTGCTTCTTCTCCAAGGGTACAAATGACTTTATCGTATATTGCTGCGCTTCCGCGAATCTGAGACGTGTAGAACCATGGGGCCCGTTTAGAAAGCGTATTTTAGTCTGGATGAAAGTCACAAATAACAACGCATTGATTGTTTTTTCTCCATACCTTTGTGTTGCTTTTCAAAAATCGTTTTATATTCACAGAAATATGTAATACCATAATCATACTTAGATAATTTCAATTTACGGCTAAAATCAAATAAGATTACAAAAACCCCCATATTATCATGTTTAAATCTAAATTCAAAAAAGTTAATGATGGTACACATCTTAAAACATATTGTTTACGAAATCCAGCTAACGTACTACATATACTATCTATACATCTATAAAATATTTCATGCAAAGCTTTTCATTTAAATTTTGGACTATGTAAATAAAAGAGACAGAAAAGCGCTACATTTTACAACGTAATAACTTCGCTAAAATTTAAAGCATATAATACATTTTAAAACATTTCTTCATTTTCGGTCAATATCAGGAATCACAACAAAAACTGACTGATTTGAAAAAAAAAATCTAAAAATCAAATGAAAGTTCCGTAGCATTAAATCACCGGAAAAAGGAGAAAAAATGGTTGTGATTAATTAAATTCATAATACTCAATGAATTAGTATAACTCAATTCCATTCAATGCGCTCTAAAAATTTATAGGACACTGTTAACGTTTGGAAAATGTAAACGTGTTATCTTAGACAGATATATAGGGTCATATTTTTATTGCATTTTTTATCAGTTTTAGTATTATCCTTGTTTTTAACATGAGTTTAAGGGTTTTAAATGTCTGAGAAGAATAAAGATGTGCATTTTATAGCTTTTTGCAATACTGAGTAAACACTTCGTGCATATATTTTTATCACTTCGCAGTCTATACATTAAAGTGCTTTTAAATGCATCTCATTTTAAATATGTTTCTTTGGATCTTATTAGTAAATTAATTTTAGGAATGCTGATATTAAAGCCTGAGACTAAACATTGGTTTTGTTATCTATAAATGTGTAACTTCCGTGTATCTGTCTCATCAACAGTACGATTTCACAGTCGAAAAAAGCGCTGAAGATCGGTGTCTTACGATGATATCGTTCTGTTTTTACAACAGTCATTATGAAACAAAGGTTTACATGCAAACTGGCACTGTAAAAGTTTGCGAGTTGATCGGGCAAACCACTTGCTTAAATAATCGTTAAACACAACAGAAATGTGGAACAACTGAAGATGGAGCCATAAACCATGAATTATATTCATTTGTGTTCACTTCGCTTGTCTATTTCGCGTTTAAATTATGCATTATTGCATGTGAGTCTGATAGTATCGAATTTTGTTTACTTTAGCAACATTCTCTTTTTTTCTTACCCTAGATGAAGATTGATTAACGTAGTTATCATTACCATATAAACATAAATCGGATAATTGTGTTTGTGTCGCATATTAATCCCATTTATCCCATTCCAAAGCCATATCCGTTGATTGATATATCTTCGGTGAGGATTCATATGAGACCAAATATGACAGCACCAGGTTTATGACCTGATACACGCGTGAAAATCATATTTGATATAAAAAATATAAAACTGCTTTATGTTTTTGCGCTCTTTTGTAAGAATCTAAGTTCTATAACTAAATTACTTGACTTTCTACAATACTATTTTCAGCCACCATTACCTAAGATAAAGAAAGTCAAAAGGTATAGCAACAACATTGAAGAGGTTTGATACCATTAATGCCATTAAGGCAAAACTAAATCGGAATCTAGACTTAGTTAAAATGTCAACATTATTTCTCAAATTTCGTAACTCTGAAAACCATGGCGTTGTTTTTTTCTATGTTAAGGGGAATTTATCGTAAAAGAGAAAGCGATATCACGAGATCTTGGGTATCGAATGTATATATTTTATAAAACTAGTCCTAAAACGCAACCTCAAAATGTTGATTGGTCTATTTTATCGACCTCCATACACAACTGCTCCCAAAGATGTTCGCATTGAAGAATCGATCAACGTGGCTCCTAATACTTGTTTATTAGACATCATACTTGTTGGAGACTTTCAACTCAATGCTTCTCCTCAAATTGCTAATCCTAAACTTTAGAAATTGTGTCAACAGTATGGTTTCACTCTATGTATTGATAAACCGACTCATTTTACAGAAAGTCCATCGTCTAAAATTGACTTCCGATTTTATTGCACAAAGTCTGTTGTTGTTTTCTCCAATTTGTGTTTTACAATTGTGTCTTATCCTCGTTTAGTTAGGCTCTTCGGCCAAGGCAATTATGAATATTTCAGAATACATTTTGAAAATGATGGATCGATGGACCACTACGGAGATTAAAAGACTTATTCGTTAAAGAAAAATATTATACAGAGAAGTTAAACGACATAACCTAACTTCTTTTTTGAATAAGTTAAAGCATTAAGAAACACTATCATTTCAAAATCAGAAGAGGCTGAACTGCACACATTGATATTAGTCAGTTTTCACAATGACTCTTAGGATTGGTTTTCTACTGTCAAACAATTCACATATTCGAACTCAAGTGTACGTTCAATTCCTCCCCTACTCAAAGTTTCCATGGATTTTTGCAAAAATTGGCTCGTTCCAAGACAAAAATAAAAACGTTGTCGAAATGTTCAATCTGTGAGAGTGCAGCTTTAAACACCTCAGTGTGGTCAAAATCACGTTTTCGAAATAGTATCATTGACATTCTTAGCCAAACATGATGCCAATGTACTTATATAAGTACTATTAAATGAAGTCATTTCTATAATCAAAATCGTTGGTATACTTTTGTAATAAGCCATTTGTTTAATTTGCAAAAAAAACTTTCCTGGACCCATGGTAGAGCTTTTCAGTCTTAGCTCTTGTTTTAAGGCAAATACCGCGTAAAAATGATGCGAAATTAAACCCTGTTTGTTTGCATTATTAAAATGTACGCATGGTTTGTGGAATACAAATAATTCAAACGGTAATGATATTATTTTTTCCCAAGTAAATTAAGTCAAGCGGGCACTAAGGTGTCCGTATCTTCTTCTTGCCAAGCTGTTTCCGCCTGATTGTAAGTGAGATTGGTTGCGGACCACAGATGGTGTTATAGTTTGATATACACAGTAATCTAGTATGGTCGCTTCGGGCCTGAATACATTGTATATCTGAAATAACTCTTTGTTAAAATAGAAAAGTAATCAAAAGGACAAAACACCTTAAAGAGACATGAGCTCCATTAGTACAACAAAGCACATAAATAAAGCAAACGTCAATGGTGGTCACTGTTACTATGATTTCGCAGTTTTGCATAAAAGTGGTATGAAATCACGTAAATGTCTTGCCAAACACAAGCGAGGTGTGCACTAAGTGTTTTCAGATATCGAAATATATTTTTCCGCCAATGTTGGAGAGAGCTTCTATTGGCTATTCAGGGGAAAGTATGAATATTGGAAACTCGGAGTCTAGTTAGTTCAATGTACAGTCCCAGATTGTTCGCTAGAGTGGGAAGTGATGAAGTTTCATTCTGGAGTATTGGTAGCTGGCAATCAAAAGAGTACGTGCTTTTAATTGTAAAATCGCTATGGGGCTAGTATGCTGTTATGTAAATCTGTTTTATTCGAATGAATGCAAAACTATTGGATTAAACTAGGATACATTTCGAAGATATATATATTTCTGTTAAAATGCCATGAATATTATTTAACACTTTTTATCGTAAAGTTTTACTTACTACAAGCACATGAACAGATACAAAAAATGAAATGAACATTGTTGAGAAATCAACGACTCAGAGGAAAATACGTGAGCATGGTGTGTTTTGTATCCATTTCACTAGACAATAGGACTATGATGACACGCATGATGGTAAACATTTTTTTTTTTTCAATTCTATTAAAGACATGTTTACCAGGTTGTAAGTGATATATACATTGTTAAACGTTTAACTTTGTCGAAAGAATTGCAGGGAGTTTTTTGGTTCGGCCTCTGTAGCATCATAATGTTCCTGTCATTACTTTTATGATCTATAACATTATTTTTTGAAAAGAATATTCAATTTTACTTTTATGAAACAAAACGAGATATTTACATTTCTTGGCCAAAATGTGCGTTTAAACGCAAAATCTGGTAAATGCAAGTTTGCACTATTTGCAGAGATGGTATAAATCTCCCGGCCTCGTCTTGTTGATGTCATGCCACGCACAATTAATTTAACACCGACAGTATTTCGCGTTTTTCTGGGTTTGATACATAATGCTTGAAAAATAGATTTCTGTATAAATATTAAAAAAAAAACATGTTGATTTCATTTAAACAAGTTAAAGTCTCGCGCAATCTGTCGCTTAAATGACGTTTTAATCCCATGTTTAAAAGGTTTTTAACAATGGGCTTGTGGTATTCTTGAAACTGATATGCATATCAAAATGGATAACTAAGCTTTCACAATACAAGTTCAATAAAAAAAATTATTTTTTTTTTATTTGCTAAAGGCCACCGGCCCAAGACAACAAATTTTACATTAAATTAAAACTTTCCACACTGCTTACGCGGGTACAATAAAGGGATGAGTTTTAAACCGTACACTTGTATTTATCTTCATTTCAGTTTTTTATTAGAGTTAAAAACACAATTAAAATATATCATATATGTTATAATTTTAGTTGGAGGACGCAGAAAAAATCCGAAATTACTATGCTTTGATATCGCTTAGCGAAATATATAAGTATTTTGTTAAGAAAAAAAATCTAATTTAGTTTTCCATAACGTTTCAACCTAAACCACTGCCATTTTATTTAAAATATGGTTCTCATTGCTGTACAACATCTCCCCAAAAAACATAGGTGAATTTACCTCATGAGCAAATGGACATAAAACAGTGACTTCTCGTAAAAGTCAATGTCAGCTTTAAGGAAAGTGTTAATATATTGCCTGTTTGTCAAAATCTCACCCATCTGTAAAAGCAGCAACTATTGAAAGATTAGCTTCTATATTTGAAACGAGCGAGAGAAAATAAATATCGAGCGAAAAAAAAATAAGAAGAAGAAAGCAACAATTGTGATGATAAGAACATATGCCAGTAAAAATACTCATAAAATAAGTCTCCGGGATTGTGTACGCAGGATCTTCCACATAATAATTATTATAAACTTCCAAACACAATTTATTATGGAGTGCACTGGAATCGTAGTGGCACACTTTTTTGCCATATTAAATTGTGTGTTCAAGCAAAATTTGATTTTTTTTTTAAAAATTGTATTGAATTCAATTAACATCTTTTGTTTTTTGTACATTATTTGCCTGTTAAGTCCTGTTAGGTTTAATTGTTGTTGTTTTTTGTTTGTTTTTTTGGTCTAAAATAACAAGTTCACTTGATACTAATAGCGAGTACTATAATGACTAATATTTTTTGCTTTTGTTTAGTGTCAAAACCAATTATACTTTAAAGGTAAAAGCATATCAGAAGTTCACCAGATAGAATGCGAGTTTTATACATGTTCAATATTTATACTTCAACATATGATCTATCAATATTTGCTATATATATATTATTTTTTTTTTGTCAAAAACAATGGTTCGTATGAAGAATACTGAGTTTAATTTAAAAGAAATGTGCAGAAATCACGGTATTGCTACTTTGTGAGACCAAAGTAAATCGCAGTAAATCTTTTAGCATTCACCAATCATTTAATTTTCTTGCGTTTTCAGCTATTATACACACAGTTGTAATATTGTTTAAAGTAACTTATATTTTCAATAAATGAATTATTTAGTTAAATGTTAAGGTTATATCACTAAATATTTATGTTGTTTTACATGTTTATGTGTTGATTTTGAAAAAAGTGTCAATCTAAACGTTTTGATTGTTAACACCAAATCATGCGTTTAATACAATCATCATTAAAATGATAATTGATACACATATTGTATGCACTGGCCGAGTAATACATATTCTATTGTTGTATTTACAATGTAGGAATTTATAAGGGACCTGTATTAAGCTCAACTCAAGCGTTGAAAAGAAATATATAATACTATCCCTATAATATCCGAAACCCGAACAACATGGATACATTCCATGTCCAACAGAAGGAAATAGGTGTGCAGCCGTTAAATTCCGCGATAAAGTCATATATACTTATGCTATAAAAGTTAATATCGACAATATACTAACACTCTCATACGTCAAACAGACGAAAGACGTCAAGGGTATTACTAACCTTTTACATCAGAATGCTCATGATCGTAGATATCCTAAGATATTACATTATTTCCACATGTGCTCGGGATATGATGTCCTTTAATTACGTACTAGCATATAACCTCGATAAATGGCTTTCTGTCTAACAACAGCAAACTCCCAACGTCGATTTTAAAAGAACTTCCCAATGCTCCGTGTCACGTTTTTGTTTCTATTGAGAAATCACAATGACAAATTGCTTGTTCAGTCAGAGGTAGAAGACAATTCTTTGACGTTCTTTTATTGATAATCGTATTTTATTCAGCCATTATTTGGAAGGTCTTGAGAGAATTTTATAAAAGGCGAAGACAATACAGTTCGGGAAATCGATTGACAGCAGATGTCATGAAATTGATTGGTACAACCTTACTGAGTATTTGTTAATATAAATGTAATATCTGAACATTGTTTACAAAACAATCATTGACAGTGAACGAAAATATATTAATTAATTGTAGGAAACGTATTCAGAAAAAAACCTAAGACGTTAAAGTACATTGCTATATAACTCTTGAATTGGAACGCAGTGAAGTCTTCTTTATAAACTGTTTTATTATTCTTCATTATTTCATCCTCCGTTAATTGGATTTTGTCAATAGGAACTTGCTTTTTGGAATTTGTTCACAAAGACACATCTGTCTCAATGATGTCGTTGGTTGTATATTGGTTGTATTTCAAAAACTTTATTTGGATCTGTAAACAAAAATACCATATTGATATTTGGCAGTGATAGTAGTTTTTTTTTTACATTTGATTCTGGTTGTAAACTAGTTTTTGTTCCGATGTTAACCTTTCGACAAGCATCACGGTGTTCCCCTAAAAGATATATAATACAAATAATCAAGGTAGGGGTGTGAGATGAGATAAACCAATATACTGCGATACAGCCCTGTGGTGATACGTTTATATACTCCTAGTATACGCATTAATATTATATTGGAAATAGAATGAAAACAAAATATCGTTTTATCTCAAAATAGTTAGTTGATATCAAATTAAATCATAACGATAAAGTTTGGGATGATTTAGTGTAGCAAGTTTACATTAAGGCCCTTATTGACTATAAAACAATCTCATTTGCAACCTCATTTTAAAACGAAAATTGACACACACAGATATTATCTGACAGTAGGCAGATGGCAGACCTTTAAACAGCCTCGAAAGCTGAAGTTTTTAATGAATTAGCCTTATAATCAATGATCTGGAACTTCATTGGTTGAAAATGTAGGTTGTAATTGTCTATAGAGGATAAATACAAATTGAAAGTAACTCTTGGAGAAAATATGCACTGATTTTATTCGCCTTTGATTTTATTTTCTCCATTTGCGAAATCCTTTTTAAATTTAACTTGTTAAGTACAGGCCATTTTGCTTAATACTATTTGTTTACACTTTGGACTTTTCTTGTTTATCATGGATAGTGTCTACATGATTTAATTTACGAAATACATCATTAATGAAAAAAATATTATATGGCAAAATTTCGATTTAAAAAATAAAATCAAGTGGTTACGTAGTTGAAAACGTTCCAAAATGGTGACATTATCGTGAAATGTGTTTGTGGGAATTTGATTTTACATATTGTTGTCTACACCTTCAGTGAAAAGAGAGACATGTTTGCATTTTAATATACATCATTATGATTGTTTGAAATTGTTAGTTCTACACGTTTACCCATAACATAATAAAATAAAGGAAGAAAGAAAGAATACATATAAGAAGTCTTTTGTATTTATAAAATTGAATGTAAAATTTCATTGCTTTCATAAAAAAAATCAACGTCTTAATGAGTCTCACCATTAATGTCAGGATGCGCTTTAGGAAATAATACAAAATCCCTTAAACAAAGTGAGGAAACTCATTGACAGCATTCTCTGATAGTAACCATTATCCATCAATGTTTAAAAAAAACGCCCCCATATTAATCCTCTTCACACATTCAAGTTTGCGAATTTGATTGGAATTGAATTCTTTAATTTAAGTTCTCCTCTAACATTTTCTGTTTCCTTGATAACACAATCTGATTACTGTAACTGTCTAAACTAAAGATTGCTAAGATCGCAGATAATACGAAGCTGGCCAGATAATGTAATATACATATATACACACAATTAAAACCATGTTTATGCTTTTTGTGGCTAAAGTGACTCATTGTAATGGACTATTAGTCTTCGTTCACCAAGCTGGCAATTAGAGAACATATAAGGGGACCATTAAACAGAAACCTTATCAACACGTTGTAGTAATATACAATTCGGCAACGTCTTTGTAGAACTCAGCTTCAGATTTCTACGAGTTGGATATAGTTAATACTATACCATCTATATGAGTTGTTGCGTGTAGATTGAAGGCTTCGTACATTATAAAAGGAACACTTTCAGATGGCTGGATAAAAAAGGACTCTACCGACGAGTGGTAAATGAGAAAACAATCCAACATGATATGACAAAATAGTGTCAATTTGATGTTATTTCTTCAATCAACAATTGTGATGGAAACAAATAACGTTGAAGACTGTTCAGCATACTTCAGGATTGAAAAGCTGTTATATTAAATATAGTATATAACAGTTATAGATAATGTTTATTTCATCCCGTCAGGAAATACGATACATAAAGCCTTTGAATTAAATACAGATCATTATTGATAAAATTTGGCATTGTACATCTGCAATAATCACGTTCAAACACGTAACTCGTATATATCCGAGTGTTAAAATTGTGAATAGAAATCATTTATTATGGACCCTTCTGACCATTTGCATAGACTTAATATAGTTCATCTGGAGGAAAAAGCTGTTGCCTGGAACTAATGTAAAACGAAGATGTTCAAGATAGAATTGAATGTAAACTCACAATATATCAGAAATAATTACATTTTTGTTTACATCCAGTGTCTAATTTATCGATATAATCCACGAGGAATATTTTTGGATATTTTTATCAGAAGGCAAATCAAGATAAAGTGCAATATAAACAACAGCAGAAGAAACTGCTAATCAGTGTGTTTATGTTTTGTTTGCCAAAACCAAACCAGAGTAAATATACATCATATCCGTTATCTATTTGTGATTATTGTGATTAATTTCCCTCATTATTACTAACATGAATGCGCTAACTAAAGCATTAACCAAGTTTGTGGTTTTGAATGGTACGCTGACAAATACATCGAGTGATATCGATGAATTGGCGATAATTGAATCAGTGAATCAACAACAGTTTCAGTTCCAACTTCCGGCTATTATATACACTATCATATTAATGGTGATTGGAACTCCAGGAAATACCATTGTTTTATATGTGTATTTCTTTAAATGGAGAAAAAGCACGTCACGAATGTTCATCCTCTTCTAACATCTCTGGATTTGGTCAATTGCATTACTACTCTCCCAATGGAGATATTTATGATGAGATACTCGGTTATGTTAGACATACCCTGGCTGTGTAAGATATCTAGATTTTCAACCTACACCATGAATAGTTCATCTGCATCAATTTTGGTAGTGATTGCCGTTGACAGGTATCGACGTATTTGTAGACCACATGGTCCACAGTTCAGTGCGAAGGCTTCAAAGTATATAAGCATTTGCTGTATTGCGCTCGCATTGTGTTTGACATGGCCATCATTACTGTTTTATGGCACGCGTAGAGTCAAATTAGGAAACGTCGAAGGAAAGGCTTGTTTACTGGAGAATAAATTCGATGATTCCATATATCCCAATGTTTACTTCGTCGTAATGATGGCAAGCACCGTCGTTATATTTACGACATTGTCTGTGCTATATTACTTCGTCGGCATTCAAGTTTGTAGGCATAGAAGAATGAGATTGAAGAGAAAACGGGAACAAAAAGCTGCTCAGAACTTAGTGATACGTGAACCAACCGTGAGTAAGGACGACACCTTACTGCAAGATTCAGACTCAAAAGAAGTAAGGAAGAACACAACAGAGCAGTTAGAAAATCGTGACAGCGACGCTTATCAAACAGAAAACTTAACCAAACATCATTCGCAGAATCATATAGAGCTATTGTCACTACCTGCAGGAACATCCAATAACGATGTATCGGTAGTAACTTTAGACGAAAGTACGGTGAATAGTGATAGTGGTAGACTTACCGTCAGATCCACTCCAGAGGTGCAACGAAAATCTAAATGTGGTCAAGAAAAACAACGACCCAATAAAAATGGATTTACCAAGAGGAAAATGTGTCTGCGAGACTCTCTTTCTAAATCAACTGGCTCTCAGTGCATTCATTTACGTGTCCGCATAGGGCGTTCAACATTAATGTTGTTTCTTATCACTTTAGCGTACATTGTTAGTTTCCTACCGTTTTATGTAATAGCAATTATTCGCCAAACGGACAGTACTTTTGTATCACGAATGGACGGTGCTGGCTACATGGTTTACCATGTGTGTCTGAGGTCTTACTTGTTGTCTAGTGCGATAAATCCAATAATATACTCCTTCTGTAATTCTCAATTTAGAATATTCTGTTTTAATATGATAAAGAAACAAAAACATCTTAGCGGTAGAAGAAGCTTGTTATAACATTTGATGTACTATTTAGTTTGGAAGATTTATAAATAAAAAAGGCCATCTCGTTCTTAATGGAATAATCACAGTATCGATAAATCGCCATCTCGTTTTAATTGGAATATTCTATATCGACATAATTTACGTTATTCTTTAATTACAACAGATATATTATTAAACAAAATACTTTTTTCCCTTATTCTAGAATAAAGCCAACTTCAATTTTGAGGCAATATATTTTAAGTCGAAAGTTGAATATGCTTTTATATTCGAGGCGAAATTTATAATTTAGGTCAACTCAAATTGTAAGGCAGTAAAACACAAGATAAACATGCTTTTGTGTTTGTGTGGACAATTTATAGTCATTATTCTCAATGGTCGTACACCGTTATACCTTGTGTACTAAGAATAATAAAAAATCTGCAGATAACGAATTGATTGGTTTTTGCATTTTATGATTCTCGTTTTAAACGTTCAACAGTCATTTTGTTACGTTTTTGTTGTAACTTTGGATGTTTATTTACGGCTAACTTGAAATAAATGTTAAAATAACTTTGCTTATTTATGAATATTTAAACAGGCTCTTTAGGGCTTCTTCCTATAATCTTCATTGTATAATGAGTCAAGTCTCACTCTGGTTAATATTTCTTCGTAGCTGTAATTTGCTTACAAAAGAATAGCGAAGGCTGCGGCGAACTTTACGATGAAACAGGTTTAAAAGTATATCATTGCTCTACACTTATTGCATTATTGATATATTTCAATCATAACACAGTGGTAATACTCCTGGCAAGTGTTTTGCATTTTCTTTGGTTAGTTCAGGTCCGAGAATGAATCTTATCGACGAAGCATATTCTTTTCTTATATAAAGTAAATCGAGATTGATAAAGTTATGCACATTATGTAGAAATTGAAACACTATGATTTGTAAAATTTAAATACATATTTTTTAAAGGACATTATAAAAGATAGAGCACTTTTTTGTATTATCCGTAAAGTTGTCATATTCATGTGTAAGTTGCAGAAATAATTGTTTAAATGGTTCAACACTAGAAAAATAATCAATTGTTTCTATTGAAAACCAATGTCCATAAATTGTTTTGTGTTACTTTCAGGACATAGTCTGAGCTACTTCGTATATTCATACAGAACAACAGAAAGGCGACATGTTGTGCATTTGAATGTATGAACGGTCCTTATTGTCACAAATGGATATTTAAGTGCCCAGAGCAACATTTGGTAAAGATGACAATCCGGGTTGAACATTGTATTATTTGCTCAAAAATATAACTATCATGTTTTTTATACAAACAATTGCAAAAGAAATCCGATGCCATTTTTCAAACGATGCCATAATAGTTTTAGGTTAATATTCCTATGTAATAATATAATCTAACACGTTCAGTATGCAAATGAAATTAACACATACTAACTTACTGATTATCAAAAACACTAGTCGTTTTATTCAATAAATTATGAACATAGCATACAAAAGAATGGTTAATGCTTAATCATTCTATTTCAGGATTAAATATGTAGCGTGCAAATATCCTCAAATTAAAGACAAACTGCTGAAATAACCATTATCAATAAATAATCAATAAATCGATTGTATCGATCATGGGCAATTATGCACTTGATATACTCAGTTACTACAGGTTAATATACATGGCAGGGAAAGTTTTTTAGGCTAATATATTTCAAAGGGTAATTGCCAATATATTAGTTAATCTAGATATTGTACATGACTTTATAATACACATTCATCAAATTTCAAACGAACATACAACAGAAACATGAAATGACAAAAAACTGTTTTATTGTTATATTTCCTATATTTAATTGTATGTATTTTTTTTAGTTTTATGTTTGTCAAAATAAACATTATTCTTTGGCTCGAAGCCAATTAGCTTCTACTAACAAACTCATTAAATAAGTCACAATTGAAGATCGCCATATTTATTCACCAAGCTATATTTAAAGGATACATACGTCATTATAACATACAGAGGTAGTTCCCTTACTTAACGACAATATACTACAAGTAGTAAGGACTTAAAAGTTAACAATGATGACGTAAATAATTAATGTTGAATGTTGAAGGAAAGAGGAGCGCCGCATAGCAAACGCCTACACTAGCCTTTTATCTGTAGAAAAATGGTATTTTAAGACAATTTCAATTTCAAAAAAAATATTTACAAGTTGCAAGTGGTATCCCCATATTATGCATATGCATAAAATGTTTCGTATTCTACTTTCAATAGAGGTTATAGTGACTCAATTATGAGTTAACCTTCAAAATGCAAAGAATAATTCTTGATAACGTTCTCAAAAGGCATATTGAAATAGCGTAGGCTGTGCAGGCTATAACCTTTGAGATAAAACAACCAACCTTATTTTAATAATTCACGTACACATACCCTTTCTTCAATTTTGACGAAAATGTTTTAATTATCCCAAACGTACAAAAAACAATGGTAACCGATCCGAATAGTCCGAATACCTAGTTCATGAAGATAATTTACGATATCATTCGTTTACAATATCTGTCGGCTTATGTCAACGTTAAACTTTCAATAATTATGTAGCTCTTTAGGGTAAAAAAAAAACCTTTATTACATCAAAATTTATCAGAACAGTATTTTCAATCTTGTTGACAGTCGGAATCGTTCGTGTTGATTACGTCACCTTTGCGCATGCGTTTTTTTGGCTTCTCAACTTAACGTCTGTCTTTTCAATGTTAAGACAGACACAGCTATTGCATTCCATTGGGTTTTCCACTTTTAAGGAAATGGTGGTGATCAGGGTTAAACAAGCGTCGTTTTGGCAAAAATTGGAGAAAATAGCATGTTTAATATTATGTTAACTTGTTTTTAAAATGTATATTCAACAAACCTATTGTCATAGTCATAAATGACAATATACTGCTACATTTGATAAATGTAAGCGGTATATGCTACTCCAAAAAAGGCAAGGTATAATACATTTCTATATCAAGACCTGCCAACGGTGATGACAAAATATTTTTAAATTACTGAATGGAAGTTTAATGCAGTAGCCACATTTCACATGATTCAACCAGTAATAGGTAACTTAAAAACAAGGATTGGTATATTTTATTACGTAGTCGGGTCACAATATTAACTGTATTGGCTACTAGCTAAGCTTTTAAGAGGCGGTGGTGTAAAAAAACATGAATTTGTTGATTTAAAGTAGTATTGGATATTAGAAAGGTACTGAGTAAATATAAGGATTAGAACGTTAACATTCTCTGTATGCATTCGAGGATTATATTTACTGTAAAACGAAAGGCAATGGTTGGATGTAACATATTTACACAATAAACAATGGTGGTGACTTTGCTGAAATTAACATGTTTCTGATTTAGTGAATAATATACACAAATACACTGGCCAAAACCAAGGGAAATCGACAGGCTTTTCGAATTCGACTAGTGGCGCTTTGCAAACATTCCCTTACTTCCATTTTAAACATTAGAAAACCAACTTTACATTAATCTTTAAAAGAATTTAGAAAGAAATGTGGTTATTGTTAAGACGAATGAATTTGTCTTGCGTGCATGTTAATCAACATAAACAGTTTGAGACTAGAGAAAAGAGAGAGAGCGATAGACAGATAATTCATTCATGGCAGGCTTTTCTAGATAAAACATTTTTGTCGTCTTGTTATTGCGCTATAAATGTTTTGACGCAATAATTACACATTCTTCGACGGAGATCACGACCAATACCTTTCACTTAAGACTAGCCACAACTGCCATTATCAATTCGCCATAATTACATTATTATGGATTCTTTGACTTATCATAACTCTGGAAGATAAGTCTGCTTAGTGTAATGAAAAGGTATTACAGGTAATACATCAACACTTTCTCGAGTAACTAAAATTATACACAATTGCATAATGGTTGATGCGTAAGATACTGCTTTCTACCGTATTGCAAGAGGTAGCGTCCTGTTAGAATTAGTACATGGTATAAGGCAATCCGCTAGCAACGTTAGTGTACACGAAGAGTTCGGGCGTTTTCACTGAATATTTGAGATGAAACAATTATCGAGTACAATCGAAAAATCGTCACTGACAATGCTATGTAGTCGGCAATCGATAGTGGGTGTCCAAAATCGATGTCGCTAATGTTACTTCCGGTAAGTACGTTTTTTTGTGGTAAAAGTCGAGTAAAGTCAATGTTTTATATTCCGTCTAGTTGAGTTCAATTTAACATGGAAGGTCACTCTCCTATACAAATGCGGTGAATGTTAACACTTTAGCTTAAAAAACTCTCTCAAAATAAGTAATTGTTTTGTTTATATATTTCATAAAACCTTCTTTAATATCCAGTCTCTATCTAAGATAACTTACATGATGTGGTGTGCATCATTTTGCAATCGATGTGCAATTATTAAGTATGTGTTGTGTTCTCATATTTTTTTCGTTAAGTTATTAAAGGCAGAAAAAGATTTTGGAAATTTACTTTCTATTGCAAAATGCATGTCCATAGCATTACAGGTTCAACAATTTAAATGATCACGATGATACTAAGTATTTAAGAATGCATTCCTTACTTATATAATGTTCGTTTGATTATTTTCCGATAGTAAATCGAAATGCTTGGTCCGATTCTATTCGATTATCGATAGCAAATGGAGTCCGATTTTCAAACACTACCGTACTTAGAAAAAAATAGCTCAATGCAACTTAGAGTTGGCCTTGCAACACTACACGTGCTCATAGTCAATGAGTACATACAAGAAGGTATGGCCAAAATACAATAGAAATACTTTCGCTTGTCTGCCAGATTTGAACTGCAAATTTTGAAGATAAATTACATGTTTAACTTTGTTTGTCATGTTTCCCAACCAATATGAAAAAAAAATATATATCTTTTGATTTATCTAAATATATTTACATTGTACATATATATAAATAGAACTATGTATTTTTCGTGAATAAAAAACTGGTATGCTCTGTTCCGTTCTAGTTAGAGCTCTGCCTACAAATACCACTTTGATATGATAATTGTTGAACGAACGGAATCAGAGAAAGCGATATAAAACATTCGTTGCTAGGGTAAAATGCAAGGTAACATAATCATCAAGGGATATGTTTTAAGCTATCCAAAATCTGTGTAATAATGACTTCCTAACCTCACTAATTATTCTACGCAACTGTTGGCGTCAATGGTTTCTGTCGTACATTCATTACTGTGTTGTGTTAATACCAATGATGTGTATTTAATATAGATATTTTTGCGAAAAACTACAGAAACAAGCTCAGATGCAAAAGGTTTAAACATAAATACAGTTTAATGACACTGGGTAAACGCCAAAGACATCATACATAAAACAAAACAAAAAACATAAAAAAACCATGGTAGAACAGCACAAAACTCCACAAACAGCACAATGGTTTCAGTCGCATAATTATAATTACTCTGTTGCGTAAATATCAAGGAAGTGTTTTCAATATAGATCTTAATGTAAGACTCTTGTTGCTTGTAGACAGGGCCTTGAACATTCATTTGCAATTGTATAGTAGTTTACACGTCATATCGATAAAGAGAATAGTCGATGAGGAGAAAAATGTGAACGATTGATATGACAGTTGTGCGCCATTGGAGTTTCTTCGAATCTTACGGTCGGTATTGTTTAATAAAAATACATATCATATGCCAGTAATAATAATAAACTAAAATGAAAGCGTGAGAACAGTATTTAAAATCTCCATAATTTTCAAGTGACTTGTATTGATTTGAATGTGATTTACATATTGAAAAGAATAGTGTTACTAATATATAGAGTAAGGCATTTCCAATTAAAGCTTTGCAATTAAGTCTTTTAATACAATATTGTTCCTATTTATTGTAGTTTCAAAAGTAATGAGACTGTCTTTTTTTCAAATTGTCTTAGAGATGATGTCTGTTTTGACTCGAACGTTGAACCTACTTAAAGCATTATTGTTAAACCGTTAGCTGTTGGGATAGCGACACAATCAGTTATGCCTCCACTTGTGAATATCACGTCAAATTTTACTAAATACTTAACATTTACAATTAAAGAAAAATGAATTAATCATCTTTTGCCATAAACAATTTAACATATTCAACAAATTAGACCAATACAAAAGACCATACCCTTAACATTTAATGTTGAAGAACCCTTTGTCTAGCAACTGTATTGAATAAACAAAAACAAAAGAAAAACTATAGATTTCACACAAACATAAAGATCCAATCTGGTTCAATTTTATTTTGCATTTTAAAAGTTTTATTAATGAACAAACCTTCAATATAAGCCGCAAAGCAGCATGTCTCAAGCGTTCCAAATTCCGGATATAATTAAGATGATAGTTGATGTTTAGATGAATATTATTTATTTTACAAAAAATGTGAGACAAGTTAATATAACAACATTATGCTTATTTTTTGTTGGCAATATGTAACGCGTGAGTGTAGCCCTGTGTTTTCGGGAAACCTGAGGAAACCCGCATGTCCGGCTTGGTGACTAATAACCAAACTGACATGCACTCAGGCCGGGAATCCTTTCTCGGTTGACTAGGGGAGAAGCGAGAGCCCTAACGTGGATATTTGATGCAATGGTTAACCTTTACTCCACCCATTACCCGAGTTATTGCAATCATGTTTTGGTTTGTAGAATTTGTTTTCTAAAATCTTGATTAATTATTAGTGAATACAGCTGCGATATTTCTGCAATCAAATGTTTGCAATACAAGAGCGCTGTCTAGTGTTTGCCGACGTGATATGAGCATTAATTAATGAAAGTAAACAAAGAAAACGTTTTCCAATATGAATGAAGTATTTGGTCTTATTAATGGGTAAAAGCTTTCACTGTAGTAGTAACAATAATTGGGTCTGGATTGTTAAAGAAGACACATGATTTTCACATTGAATAATGTATTGGAAACAGACCACCCATATATATATCTCAAGGCTATAAGCAACATGTCAACATGATACATCAGAACAACAACTACGGAATAAGTACACATATCAGTATTTAGAGAGAATAGTTCAAAGTAAGTCAATAAAAATTATAATAGAAATAAATTGCCTTACTTGATAGTCCCAAAACCACAATTCAAAAGCTCAAAGTTTTCGCACTGTATGACACATCTTTCCGGGTTCAGCTGGAGAGAGGTTGCAGAACACACAAGTCTGATTTGTTTTTCTTGAATACGTCGTTAAGATAGCTGAGCTTTATAAACATTTTAATTTTAGTATGGAATTTAGGATAGTATGAGGCAAATTATTAATGTGAGAATCAAATATTCTGACTGATTTCCAGTCTGGTTTTAGAACTTAAGATTCAAATATTAACCAATTTAGCTTCTATGTTATGCATATCGTTAGGATCTTGATAATAGGAAGAAAGTTCAAGTTGTTCTCTGCGATATTTGCAAAGCAATCCGCCGAGTTTGCTATGGAGACCTTCTGTCTAAATTACATGCTATTGGTGTACGTGGAAATATGATTATTTTGCTAAGTAGCTGCCTACATGAAGGAAAAACAACGGGTAACACATCAGGATTCGACTTTTTCAATTCGTCCTATAAAATCACGTACTGTATCGCTTTGAGGTTTGGACATATAATTATGTTATTAAGTGTGGAATTATTATATTTGAATCGATGAATACTGGGCTTGTGTCTGTTAATTTTATCAGTTTGTTTTTATTTCGAAGAATATCGTAACTCTACTAAACAAACAGCACACACTGGAAGCTCGAATATGTATTTTACTAGGCTATTGTTTTTTTTCAATCTGCTTAGGCCACGTTTTTTAAATAGAATAGTTCAACATTATGTTATGACTTCATTCTTACCTTTAAAGCTGCACTCTCACAGATATAACACTTTCACAACTCCTTTATTTTTTGTCTTGGAAAGAGCATACGTTTGCGTAGATGTTAAGTGGTCATGAAAAGTTTTATTCTCTGGTCTGTTCTTTGCAATAAACAAGTGTGCTATACACATTCGTTTTAAGATTGTTTTGAAGAACTCCCTCAAAATCGTTTCATATTTAAAGCTTCTATTTTTGCTATCGTTTTCATATGTATTTTTAAATACATTGTTCATTGTGAACTTAATATGTTTACATAACATCTGATTTCTTCCAGAATTTACAAACACATGTTCAGTACTCTTAGCTATTGTATGTGATTATCATGGACATACAATTCCAATGAAAACAAATCTATACATTAAATGCACACTTTTATTAACGACGTTAATGAAGTTATTTAAATTTATATGTAGTCGGTGTGTATTGAATTGTGCTGTAATGCGCTCTTGTTCAGTGTTTGTTTTTACTCGAAATATCACGTCAAATGTAACGGTCACCGCTTATTCCACCCATTACCCGGAGTATTGAAATTATGTGTTGGTTTGTATAATTTGTTTTGTACCATTTT
Organism: Mya arenaria; assembly: GCF_026914265.1. Classification (NCBI taxonomy): domain Eukaryota; kingdom Metazoa; phylum Mollusca; class Bivalvia; order Myida; family Myidae; genus Mya; species Mya arenaria. The sequence goes on along the minus strand of NC_069132.1, from coordinate 59,786,818 downwards.
GTTAATATAATAGTGAATACCGCTGCAATAGTTCTGCAATCTAATATTCGCACGACAAGAGCACTGTCTGGTGTTTACCGATGCGATATGAGCATTAATTAATGAAAGTAAACAAAGAAAACGTTTTCCAATATGATAGAAGTATTTTGTTCTTATCAAGACCTAATCTATGTAATTTGTCACTGTAGTTGATTTTTTACGTTTCAGTAGTGGGTCTGAATTATTAACGAAGACACATGATTTTCACATTAAAAATGTATTGGAAACAACACAACTATAATTTGTTCGAATGTTTAAGTGATAAAGCCTAAACAATACAGTGACGAAAATATGTTTAAAATCCTAAGGCACTAGGCAACATGTCGACATGATTCACCAAAACAAAAACTGCGGGAAAAGTACACATATCGGTATTTAGAGAGAATAGTTCAGAGACGTCAATGAAAAACTAGAATAGAAAGATGCCTTACTTGATAGTTTCAAAAAACACTATTCAAAGGCTTTAAATGTCTGACATCTATCCAGGTATGTTCAACAAAAGAGAGGAAGCGCACAGGCCCGATTTGTAGTTCGTTATACACATCTTAATTTTAGTATGGGATTAGACAAACGATTAATGTGACTACCACCGGCAGTACAAGCACGAGTTTTATGAGCGTGTGTTTTTAATTCTATTGCATTGTTTATCAGTTAAAGTATTCTTGTTTTTAACATAAGTTGAAGGGTATCAAATATCTGAAAATAATAAAGATATGCATTTAATACTTTCTTGAAATGCTTAGTTTAAAATTCGTGCATAAACTATTGATAACTTCGCAGTAAATACCTTTGAATAGCTTTTAGTGCGTTTGCTTGTATATGATATTGACGACTAGCTGAAGATCAAAGACGAGATCATTCTTTTTAATGTTTGTTTAAAGACAAAAAAAACATGTTTTAACTTAATTTTCAAAATTTAAAAGTTTTTTATGTCTCCAATATTCAGGGTTTCGATGTCTGTATAAATAAATATTGTCATATTCGATTAGTTATACATTGTTCAGTAAACCTTTGTAATGCTTAATCGCTTATCAGTAGTAATTCGAATACATACATTTTGAAATATTGAATATTGTTTTTAACCTTATGCATTGTAACCGTTATCATGGACTTCTTAATAACAAATGTTTGTATAAACCAAAGTATTTCAAACGCACTTCACAGAAGGTACGATCACAATTCAAATGTATTATAATTCATTCGTAAGATTCGTAAGTGGTATGCGTTTAGGATTTGCAGATCTTTTCTAGCAAGCGATTAAGTATTGAAACAAATCAGATAAGCATCATATCAAGTCCCAACTGTTTTCATCGTTATATAGGCTATTTGTTAAATGAAGAAACCAAAACACTGACTTTAGTTATATGTCCACAGTGTGACCCAATCGCTCTCGGAGCTATTGTTGAGCTTTTAAGTGTTATTGTTTCAGTGATAAACCTTGTTCATCTCTACCGAGCACCATATTGTGAACTTTTCATTTCACTATTGACTGCAATAACAAGACTTCGTTTAATTAAGTGTCTGATGAGTATTGCAGTTTGGTTCTCTTTTGCCATGTATTATAAGTTCTGATCTGAAAGATATGTTCCATAATTTGCTATTTAACTAACATTTCGATGTGTTCACTTATGGGTTGAAAAATGTATTGTTACATCAATTGCATGATTATCATTTAGATATGCAAACAAATGCCTGTTTCAACCGATTCCATCTACACTTTAATGTTGATGTCCCTCAATCATTATATAAACAGACAATTCAAGTATGCAAATGCAAACTTCGCTGTAATATTCTTATCAGGCCGTTGGAATTGACAGGCTTTTCAAAATAAACAATAAGCGCTTGGCAAGCATTCCAATTTCTATTATGTAAAGGAAACAACCTTCATGTTATTAATAATAAACATAAACAGTTCCACACCAGAGAATAGAGAGCAACCGAAAGACAGATACCTATATTAATTCACGGCAGGGTGTTCAAAATGGAACTTTTTTGGCGTCGTTTCTTTGCGCTATTAATGTGTAAACGCAGTAATTAAAATTTATTCGACAGAGAATATGATCAGCACCAATCACTTAAAACATACCAAAACTGTCCTTTTTCAATCCGACATATTAACATGAATCTTTGGTTTATCAAGTAGAAAACTCTGGTTAATATTATGAAACAAGCAATGCAGATTATAGTAACTGCAACCACTTCCCGAGCTACTGCAATTATACACAAAAGCGAAATACGGTATGTATAATGGCTGGTGTGTGTAGTAATTGTTTTACACCGTATTGTCAAGGGCATCGTCCAGTTTTAATTGCACGTTAAGAGCACTGCCTACAAGTAACGCTTTGGTATGATAATTGTTGAACCAACGAAATCAGCGAAAGCGATACCAAATATTTGATGCTATGGTTAATTGGAAGGTAACATTAAATATCACCTGTCTGTCAATTGCAAACTATCTATTAACTTTTGACAGCTACATATAGAGGATATTTTTAGCTCCCCAACATCTTTGTTATGACTACTTTATAACAACACTTAATATCCAACAAGTGTTGGCGTCAATTTATTATTATCAGACGCACATTACTATCTGTATGCGTATTTAACCAGAATTGGTTTTTAATATGGGTCTTGAGTTGACCTCAGTGAACAAGTTTTGTCCCTTGTACACACACACTTTCATTTGCACTTGTATGATAGTTAACACGTCATATTCATGAACGGGATAGTTGATAAGGAGAAACCTGAAAAATATTATATGACAATTCTGCGCTTTTCGAGTTTCTTACGGTCCGTAAAGTGTCATAAAATATACATGGCATATGCCAGTAGAATTAATACACTTATATTTAAGCTTGAGGTCAGTATTTTAAACTTAACATTTTTGAGATGACTAGTACTGAGTTTAAAAGTCGACGCATCTTGAATGTTGTTTTTTTTGCATTTTAGAAAAGGCCAGTTTTACATATATATCACGTGTGGCATTTCCAGATGAAGCTGTATAAAGTTTTCTTGCAGACGATCTCTGGCAATCTATTAAAGTTTCAAACGTTTGTGACAGTATTTTGTTTTCAAAGTTAATTATCTTATAAGCAATCTTGTGGTCTATAGCTGTGTTTAAAATTGTGAAAGGATATTGTGATACCATTTGGAAAGTTTGTAGAAATCAAAAGTTATAGACCAAGCTTTATTAAACTTCTTATGTGTATTATAACATAATTAAGCAAAGCCTACTTAAATATAAGATAATTACCATTTGCTTCTTTAGAAGTCTTTACACTTTAATTACGAATACTCTTTTTTGCTAATCGCAATAAACTGTTTTTATTTATCAAAATCAAATTTAAGTATCGGTTTTGGCGAATTGAATAGAAGCAAAAGAAGTTTTGTGACAAAAAATCACTGACATCATTTCGATATTGAGGTAGAGGTAACAACTGAATGTGCGCAAATATTGTCACGAACAATTTAATATTAATAATAAATGTCATGTTAAGGTATCCGTACGTCTTTTTATCACGCCATTGCCCTTTAATGCGGAACTATTCTGATGGTCTCCGAATAAACAATTTCCAAATATGCTTTAATTTCCAGATGTACGCCAAGTTAGCCGCAAAAAAATGTGTTTAAAAAGATTCCCCTCAGTTTATACAAGTCAAATACTCATATCTTCTTCCTTGTTTATCGGAAAGCAGAATGGATGTGTTTCAATGTCTAAAAAGTCGTGTTTCGATAAAAAAAAAACACTTGTATGTCTATATTGAGAAGATATACTGATTTCCCCTTTGTCAATTACACCTGGAATCATTATGTATATGTTTAATTACTATTAGCTTGACTGTTTGTTTGAATATTAATTCTAACTTTAACATCCGTGTTCTTCATTTAAAAATATGTTTTAATGTGTCAACCATGATTTATTAATGACCAAATTGAACGCTACAAAATAAAGCGAAATATCGCGGCGGCTCATAAATCGTTCTGAATGTCGCAAAAATGCCACATTTATTTGTTTCTAAATCTATATAATATTCTATCTGAATGTGTTTTCTGTAGATTACAATGCGAGTTTGATACTTATGCATTTATTATTTCTAACTGCACGTACAGAGGCGTTATGTACCGTATTTCTTGGCCCAACAATTCAAAGGAAACTGTAAGATTAAATAACATAGAGCTGTCCAAAAGCTGCTTTATTTGGCAATTGACGATTGAAGAATTAAAATAAATGTGCAATATATGTCCATACTTTTACGAACTATTTTATTCATTTACTAATGAGGTGAATGTTTTTAAAATCACTCTTCAGAGAAATCATACTAATCTAATACATTTTATGTCTGCATTAGTCTAACAACAATTCATTAATAACTGAATATAATATTAATTGTATACATCCTGTTAGAATATTGATCTGATGTTGAGTTCTTTAAAGTCGTCGCCAGCTTATTAAGGTATTTGCTTGTTTTATTATCCCATCAAAGCTACGCTAATAAACCAATAGTCCATAATTATGAGTGCTGTCTTTCACAGAAAAATAGGATTTACTTTGTTTATATATTGCAGTATCTTGCCAATATTATATAAACGGACCTGCTAATAGCAACAGTTCGGGTCATGTACCTTGTAGAACGATTTTGTTTATGATAACCTGGCATATGCTTATACCAGGCAATTAATTCACATAAAATTAACATTATGAATCCGGACAGCATTAATATAAATTTAACTACACCACTTTTTAAAACTAAGACAGAGAGCAATCTGAAGTCAAATAGCATATATTAATTGTACGTAATTTTGACACATATTAAACGCAGAGGGGCAACCTTATAAACGTGAGATAATAATAATAATAATAATAATAATAATAATAATAATAATAATAATAATAATAATAATAATAATAACACTTGTTGTATGCCTCAATAAAATGTTAAAACTTACAGGTTTAGTTGATGGTAGGGTTTATCTAAAAATAGTTCAATTGTGACAACCATTCCCATAAAGTGTGAAACTCTTTTAGTGGGCGGACTGCTCGCGCGAATAGGATTTAACCTTGACATAGCGGTTACTTTCCTTCATAAAGAGGCCACGGTAAATGCATGAAATAAAAAGAAAATTTGTTGCATTCAGTGTAAGATCGTATTTTATTTCACGAGTGGTCTCAGAAAAAAATATTTTCACTAGTGGCCTATTGGATAAAATACGATCTTACACTGAATTCAACAAATATCTCTATATGTCAGTATAGTTTAAATGAGAGAAGTCTTAGTATAATATAAGCTCTCAACTATCTCTTCAACCTCTTTCCTGGTTACTTGTAAAGTGCTGATATATTAACATCATATGAATACATACTGTGTTAATCAAAAAATCGTTTATTTTTATAAGTACTCGAAATTTGTCTTTATAGGAATAAGTGTACTTCATTCTCAATACGTTATTAAACTAATTATTCACTTATCTCAAAATACAACATCACAAACAGTTTAGGAATTGCCAATGTATTTTGTGAACATGTACACAGGAAAAGGCAGTATTCGGATGTTGAAAGATTGGTTACAGCGTCTTAGTACAGCCGGATCGTAATCGTGGCCACGTCCGTCCTAAGAAGCATCAACATCAATAACGACTGGTATTTTATAAAACATCATGAAACAAATGGAACGAAACTTAACATACGGTAAATCATAAATAATAAAAGTAACAAATACGTTACTGACTTATGTCAGGCAATCATACAGTGGATCTCTGAAAATGAAAATAAATATGCATAGTAATATAACACATGTAACAAATTAACCTGAATATATGGATGGGATGGGAGGGCTATATTACACAATTTATATAATCACTTTCAAATATTTCAAAATAACTTCTTAGTTCACAAAACACAAAACCTCGAGTGACGGAAACAGAATTATTTAGTTTCTCCATATACCCAACAAAATCTCGAGGAAATCATGTGACTGGTGTCCCGCCAAACTTATCAACGTTCTTAAGTACTACACGTCCTTGAAACAATCTCCTGAAATCAAGGAAGTTAATATTTTTCAAAACGTGAATAATTACATACATATATATTATCACTCTTGAGACATCGACTATTACAATTGAATAATAACACACTAATATGATATTATCAAACACATAATAAAATAAACGGTATTCAGAGCAAAAGAATAAAAAAATCTATACTGGATTCAATGATTCGCAGTAGCTTTGGTATCGAGGTACGTTTGACTGCAAAAAAATGTATATCTTTCCTGAGAAGAGTCGTAGATGATCGGACTGCAATAACACTTTTTGTACGGTCACTCGCATTTAACGTGTTCAATAAAAAAGACATAGTTTGCCACACTTTCAGAACAATATGTTATATTTGTTAGACTCAAAGGAATAAGCACACTTTGAACTTATAGCAAAAATAATTGCAACGACTGATTTGAAAATAACATGGCATTTCTGAATTGTTTCTACAGTTGATCAAATTGCTCTCCATTTTGATGTCTTTTAATAAAAACATATTTCAAGAGAAAATCATTGCTTCTCAAAACCATCAGTAAATCCGACACTGAACGTAGATTACCTGTGTATTCTTACATCTTTACGGTGTTTTTGCATTGTAATTTTAACTTGTACATTTGCGTTCTTCATTAGGTTTTAAGTTGTGTTTGATCTAGAGCATACATTTTATGATGCTCAACGTCATGAAATTAAGCATAATTTCAAAACGTTTCATGAAGCAATTTAATTCCCATAAAAAACGTCACTTTCACCTTTTGATATGTATGTATTAACGTGTTGGCTGTCGTTATTCTAGTACGAATGAAGTATTCAAAGAATACTCGCGTCAAACAATGTGGTGCATAACGCCTCTGCAGTGGGAAATTATCTGCAGCACTACTTATTCCATTACAATTGACGATTGAAGAAGCAATATACAAATATTCACTTCTTTCTTTTTTTGCAATTACTGACGCGATGACTATTTCGTAAATCAGTTTTCAATAGAGTTATGTTCTATCCTCCCATCTGCAAGTGTTTCTTTTTAACTTTTCAAAGGCTTCATTTTTTTCACAACATATCATTTACTTCACAGATAATTAGCAATATCCATCTTGTAAAAATATGAAAATAAAGTTGAGTTTTTCAAAGATGATGCCAGCATGTCTAAAATTATAACGAAATAATTAAGCTCCAGGCAAAAGTTCGTAGAAGTTCTATCAACGTTTCACTAATTGCCAGCTTGTTGACCTATGATTTATCGTCAATAATGATGAGACCGACTGTCCTGAAAAATAGAATAAACACAGGGTTAATTGTTTATTCCGAACAGTTTCTAGAGGACTAAGTTACATATAACAGGTGGTACATCAAAGATTTATGCAGATATTAAATAAACAGTATCACTCATAATATAAGTACAAAGCTCCTAGCAATAATAATAATAATAATAAATATAACAATGATTGACGCCTCCGCATTGCTTTGTTTGTCATACACGTTTTTAAAAATTGTACAAACGATATTTATTCGGCCATGTCAGTATTTGCCATGTGCATTTATTCCAGACATGACTTTAGTCTGATCTCAATCTCAGTCTCAATTATACAACGGAACTACATGGGCAAGACCACTTAACGAACATTCAAAATGAAACCGACAAGGCAACTCAGTAAACCACATAAACATACATGTATTGTGATTATCATCCGATGAACGCACCATCTTCGGATATGCTCAGATCGCGTATAAATATACTTTAAAATAAAAAAAAACTGTTTATCTTGTCATTGTGTGTCAGCAGACCAGGAGAAACTTAAATCAACATATTGAAAAGTGTTAATTTCCTTTTCATGATATGATTGAATGCATAATTCAAAATAACACTTTCAATAAAAACCATTCCGTCTAACCAAATGATATTTTAAAAAGGCCGAAAGAAACTTGTATCGCTGAAGAGCAGGGTTTTTCTTTACTATTTTTCTTATCTGATGGTAGGTTTCAAACATGAATTAAATCGCGGTAACCTGTTCAACGGTTCAAGGAAATGATTAATTGTAAATAAGTTAAAATTTCATTGACATTCAAGATTAAACCTCTAGTTTAACTATGCACATACCTCTTTGTTTCCAATTTCGAGGGATAACTGCACTGCCATCACATTGTAGCCTCTGTAAGTCTGAGACAACATTAACCTAGACTAATCACAGGCTGGTATTTTCTATTTGAAGTGAGTGTCTGTTCTTACTGATTTTGTTTCAGCCTAATTATATAACAATGTTCACTTCATTGAAACACTGGTTGATTTCTTAGCGTTCAATACGGATATGCTTGCGTGTACCGATATGGTAAGATTCTCGAAATAATTATAACTTAAAATAAAAGTGGTTTAAATCTGACATGAGTTTCTTATAAAAAATGGTAATGCCAATTGGTAATGGCCTTTTTATCTAAATCGTACATATAAATCAATCTATTTTGATCTGGATAATACGAGTAACGCTAAGGTTCCTGTATGTGAAAGTATATGAATGCTCGTGCTGTAAAATATGATAGAGCATTATACGAAGATTAATGGCATCAGTTCAGTGTGTCCTTTAAAAAAGATGCGTCTATCGAATAACGTTCGATGGTTCTTTTTGTTTCAGGTCCCTCAGGCGGTGCCTTGATTTGTCCTCTTCTTTTATCAGTAAACAGTGGGGGTTTGAAAGTCTGTAAGCCTTCAAAACATTCAGACTATGGCTTAGGGATGGTATTAGTAACTGATGCTGTTGTGGAATATTGATGCGTTAAATGTGTAATTGATGACTATTTCAGATTCCACATAGTATTATGAGCTTTTTGCTTTTATATTTGAGCTTTTAGACTTGATATTTAGACTTCTTTTCTTTCGACCTGTGTTTGTTTTGTTAATAAAACACAGGTCGAATGATATAAACCGTTAGGAAAATCAATGACTGTATCCCAGGAAATATAGCTCTACCGTCAGTAACATCAGTGTCGTTTAAAAGGCCATAAAGGAGTTCCCCTGACTTCCGCAAAACAATAATAATGCTTCTTCGGAAATTGGCTTTAACACAACCGATTTCCCCGATCTCCCACAATTTATTCGCAAGTTACCATGAAACAAGTTGTTCCCCCGATCCCCCGTAATATGTTAACAATAACTGCTCGCAAGTAAATTCCAATCTTAACAAAAAAAAACATCAACTTATATTTTTAATGCTTAGGTGATAAAGCATAATCAATACTTTGACGGAAACATGTTTCAATCTCCTAAGGCACTAGGCGACATGTCGACATGATTAATCAGGACAATAACTACGTAAAACGTACACATATCTGTATTTAAAGAGAATGGTTCAAATAAGTCAATAAAAAAACTACAATATATATACGTTGCCTTACTTAATAGTCTCAAAAAACACGATTTAAACGCTCAAAATGTTTGCACTGTATGAAACATTTATCCAGGTATGTTCAACAGGAGAAGGGTTGCGGAACACGCAAATCTGTTTTTTTCTGGAATACGTCGTTAAGATAGATGTACGTGATAAACATCTTAACTTGAGTATGGCATTGATGATTATATGAGACAAATGATGAATGTGAGTATCAACGGAACTACAACCACAGGTTGTATGAGAAACTTCGCAAAAGAACTTAGCTAAAACCTGTGTTTGAACGACTCATGTTCTGACTTACAGATATTTCATCAGAATATTGTTTACAATTAGCTATTCCTGATTCCTTTTGCAATATCATTGTTTGAATCATTTTGAACAAAAACCTATTCGAAATGTTACTTCGCTGATACGTGTGAAAGAACGAACGGTTTTTAAACGTAAACTTGTTTATTAATTTCTTTGAAAAAGGCTTGCCTTATCAAATACACACAGGAAAGTTAGGGGTTTGCTTTTTTCCAAGGGTACAAATGACTTCATCGTATATTGCTGCGCTTCCGCGAATCTGAGACTTGTAGACTCATAAGGCCCGTTTAAAAGCGTCTTTGAGTCTGAAAGAAAGTCACAAATAACAACGCATTGATTGTTTTTTCTCCACACCTTTGTGTTGCTTTTAAAAATCGTTTTATATTCACAGAAATATGTAATACCATTATAAAGCTATGATACTCGTCTTAAAACATATTGTTCACGAGATCCAGCTCACGTTCTTTATATACTATGTATACATGTATAACATATTTCAGTCATAGCTCTTCGTTTCAATTTTGGACTTTGTAAATAAACCAGGCAGATTTAACGTCGAGGTCGCAAACACCGTAAAACGCTCCATTTTACATTGTTTAAACTTCGCTCAATTTTAAAAGATATAATATTCAATTTCTTTGTATTCGGTCAATATCAGAACTCTCAATAAAATATGATTGCTAAGAAAAAACTCTAAATATCGAATAAAAGTTCCATATTTTTCTGCTTACGGGAAACATGAGAGGTAGGTTTATCACCGAAAAAATGGGGAAATGGTTGTTATTAATTCATTTCGCTCAATGAATTAATATTATTTAATTCCATTCAATGCGCTCTAAAAATATAGGAAACAGTTAACGTTTTTAAAATGTAAACGTGTTATCTTAAACAAATATATAGGATAAGATTGTGTTTTTGTTTTTATTGAATTGTTTAACAGCTTAAGTATTCAGGTTTTAACACGAGTGGAAGTGTTTTAAATGTCAAATAAATAAGAATACCCAATATCATTACGAGAATTGCTTGGAATAATTTGCCCTTTATAACAACTATGACATTCCAGATAAAATTTTGCTATCTCACAACATCAACCCCAAACTAAAATTGCCGTATTTCTTGTTGCTATTGTCGAATCATGCAGATAAACAACTTGCCCCGTTATTGGCTAAAGACATCATTTGATATGTTTATTGATGTCTTTGAGATAATGTAATATATTGAATACCTGTTAATAGATAATACGCTAATAAAGAGTTAAACATAATGTGTCTGTCGTCTTTGCTACGTAGCAAAATGATACATGTAACGAGGAAATTCATACCATTTACATCATATAAAATTGTTTTACGCAGAGAGGTTTGACGACCGTTCCAAGCCATGAGGGAAAGATTTTTATTAATGTAAGTAACGTGGATTTCTGTTCTTATCGTTACACTCCCTTGATTGGTACGTTAAACATTTCTAAATTTCCATGACTATTTAACATGGAATGAGAACTATTTGTGTAAGCGTTACTGCATTTTAGTCTATATCCTAGCGGAAATAAGTTAAGACACAATATGCGTGTAACGCCATTTGAAAATGTTGATACTACTCAAAAAGGCACACGTTTGGAGCTTTCGATTTTCCATCTAATGTCAGCATATTAAGACACATTGAGGTTTGTGTTGAGTAAATGTGTGTTTCTGTGTAATAATGTCTATAAGTATATTAAACGCTACTCGTTATTTGTGAGTTTGGGCTATGGTCGTCTGGCCGGACCAGTTGGATTCCTCTTGGTCCTCCAGTTTTTCCCCAAAGTACAAAACTACACTCTCTGGTAATATCGTGACGAGAGTGTCTAAGAAAATGCTTATATAAATTTCTTCAAAATCGGTGTTACGTATTTACAGTTTAAAAGTTAAAGCATGGTCAACTGTATTATGGCAATATTTCAAAATTATACATTGGATCTGTAAACCTGACTGAAGTGCTGTTTCAAACATTATCTTGTTCTAGAACAAGCACAATGTTTAATATTGCTACAATCAACTTGTATATTTCATTGTCGGAAGAGCATTTGTCAATTTCAACCATTATTTGAATTAGCAGTTTTTTGAAGTACTTTGATCTATGAAATACGATTTATATTTAGTCATCGAAAACAATGTTAGGAATCTATCCCACAATGAAGCTTATTTTATGTCAGCCTGATTAACTCAATGTTAAACTGTTATCCCTGGTGACGTCATATTATTTATGATGGTCGCTGATTAATTATCTGTAAAAAATGAACGTTATCAAAATAATAAAACTCAAAGTTATAAGATAATAATGTTATTTTCTTTTTAACTGCAATCGAACCTGAAATCACCCTTTTGGATTTGTTTCCACGTCAAAAAATATGTATTACATATTTTTGGCTTTATTGTCACCAGCTTTTAATTGTTTAAACTGGCTAAATACTTTGTTAAATTAAAATTGTCTTAAATAAATATTGACTGGGCAATATTTATCCGAAAATACAAATAAGCCAACTAATCTTTTTTTTTAAATCATCTTAATGAGAACACGAGCCTAACGATAACCTGTAGCCAATAATATTCACCTGGCATTACGCATCTAACAATAATATTATTGAGTATCGGATACTCTAATTGCATAACAAAAGGAACATCATTCTACATTTAATAGTATAGGCATGCGTTCAACATAAAATAACTAGTTTCTGAATTCTACCTTACATTATAGCTATACTTACTAATGACGACAACAGAAAATGGGAAATTTACAAACATCGGAGAAACTAATAGCCTATTTCATTAGTAAATTAAGTTGAATTATGCTTTTCCTTTAAACAAACAAGATTTCAAAAGAATGCCCTCGCCTTTGATCTTCATATCATGTTGATCATTTGCAAAAAATAAAAGGAATTTACTTACAGCGCAGTGTTTAAAAGCATGCTCCATAGGATCTTAGTCTGAACTTCTATTACCTTAAATATAAGAAAGGTCACAAACCACATATTTTTATCTTCATTCCTTAACTTTATGTTCATTTTTTTCTATAAATACTCAAATTCAATTCACATAATTATGTAAGTAGATAACAAAATTATGACACTAAGCTACTTTCATTTTTATATTGATCGACTGATGAATCTTTCTCCCACCCTAGACAAGAAGATCCAATTATTTTGCCATTCTTGAAATCCTTGTCATTATTGAAGTATTTCAATACAATGTATGTAATCAACAGTTTATTTCTTATCAAGGCAAAACTTTTGTATACTAAAGAAAAAATATCGAATAGGAGAAAGCAAGATATCCAGGTCTTGGGTATCGAATGAATATGGACAGAACTAGTGTTAAAACGCAACCTCAAAACATCGATTGGCCTATTCTATCGACCACGAAACATAACAGCTCCAAAAGATGTGCGCCTTGAAAAACCAATCGACTTCTCTCTTAAAACTGGTAAAAAAGTCATACTTGTTGGAAATTTTAACCTAAATGTCTCTCCTCAAATTGGTAATCCTAAACTTTTGAAATTGTGTCAACAATATAGTCTCACTCAATGTTTTGATGAACCAACTCATATAATTGATTTCCGATTTTATTGCCCTACGTTTGATGTTGTTGTTGTTTTTTTAAAGTAAAATACGTAATTGGCTGTTGTTATTATTCCTTCCATTTCTATTGTCTTTTATAAAACTACGTTATAACACAATGGATAAAGGTTTGAGTATCAAGAACGAAAAAAATGCATTCATGAGCCTTAAACTTTACGTGAAATAAAAGAAACGTATTATTTTAAAAAAACATTTTTAATTTAATTGCATTATTATGTTAAACTCAATTGACTTTAATGGTGAAAGAGAAACAAAGCGATATCTGTACATAAATCGTATTTTTTTTTTCATATTTGTTACACAAAAAAATGCATAAATATTAGTACGTTTTTTTAGCATGAGAAAATTGTAAAATTAGATTGTTTCCCCGTTAAATATTATCTTTACAACTTCCTATTATGGTCAGGGAAATAAACATGTCCGTATATGACATAAATAAATTATGTGAAACTGTAGTTAGCTTATACATTTACATAGAAATACAATTGTAAAATGAGAATACTATCAGTTTTGCTGCCAAAGTGATATTCAGATAAAGTTTACATTCTTTTTCTTCATAATATTTTAAGATAATGCTATAACTGGCATCATAAAAGAAAACGATGTTCTCTATATTACTTCCCTCTACAAAGAAATTAGTATAATTATAAACTAAAAACAAGATCGACTGCACTCTTCATTCCTGGCCAACGAATCAAAAATCTATAACAAAAAGTACAACTGAGACAGATTGCATGATAACAGCAAATTACCTTAGTTTATGTTAACTTATTGCATTAGTTAACCTAACAAAGCATTGCAATCAACTGAAAAACATGAAAGAAATGACAAGACAGACACAAAATATACAAATGCTAGATACCTTAGGTCTTTTCTGCAAGGAAGCACGACGATAATGCATATATTTCCTAATTTAACTTTTAGGGAAGCTATAACATACCAAAACAACAGCTCTTGGACACATTTCCCCCGTGTAGAATCTTGCCATAATGTTTTTTTTTTTGAAGATTGCCATCCTTTCTTTGAGCATGACATATTTGGTAGACATTCTTTGTTTGAGAATGACAGCTAAATTAACCATCCTTCGTTCGGGTGCATTTATAGTTATGCAAAGATAGGATTAAACGGGTGGCGGAATTAAAAGACAATACAAATCGTTGTTTGGTTTATAACTAGTAGGATCTCTGCATCAGCTACACTCAACAAGTCATAAAAAAGATCACATGTACACACACACACATAAGTATTAAGTAAAAACTGATTTTATTATTATTACAAAATACTGTGGTATCCCCATTGAAACATTCTTCGAAAATTAAATTCAACACGATTGTACATATATACACCAGATTCGAGGTAGTATCAAAATAAAGAACATAAAGTATCAAACAAAAACATTCAATCAACATATGAAGTACTATACAGATGCAATATTTGTAGTCTAGTCTGAAATGACCGTAATCGAATATCCCATTTCCAAAGAAAGTCTCGAGGGTATCATTCGCCTTCTGTTAACATTCTTAAATACGTTACAAGAGTACCAAACTCCTGCAAATAACCTTGAAGCTTCTACTACTCAACAGGATGAAGGGAGCTCACCCCCACGCCCTAATAATGCTCTGCTGGTAAACATGAATGAAGTCACGATGACATAATGCCTTTACTAGTTAACAGGATGAAGGAAGTCGCGGGGAATCGTTCTCCTGCTTATCAACATGTTGATGAATGGTCTCGAGGGCATCACGTTCCTGCTATTCAGCATGCTGAATAACGTCTAGAAGGCATCATGCTCCTACTAGTCAGCAGGTCAAGGGCGTCTGGGGGTATCATGTTCCTGCTAGTAAACATATTTTAAAAGATTCAAGGGCGCCATGCTCCTGCCAGTCACCATATTGAATTGAGTCACGATAACATTATGTTTCTATTAGTCAACGTGCTATGAAAGACACGAATGTATCATTCTCCTGATTGAAAACGAGACATTGGGGGTATCATGATGCTACTAATATTTGGCCTAAAGAATTGTCGAGGGCATCATGACTCTTTTAATTGTTCATACTGAAGGAAGTCATCAAGTCATCATGGTACTGGTAGTAAACATGAGAAAGATTACATCGATGGGATGCACGCATTGATATATAATGTACTGAATTGAGTATTGAGGGCATTATTGTTCAACAAGTTAGTGTTCTGAATGAAGTGTTGAGGGCATTATAGTTCTTCGAGTTAACGTACTGAAAAGAACTTAGACTATTATGGTTCTATTAGTTAATATGATGAAGAAACTTTCATGACATAATGGTACATTTAGTGCACATTACCTTAATTTGGAAGTGATTTTGTTCTAATCATTGACATATATCGCTTGTTTTGAAAGCTTATTGACATATTGTCATTGTATATATAAGAAAAAGTGAATACGTAAAACAATTTAATATCATCAATCCTTGATAAACATCGCTGTTGTTTTGTTTTGTTTGTTTACGCATTCTTTGTCTTTGGCATCCACCTTGTGCAATTAAACAGGGTTAATTTATGTAAATTTTCGACTGCTGCACTTGTTCCCGTTATTTTTTTCCTATAAATATTGGTTAATATTTGTTTGTTTTGATTTTACGCCATATCGAATTATAAATACTTATTTATGTTTACATTAGCAAATACATCTTCTTTTGTATCTAAACGAAACTTTTAGTTATGTTTTGCTGCTACAAATAGCGACAAAATAGACATAAAATGAACTTGTTTATCTTTCTCGTTAACGTCTACGATGTGTAAACAAAACAATCACAAAAGGACTCTAGGAATAAGTAAGAACGCACATGATACTATGTCTTATTGAAACGATGTTAAGAAACAAAATGACAACTTTATTTAATTTTGAGTTTTCTGTAAATATGATGTCCTAAATATAAAGATATATGAGCATCATATATGCCACCATAACGCTGTCGCGAAAATATGCTGCTTCTGCAAAGATGGTCACGTTAATGAAGTAATTATTATGCATTTACTTTTTTTCGCAGCCAACGTATTGTCTATTTGTTGTATTACTATTGTTGTAGTCAATTCAACATATTCCCGAATGAATAAACATTTCTCTGGCAACATAATAATTGATAAATTTAAAAGTAACTCCAAGAACCCGTTAGACAGTGATTTTTATACTGATGTATGTGATATTCAAATGGAAATATAACTGTTTTGTATTCTCTTGAAGTTTTGCGTAATGAAGATTGATAGTTCAAAGAACGTGCGCTAAATAACATTTTCACTAATGAGTCTGTCTTGTATGTGGTAATTGATCCTTCTCTATCTCTTTTATCTCGGGCTTTCACCCTTGTATACGTGTTATTTTACATTTGTTGTACTCAACCATTTCACTGCAAACTGGAATCATAAACAAGAAAATACGCTGAAGATATGCATACTATCCTACTTCGAAGTGAAAGACAAAGAAGGCAACACACCCGATCATTTTAAGAACCCGATTCAATGAAGGCCGGCCTCATCAATGAATTTGATTTTTAATAAATATCCATTGACTTACCCTCAGTGAATACCCGTTTGTGTATCATGTAAAGAAAAACTCTCGTGCCTGACTCTGTTATGTTCCATATGAGATAAACATAAAACAATCAAATATGCTATTTCTCAATTGTTGGTACACATTTTTGTTTCTCAATAGACAAGGTTATCTTGCCTTTGATCTTATGGGCCAATCATCTCTTGGAATGTTAATATCAAAGCCTGCGTCTTAAGTATTGTTTTTTTTTATTATCCACTAATTGTTGACTACCGTGTATCGATCTCAACAGCATAGCGATTTTACAGTCGACTGTAATTGTTGTTGAACGTTGTCTTTCAATGTACAATGTAGAGTCTATTAAACAGTGAATGTAATTATATGTTGTTATGTTACAAACATTTGATTGTGTCAAATTAATAATAATACCAATCTTTGCTTGGAACAGTTTGACTTTTATAACACTTATTCATATTCCAGTTGATTAGTTTACCTCACAACAACAACCCTCAAATAAACTTTCCGTTTTTATTTCACGTATTTATTGACTCACCCGAATATGGTTTATTGCGCCCAGTTTATCCCATATCGGGTCACCTACTAACCTTGTAACGGATATATCACTTCGACATCCTGTATACTTGTTTACGTTTTTCATTTATTCATAAGGCTCGGAAAATAGACGCCATTTTGGTACGTTATAAATTTGATGCCCCGGCTCTGGACCAATAGCGTCGCGTCATTTATGTTGGAGGCGTGATACAGTTAAATAACACATGGTAATGATTGTTTATGCGGTAGGTGTATTATAAGTTCAATAAAAGAACTCCATTTGGACAGCAAAGTTTTATCAAATAATATGAACACGCTTGAAGTGCTATTGCCGGACACTTTAAGTGTACTTAATGACTAAGTGAAACATACTAGGAGTAAAAGGGAAAACGTTTTATTTTTTGTATATGTTAATAAAACTTTTTAAATAACAAGCAGTTCTGTTGCTGTTAGGAATTTATTTAGTGTATACGCAACAATCTTCAATAATAGTGTATACATTATATATAATGCATTATTTTATATTTTATATGAAGTTAAGAGTTATTTTTCTTAATTAACTTAAATAAAGCTACTATGCATTTGAGATCAAGTACTTACACGTAAATTCTAAGTAAAAAAGGGGCATAATTCTGTCAAGATGCATGATACAGTGACCTTCTCCTGTGTACAGGTTGGGAGAATGATGGTGAACAAGTGTGCGAAGTTTCAAAACAGTATGTCAATGGACTTTGAAAATATTTGAGGTGGTACGCAAACTTTAACATAAGTGTTAATGCTGACGCTGACACTCGGGTGACTAGGATAGCTCTCCTTATTCATCGATTAGTCAAGCTAAAAATGATCACATATCAATAATGTTGCACTGAAGTATATTACAAGCAGGTGTAATTATAATTTTAACTAGAATTGAATGGGCAAAAATCTATTTAAATATGATGGTAAAACATGGCAAAACATTTAATCAATTACTAATAATTATGATTGTATATGAACAATATGTAGCCAAGCAGCTCTGGAAAATTGTCTGCAAAATATCTCAGTGAGAATACAAATTATTTTCTTATTTTTTTTGTTACAAAAGCACACCACACCCCCGCTAAAAAAGTTGCAAAATGTTAATTATGAACAAATGTGTTGTTTAGATCTTAAGGGCAAATACAATTCTGCTTGCTTTCAATAAACTTTAAAATAATTTGTGTCTGCAATGGCAAATCTGACAAACATCATGTCTAATGATCAAAATTATCTAAATTACAATTGATGAATATTGTAAACAGCTTTGCTAAAATCGGGTATAAACCAAAAGACCTGTGACAGTTAAATATGCAGCAACACATGTATTTCTTTACAGATCACCAACAGTGACCTTTTTGTCTTGCTTTTTGATAAAAAGGTTGTTGTTTTTTTTACATCTGGTGGGAAATAAACTTGTATAAATAAATTGATGTTAAAATTTTCTAATTTTTAAAGGCCCAATATGTTATGACCTCTTATGAGGAATATTCTAAATGAAGCATAAAAATAGTCAAAACCAATTGTTCATATCATGGGACTTTCAAGACACAGTGTATTAACGATTAAACTTATCAAGGTGTAATTACAAACAAATGACTTCTAACCCTCACATAATGTTTAACCCACAGGAATGATAAAAAATCAGAAATGATAAATTGCAATTACAGTCAACATTCAACAGAGCTGAAAATATATTCTAAATTTAGCATCTATATAGAATATACAATAAAAGTAATCAAGTCAGTGATATTGTTGGAACACACCCAAATAAGAACCCAGTAAAAAACTGTCAGCTGAGCTCAATAAGCACTATTTCATATATGTTTTATATTTGTTGAGTGTAAACCATTTATATATGAAAACAATTGAAACAATTAAAATGATTATATTATATAATTTATACAGAATGACATCATGAGGCTATTCAACTATTCACATATGTTAATATGCACAACATAAGGCTACAGTTATCTGCTATTAATTTATATAGATTTAAAAAAAATGCCTGCCATATGTACAGTGTCAAATTATGTTGATAAAATTCAGTGTTCTCAAAAGCACAATCAATGTTTTCTGTACTGACAGCTGGGTCTTCAATGTTTAACATATATATCAGTTCAACAACATACAGTGATCTTGGATTCATTGACAGTCAAAACACCATAACTACTATACACTGAACTTGTGTCTTCTTGAAAAAAATCATGAATAAAAGAAACCGAACAAACCGGCAAAACTGAAAGTATCTGGTTTAAATGCTGAATATGGCACAAAATTAACAGAACAGAGTTTTGCAGTTGTCTATACGTTGCTCAATTATTACATATTTGCTGTAAATGTCACATTTTGTATTATTCACACAAACAAGTTTGACAGGGGTGACATTCTCTTGAAATATGGGATTCTGTGCGAAATCCAGTTTCAAATTGTTTGACCACTTCAGGCTGCTGGCACATCAGAATCTGCAAATAACATAAATGCAATGTTTTTAACAGAATGAATAAAAGTACTAACTACTACTGTGAAGGAATACCAGTTAACAATCATTTGAGGCATACACACTTCTTTATGTAGTCATAAATTTGATATAGTCACATATGGTGATAATTAAAGAAGTCCAACTTCAACACAAATTATTTATTTATGAAACAACGTTTCGGCCATTCAGCCTTCATCAGGTTGTATGTATGTAATGAACAGGAAATGACATCAACATCAAATGGCGTCAACGTTGATAACGCTGATATAGTCACAAAATGATAGTCATGGTGTAATTTGACGGATTCAAAGATCAAGACAAAATATATGAAATATATTATGTTTGAATATTTTGCAACGAGTATTAAACAACTCCAAGGTAATTGACTACAAAGAAGCATTTTGGAGTAGTCAGAAATGCACTTGCCTAGAATCTCTTCTTACTTGAAGACATTTTCCATTCTCTGGAGGTGGTATGGAATTCCAGACAGAACTATCTTGAACAGGATTTTTGGTCCATAAAGGTCCTCTCGAGCTTCAGCAACCAGGTGGCAATAAAACATGAACAAATACATTTGTGCTTTTACAGAATGTTGAAATGCATTAAGAAGTATTGAGGGATAAGTCAAACACCTGAAATTTATAAAAAAAGCAAACAAAATAGTTCATTAGAAAATGATATAATCTCATGGGCGTGACCGGAAATAATTTACAACCAGCATGAAACAATGTTATTTAGGAATGAAACAAACAGAAAAGATAAACTTAAAAGATTCAAACCCGCTACTGTTTAAATACATTTTCATAAAGTGATTGTGAAATACTAATAATTTACCGCATGATGTCTTATCCAATTTGAGTTCGGCTGGCTGGTCTGTCATCATCCCCATCTCTAACCTGTTGCAAATAATAACAAATTAATATTAAGTTATTAAGGAAATGGATTACTAAAAAATGTCCACTATACCTGGTTGATGTAATTACTAAAAATCTTATTTTCATAAGGACATTCACTAAAGGCTTCGTGTTGGGTTTATGAAGCTGGCATTTATGCACCAGTCAATTGTAACCACCACCCTCCCCAGGTCCGGGGAATAGCAGGGACTTTGACTTCTGGTCAAGCCAACCCCGGCTAAAATCTCCGCACTGCGCGGACGAACAAATAGTAAAATCCCTGCCAAATGCCCCCGCACCCCAGGGACTCTTGGTGTGCCCATTCCCCGCTATGTTTTGCGCAAAGACAAAACCACCGCATTCACCCGGCACTGCAGGGCCACCTGAAAGGTAACTAGAGCTATCACTGAAGGTGATTAATACCCACGAACGCCGCCCTGATATGAAATATTTGGAAAGCTAACCTATAAATGACAGCTTTATTTTATGGACTATTGTCATTGTAATTTGCTAAAATAGTGTAATGATTCATGTACACTGAAATCCTTCTCATTGTGCTGTACCATTGTATAAAGTTTTATTACATTCAATCCGGTAGATTTCAAGTTATGCTCTGGAAAAAAAAGTAACAAAGGGCAATAACTCTGTAATTGGCTCAAATAGAATTGCGGTTCCTATACACTGCACTTACTTTTATTATGATCTATCACTGTATGAAATTTTATTAAATGCCATCCAATAGTTTTCAAGTTAGGCTCCGGACAAAAAAAAATAACAAAGGGCAGTAACTCTGTAATTAGCTGTAATAGAATTGAGGTCCCTATACACTGCAGTTCCTCTCATTATGATCTATCACTGTATGGAGCTTTATTAAATTCCATACAATAGTTTTTAAGTTATGCTCGGGACAAGAAAAAAGTGTTTAAGGCCATAACTCTGTAATAAGCTAAATTAGAGTAATGGTTCTTTTGCACTGCACTTCCTCTCATTGTGCTTTACCATTGTATGAAGTTTCAATAAATTCCGTATAGTAGTTTGCAAGTTAATGTCTGGAAAAAAATGACAGCAAAAAAAAACAAATAAAGGGCAATTACTCAGTAATTAGTTAAAGTAGAGTTATGGTTCTTAAACACTGCACTTCCTCTCATTTTGCTTTACCATTGTATGAAATTCCAATGCATTCCATCCAGTTATACTACAGACAAAAAAGTAACAAAGGGCAATAACTCAGTATTAAGCAAGAATAGAGTTATTGTTATTGTACACGGCACTTCCTCTCATTATGCTCTACCATTGTATGAAGTTTAATCCAATTCCATCCAGTAGTTTTTAAGTTTTGCTTGGGACAAAGTTGCAACGACCGACAAACCAACCGACCACAGGGAATGATAGTATTAAACAGATAGTATTTTTTTTCCATCGATTTTTTAATTGAATTGTCCCTGACATGAGGAAATAGTAACTAGAATATTATATACTTCTTATATTGATACTTATTGTTCTGGGTGGTGAAAGTTATATTCACAGATTTTCTAAACAAATATGAAGTTTACAGATGCAACCTCACATTTGACAGTTTAGACATTATTTAGTTTTTTATTAGATGAAAGAATCAGCTTAT
The DNA here is from genome assembly GCF_026914265.1 of Mya arenaria. Taxonomy (NCBI): domain Eukaryota; kingdom Metazoa; phylum Mollusca; class Bivalvia; order Myida; family Myidae; genus Mya; species Mya arenaria. The sequence continues at coordinate 59,764,361 of NC_069132.1, read as the reverse complement.
TTTTGTATCATTACAAAAAACAGATCTCAAGTGTATGAAACTGTCCCTTGAATTACACTTTTCCTAAAACATTATTGAGTAAAAGGCCTGTCTCTACCCAATTTGGGAAAAAGCTCTAGACATTTTGGATAAGTTTGCGTCGTGAAAATGCTGAAATTGGGAAAATGAACTGTTAAAAGAAAAAGCTGTCTAGTCTCCTGCGAATTAGGAAATGATTGTATATTAGTTTATTTCCCTTTAATAGAACCATAATGGCTGAAGTATCAGTCCTTGTGTGTAAATATCTATTGCAGTTAATCAATCATGACAGATAATATTTCATACAGATATATATGAATGTGATGAAAATCAATGATTTCCGAGTACAATTATCAAAAAAAAAAAATACATCACATAATTTATTAGGATGTTGAAAATGAACCAGTACATTTTAAAAGACTTTCTAAAAATAATAATCTGAAGATTGGAAAAAACATCTTATATTTTGCTTGGGTAATGGGGCCGAAAGTCGAACCCGTGGGTACTATAGAAAAAGCCCTTAGTAAGTACTACGCTTTTAGCCATGAAACATATTTTTTATACTAAATAAATTCCAATGAAACTGTCCAATATGTATCTAAACCTCACATTGACAGCTAGATGGTTCATGAAAGGGCTAGACACTAGATGGTCCAAAAATAAGCAAATATATTATTTCCCAGTTCATATTGTGAATATTTAGCATGTAAAAGTGGCTTGATAAGAAGAGACCCATATACTGACAACAGGTATTTATATCGTACACAAACAGTTAAACTTTAAATAGGTAAAACACAAAAAAAAAACAGCGAAAGAAGCATTGCACCATTAGCAAAGGTTTTCACTATTTCTTTTATCTTGCAACTGTACAATCTGGTGTCCCTTAAATTTGCACTCCCACAGCTATAACGTATTGACAACTTTCTTATTTTTGTCTTTTAACGAGCCAATTTTTATGTAAATGCATGGACACAAATTATATAACATTGCTGACAAAAAAATTGATCGCAGATTTTAATATATCTTTTTTTTAAAACAATGATTTTTTATTCATTTTTCTTAAACGTTAGTAACGTTTTAAAAACATAAAACATTAATGCACCAGTCAAATGTAACCACGCCCCCTCCCAGGTCCGGGGAATAGCGTGGAATTTGACTTTCGGTCCAGCCAACCCCGGGTAAAATCCCCACTCTGGGGAAACAAACTGGTGATAAAACCCCGGCCGAATGCCCCCGCAACCAAAAGACTCAATATAAGGCCCAATTTCCCCTAAATTTAGCGCTAAGACAAAACCACCACAGTCACCCGGCCCTGCGGGGCCACCTGGAAAGTAAAAACACAGACCATTTCCCCGGCTATCCCCGTTATACCCCCGGACCTGGGGTGGGTGGGCGTGGTTACAATTGACTGGTGCATAATTTAAAGGAAATATTAAAAACTGCAATCAGATCTTTTATCAGCAATCTTTTATCATTGGTTTGCAGATATTTACGCAAAAAATTACTCTTTCCAAGGCCAAAAAAAAAAAAAATGTAAAAACGGTAAATCTGTGAGAGTGCAGCTTTAAATTCAATCACTGAGAAATGTAAACACATGACATGAATAGGATCATAGCTCCATCTGCTAAATTGTCATTATTTATTGTCAGAATTTGAATTTATCCATTGAAGTACAATTGGGACAGAAAAATGTACGACAATTGCGGGACTGGAACCCGGGACCCCTTTGCAAACAAGGCGAGTTCTTCGCCAACTGAGCTACTGAGATGCATTCACATTTTCTGTCAATCTAAATAAAGAGGCTGATACCATGCCATAACCTATGTGCTATAACTTAAAGAAAGAATAAATAGGGAATTTGTTTTGTTTTAGTGTAAAATCCTGATGTACATGAATTTCACTGAGTGAGAATCAAAAGCTATATTTTAAGAGTAACGAACTGAAATATTTTGCGATCTATCACAAACATAATAATTTAATTTTAGATCCTAAAAGTGTATTTAATGGCATTCAATTATAATTATTGAAGTAGGGCAACAAATTATAATTTGTAAGGAAATGTTACATTATTTTGGTAATGAAGTTGTTCAAATTGTGTCCCAGCCCTCTTAGCACTGGCATTCAATATATATTTGAGAGCTGGCTGAAATTTCAAACATAAAAAAAAATATCAATATGTTTGAAACAGTGAAAGATTGTTTTACTATTGTTTATAAATGTCTATAAATCACCACAAAGTATATATATATAATAAAAATGTTTTGAATTTTCCTATGCCTATGCTTTTCTATTAGTCATAGTTAGAGCTGGCATTGTAAATGTCTTGTTAATTTTACATGAACAATATCGCTTTTTAAGTAATTCATATATATATTGTGTTTGAAGAGTTTAAATTGAGGAGAAAATATTTATCAACCATATTCTATCTCAAGTCGAAACAAAAAAGAAAAGTAAATTGCACACTGCACGAAGAAAAATCACTTATCTACAAGCATGTTAAAAACTTCTGAACAATATTGCGAAAACCGCCATTGTTTTTGTGCTGAACTGATGACCCCGCATTTTCTGATTATATGCAGAATAAAAAAGGTATTATAAACATTGCTTGTCGTGAGGTGAAACCCCTCCCGATCCCACCCCATTTAAATAATTAATTACTTAAATGTCCTTTTTTACTTTGTAGGAAAGAGTTTGTCTTAAACTGTCTTGCATGCTTATACATGCCTTCAGATGAACAATTTTGAAAATATGTTAACTTAAAGAAATTTTGTGCGTAAACATGTGCAAGTTTAAGCGAGACATGTCAATACATTTCATCTCGTCTAAAGGTATCCTTCTGAAAACCTTGGTAAAAAAATCACCAGTACGACGCTGTAGCTCTAGTGTTATCATGCAATTCTGCCAATAAGAAACACTGCCTTTTATGCTGAAATCTCCCCCTGGGTTCATAATCTGTAATACTCACATTATTATGCTTGTTGAAACCAGGTCAAACATGCCAAATTTGATGGTTGTTGGAGGGGTTCCCGAACCCTCCCCTGAAAAACAAATTATGAATTACTAAACATTTGATTTCATTATATGTGCTGAAGTGGTTTTCTGTAATTTCATTCATACATCTTTATCGCTTAAAGTATTCGCGAGTAATCTGCCCCACTCTGTCATGACAAAAATATTATTTTTTATTTTATCATCTGTGAGACTGCCCCTTCAATGGGCGGACGAGTCTAGCCTGTGTGACCAGCTGTTCGTTTAATTCAGTTGGGAAGAGCGCCGTGCTAGTGTCCCTGCGGCCGTGGGTCTGTGCCCCAAACCAGGCACAATTTTCTTCTCAGGTTTACCATAATCATGCATAACGATTTTTAATGAAAAAACAAATGTTTTTTTTAGATTTAATTTTCACTACTTAGCGATGAAAATGTCGATTGAAGGACCAAAAATCCAAAATATTGAAAAAATTAAGTTCTATGTAGTGTTGAGGTTCAATATTTAGCAAGCATGGCTTATATATCCGATGCAACATAAAAAACTGTAATTAGGAGTAGAACAATTTTTATGAAAATAATATTTTATTAGATTTCTATTCAAAAAGCATTAATTTACGCTTTCCCGGAAATGTCGTAAAGCAAAATTTATATGTTTGAGAGTCAAATTTATCGGGACTTCCTAATCAACAATGTCTTGTGGATTTGTGTTGATTGCATCTATTTTTAAAAAGATTTATGCATTTTTGTAACCCGGAAACGAATTTCAACCGCGAAAATTCATCATTTTTCTGAATAACATTCTTATTTGACAAAATATTATCAGGATCTCTCAGGACATTGTTGGATAAGTATTCTGTGGCATTTTGACATAATGACGAAGTACTTATGTTGACAGACTTTTTCGTAATGATGTGAATGCTTTTTGATCCATAATCCTTTCAAATCGTTTTTTTGTAAAATTTGTTCAACTCCTAAATAACCCCAAACATTTCGCCAAAAATAAATGTTTCAACCCCCAAAAAGATCGTTTCTTAAATCTAAATAAAACAACCATTTTTAATGTTTTAGATTTTGACCTTCCCCACCCACTTTGGAATTGATGTGGATACCGTTTGCATCACTTTAGCTTGTTCATTACGTAAAAAACAACGTTATGTCATTATGATGTCCAAACAGCAACGTATGAGCGATTGAATTTACAATAACAAGTATAATTCTTAGTTCAACTCACAGTGAAAACAATGTTAAATCCGTGTTATTGCATCATGATATTGATATATGCAAATCATTGTTTACATCAACTGCGCAAAATGCGCATAAATACATTTATCTGAATTATTTAGATATTCGGTTAAGACGGTATTTTTTAAGATGTGGGGTTAAAAAAACAATTGTAATGACTAACCCTGTTCGTTTTGTATTATAATTGTAGAGTTATGAAATATTATTTCCGGTTAAAAGAAGTACTCTTTAGACGTGTATTCATTATATGTGTTCTCCACTCCTTTTATGGAAGTGCCGAAGGTGGATTGTATATGTACATCGGGTATTTCCGTATTGATTTTCATTGGTTAACGGAGGTCAAACCCCGCCCTTAACATGTACAATTTGCTTGCCGGCATGCACGCGCTTTATATGAACAATGTATGACGAGCTTTTCTGGTTCTCATTTTCACGGTTCAGTGGTGCCCAAACTTTTTAATGCCTATCACTCCGGCAAAAAAGAAGTAGTCACTTGCATACACGTACAAACCGTAAGAGGGCTTGTACAAGCCCGTATCAAAATGTTGCCAACATAAATCATGTGAACGTGTTGGTTGATTTCCAGGTACGATTAAGAACAATATTCACCCATAAGCACATTGTTTGATTTTTTGCTAGTAAGTTAATGTCAATGTTGAAACGTTATTGTTATTATGACTTAAACGTACCGTCACTATATACTAGAACATATAAAATGGCATGCCCCTACTGCCCTTTAACTTGTTTTCTGTTATTGTTATGGAATGCTCGTAAGGTTTAATGTTCGTTTACGTTTAGACCATTTCCTTGCGACTCTAAACAGTGTTAATATTTGAATCCATGTATACGGGACCTTTCTGTAGATTTAATGACTTTTTAATTTCGAAGCATATCGTAGTTAAACTGAACTTAAACATACAATGTAACTACACATTTGTGATTCACTAGACTGTTTTTTTCAATCTTCTTACGTCAAAAAGATTGACAGAATAGTGTCTTTAGTCCAACCCTTAATAGATAGTGTGATCAAAATCACGATTTCAAAATATTATCACTGACATTCTTAGCCGAACTTGAGGCCAGTGTTATTATATTAGCGTCTATTATGTCTTCTTAACAAAAAATAATATTGGAACCAGGCGTTTATTTAATTTGCCAAAAATCCTTTCCTGGACGATGAGTAGAGCTTAGCCTGTCTAAGCTCTTGTTATAAGGCAAATACCGCGTATGTATAATGGGTAATTAAACCCTTTTAGTTCAGAATAAAAATCTTTTATGCATGGCTTGTAGAATATCAATAGGTCAAAACAGCAATGTTATCATTTTCCCCATTAACTTTTAGTCAAGCGGGCACTAAAGTTTCCGGTTCTTCTTCTCGCCAAGCTGTTTCCTCCTGAATGTAAGTGAGATTGGTTGCTGGCCACATTTAGTGCTATAGTTTGATTTACACAATAATATAGCATGGTCGCTTCGGGCCTGATTAATATACTTATCTTAAATAACTTGTTCTAAGTTAGAAATATAATCAAAATGGCAAAAAAAACTTAAAGTAAAGTGAGTTCCATTTGCACAACGAAGCACATAAATAAAGCATACGCCAAAGGTGTCTCTATCACTATGGTTTCGCACTTCTTTATAATAGTGTTATAAAATGACGTAAATGACTTGCCAAACACAAACGAAGTGTGCACTGAGTGTTTTCAGATATCGAATTATACTTTCCGCCAATGTTGGGAATCGCTGCTATTGGCTACTCAGGGGAAGGTATGGTTATTGGGTAAACGGAGGCTGGTTAGCTCAATGATCAACCTCAGTCTGTTTACTAGAGTGGGAAGTGGTGAGATTTTTTTTCTGTAGTATTGGTAGATGGCAGACAAACCAGTTCATCCTTCAACTGTGAAATCGCTATGGGACTAGTATGCGTCTATGTAAATATTATTTTATTCGATTGAATGCAAAACTACTGGATTATTTTTATTGGATTAAACTAGTTTCTCTCACAACCGAATATATAAATATTTCTAAAAGGTTATTAAAAATAGTTCTAACTATGCAAAACGTGTTCCCTTTAAACGTTTCGAGGATATATTTATTTTTCTTTAAATGACATCAATACTATTTAATACTTCTCCTTTTATCGTTATATTTTACAAACTTCAAGCACATGAACAGTTAAAAAATGAACATTGTTTAGAAATCAGAAGACTCTGAGGAAAATACTTGAGCGAGGTGTGTGTTGTGTCCATTTCACTAGACACTAGGACTATGATGACACGCAAGGTGGTAAACATTTTTTCAATCTTGTTAAAGACATGTTTACTAGGGTGTAAGTGATTTATACTTTTTTAACGTATATCTCTGTCGATAGTTTTGCAGGTTTTTTTCGGTTAAGCTGCTGTATGATTATAATGGTTCTATTATTACTTTTATGATCTATAACGTTAATTTTTGAATAACATATTTAATTTTACTTTTACAAAACAAAAAGAGATATTTACATTCCATGACAAAAATGTGCGTTAAACGCAAAAACTCATAGGTGCAAAATTGCACTATTTGCGGAGATGGAATGAATTTCCCGGCCTCCTCTTTTTAATGTCATGCCATATAACGCACAATTGATTTTACACCGAGAGTATTAGTTTTACATTTACTGCTTGAAACCATTAGATCTCTGTATCAATATTAAAGAGCATGTTAATTTGTCGGAACAATCTTTGACTGCGAACAAAAATAATATTTAATTAATTGTAGGATATATATTCAGAAGAAAAATCTAAGACTTTAAGTTTTAAAATACATTGCTATATAACTCCTGAATTTGAACGCAGTGGTGCATTCTTTATAAACTGTTTAATTATTGTTCATTATTTCACCCTCCTTGAATTAGAAGCTACTTTTAATTATCATTCCAGTTTCAATGATAACATAATCTACATGTTGCAGATAATACAGAGCTGGCAAAATGGTTTTACCAGTTTTATTAAACGATTCGGAGCTATAACAGAACCATATATTTAATTTTGATGATAATCCATTCACTTTATACTTCTGTTCCTCCTGTTATATATGATTAACTACAGTCGACCAGATTATGTAATATGTATATATACACAATTAAAACCATGCTTATTCTGTTTTTCAGGTAAATGGACCCATTATTATGAAATATAAATCTCCGTTCAACAAACTGGCAATAAGTGACCTTTGAGAAAAGCATTATACAGAAGCTTTATGTGCACGTTGTTTCATTCCGGCGACGTCTTTGAAGGACTCAGCTTCAAATTTTTACGAGGTGGATATAGTTAATAGTATATTAACTATATGAATTGATATTTGTAAATTGAAGACTTGCTAAAGTTAAAGAGGCGGACTTGCATATGGCTGTATAGAAAATGACTATTCTGACGAGTGGTATATGAGAAAACAATCCAAAATGATATAACAAAATAGTGTCCATAGGATGTTATATCTTCAATCATCAACTGCTATGGAAACAAATAACGTTTAAGACAGTTCGGGATAAAGCAGGATTGAAAAGCTGATATCTTAAGAATACTTTATAACAGTTATAGATGAATGTTTAATTTATCCCATCAAGAAATACGATACATATTCCTCTGCATTACATGCAGATTTTGATTTATAAAATTGCGCATTGTTCATCTACGGCATATACGTTCCAACACGTAACGCGCATATGTCCAAGTTTTAGAAATTGTGAATAGTAAACTTTATTCAAAGAGCCTTCTGATCATTTGCATAAAGTTTATAGAGTTTATCTGGACGAAAAAGGTGTTGCCTTGAACTAATGAAGAACGCAGATAATAAAGATAGAATTGCAATGTAAACTAACAATTTATCAGCGAGGATTACATTTTTGTTTACATCCAGTGTCTAATTTATCGATATAATTTACGAGGAATATTTTGGGATATTTTCTTCGGAAGGCAAATCAAAATAAAGTGTAATATAAACAACAGCAGAAGAAACTGTTAATCACTTTGTTTATGTTTTGTTTGCCAAAACCAAACCAGAGTAAATATACATATTATCATCCGTTATCTATTTGTGGTTATTGTTATTAATTTTCTTTATTATTATTAATGAGTACCGACATGAATGCGCAAACTAAAGAACTAACCAAGTTTGTGGTTTTGAATGGGACGCTGACAAATACATCGAGTGATATCGACGATTTGGCGATGATTGAATCAGTGAATCAACAACAGTTTCAGTTTCAACTTCCGGCAATAATATACACTATCATATTAATGATGATTGGAACTCCAGGGAATGCCATTGTCTTATATGTGTATTTCTTCAAATGGAGGAAAAGCACGTCACGAATGTTCATCCTATTTCTAACATCACTGGATTTGGTAAATTGCATTACTACTCTCCCAATGGAGATATTTATGATGAGATACTCGGTAATGTTAGACAGACCCTGGCTGTGTAAGATATCTAGATTTTCAACCTACACCATGAATAGCTCATCAGCAGCACTTTTGGTAGCGATTGCTGTTGACAGGTATCGGCGTATTTGTAGACCACACGGTCCACAATTCAGTGCGAAAGCTTCAAAGTACATCAGTATTTGCTGTATTGCGCTCGCATTGTCTTTAACATGGCCATCATTACTATTTTATGGCACGCGTAGTGTCAAATTAGGAAATGTTGAAGGAAAGGCTTGTTTATTGGAGAATAAATTCGATGATTCCGTATATCCCCATGTTTATTTCGTCGTGATGATGGCAAGCACTGTCGTTATATTTACGACATTGTCTGTGTTATATTACTTTGTCGGCATTCAAGTTTGTAGGCATAGAAGAATGAGATTGAAGAGAAAACGGGAACAAACGGCTGCTCAGAACTTAGTGATACGTGAACCAAGCATTAGTAAAGACGACACCTTACTGCAAGATTCAGACTCAAAAGAAGTAAGGAATAACACGACGGAGCAGTCAGAAAATCGAAACAATGACACTTACCAAACAGGAAACTTAATCGAACATCAATCACATAATCGTATAGAGCTATTGTCCTTACCTGTAAGAACATCTAACAACGATCTGTCGGTAGTAACGTTAGATGAAAGTACGGTGAACAGTGATGGTAGAATTGCCGTTAGATCCACTCCAGAGGTGCAACGAAAATCTTTATGTAATAAAGAAAGACAAAAACACAATAAAAACGGATTTACCAAGAAGAAAATGTGTTTGCGAGACTCTCTTTCTAAATCGAACGGCTCCCAGTGCATTCATATACGTGTCCGAATAGGGCGCTCGACTTTAATGCTGTTTCTCATCACTTTAGCGTATATTGTTAGTTTCTTACCGTTTTATGTAATAGCAATTTTTCGCCAGACTGACAGTACTTTTGTATCACGAATGGACGGCGCTGGCTACATGGCTTATCATTTGTGTCTGAGGTCCTACTTGTTGTCCAGTGCAATTAATCCAATAATATACTCCTTCTGTAATTCTCAATTTAGGATATTCTGTTTTGATATGATGAAGAAACAAAAACGTCTAAGCAGTAGAAGCTTGTTGTAACATTTGGTGCACGATTTAGTTGTAGATTTTGATTTATATATCCAAACAGGCCACCTCGTTCTACTTGGAATGTTCTATATCGACATATTTTTACAATACAATATTTATCTTGATAAATGATTATTTTGCATCCCATAATCTATACTAGAGCCAACTTCAATTCAATGGCAGTACATTTAAATACGAAAGATGAATATGCTTTTGTATTCGAGGCGAAATTGATAGTTTAGGTCACCTCGAATTGAAAGGCCGTATATGTCAATGCACAGGATAAACATGCTTTTGTGTTTGTGCCGACAATTTATAGTCATTATTCTCAACGGTCGTATACCGTTTTACCTTGTATACTTTTAAAATCGAGCAGCTAACGAATGGATTGGTTTTTGTGTTGAATGTATTTCGTTTTACGCTTTCAACAGTTAATACAGCTCGATTTATGACGGCACTGTGGATGTTTATGTATGGCCTATTTGAAATAAAATAATAAAATAACTTATTGCTTATATGTTTATTTCTGAAACATTTAAACAGTGTCTATAGTACCGCCTGGGCTTCTTCCTCTAGTTTTCATTGTATGAAGTGTCAAGGCTGTTTTTGTTTAAAGTATCAATTACATGATTACGGTTATACTGTTCTCGAATCAATTTAATTATTACTGTTAATGATTTTGCAGACGAGACTTTGAAAGAATGACACAAGACAACATAATTTGTACATAATAAAACATAATTATTAAAAGGCAATTTTATTAGATAGTGCACCTTTTTTGTATTATCCTTAAGGTTGTCATATAAATGTTCAAGTTGCATAAATGCCATATTTAAATGGTTCCACACTACAAAACTAATCGAGTGTTTCTTTGAAAACAAAAATATAGATGTCTTTGTGTTACATTCATGACATAGTGTGAGCTACTTGGTATATTTATACAGAATAATAGAAAGGCGACACGCTGTGCATTTAAATGGATGGACGGTGCTTATCTGTGTCACTAATGGCTAATGGCTATTTAAATGCCCAGCGCAACAGCTGGCGAAGATGACAATCCAGGCTGAAAAATGTATTAAAAGATTAAAAAAGATTACTATTATGTTTTTATACATACAAATGCAAAAACATCTTATGCTGTTTTTAAACGATGTCATAACAATTGTAGGTTAATGTTCCTATAGTATTATATAAAATAAAAAATCCAGTATGAAAATGTAAGTAACACAAATTAACTTAATGATTATGCTGGCATTCAATGATCAAACACACAAAAAAAAATTAAATAAATTATGAACAATGCATATAAAGAAATGGTTAATGCTTTATCAATTCATGTTATAATTGAATATATAGCGTGCACATATCTAAGTGTCAAGCGCACCAGTTGGTGAAGATGACAATCCGGGCTGAAAATGTATTATTAATCTATATCATATTTATCGTGTAATTATTCAAACAATCTTATGCCATTTTTCAAACGATGTCATAACAATTTCAGGTTGATGTTCCTAAAGAATTATATAAAAAACCAATTCAAGTATGAATATAAAATTAACACATATTCACTTAATGATTATGTTACCATTCGAGTATCAAAAACATCTCTATTATTCAGTAAATTATTAACAATGCAGATAAAGAAATGGTTAACGCTTTATCATTCAATGTCAGAATAAAGTATATAGCGTGCAAATATCCTCGAATTAAAGACAAGCGGCTGAAATTACCATTATCAATACACAATCAATAAATAACGGGCAATTACGCACTTGATAGACTATGTCACTACAGTTTAATATTGTTGCTAGCGTAGGCCACTATAGGCTTATATACTTGATATGTATTTAGCCAATATAGTTGTTTATCTAGAAATTCAACATTACTTGATTATACACACGTATCCAATTTAAAACGAACATACACCACCAACAACAACGTTTGCTCATTGTCACCAAACCGGGTTTATGTTTAAACTTTTTGCTACTGAGCATGTCTCTGTAGCTTTTTGCATATATATTGAACTGATTAAAAACGGTTTCAACTTTTGAATGCCTGGATTTTGATAACTTCATAAGTATGCATTTTTAATCTTTTCCTTCCTTTAAATACACAATAATCTTTGGAACGAGGTCAATTAGCTTCTAATCATTGAAGATTGCCATATTTATTCAGTAAGTGATGTTAAAGGGATACATACGTCATCATAACATACATAGACAGCTCCCTTACTTCACTACAGTATACCACAAGAAGTAAGGATTTAAAAGTTAACACGAATGTTAAAACATAAACCCCGTGCAATGGGACAGGGTAAACGCCAAAAACATAGAATACAGAAACAAACAATGGAATAAAATCAGGACTCGAGATTTGACATTCTCTGTATGCAGTCGAGGACTATCGTAAAACGAAAGACAGTGGTTTCATGTAACATATTAACACAATTAATAGTTGAGTCGACTTTGATACATTAACATGTTTCTGATTTAATGAATAATGCAAACAAATACACTGGCCAAAACAAGATGATTTCGCTTTAACATTCGTTTCCCGACGGTGAAATTGACAGGCTATTCGAAAACGACAAGTGGCGCTTTGCAGACATTCCGTTATTTATTCTTTAAAGATTAGAATACCAACTTTACATTATTTTTTTAAACAATTTAGAACGAACGTGTATTTTGTAAGGGCGACTATACTTGTCTTGCATGTATGCTAATCTGCATAAACAGTTCCAGACAAGAGAAAAGAGTGCGAGCGAAAGACAGATAATTTATTCACGGCAGGCTTTTCAAGTTTCAAACCTATTTGCCGTTTTTTTATTGCGCTATAAATGTTTTAACGCAGTAATTATAAATTATTCTACTTAGATCACGACCAACCCATGCACTTAGAACAAACCACAGCTGCCATCATCAATTCACAATCTACAAATATGAAAAAGGTATCGCAGGTTATAGTCATTAAAACTTTTAGTAGGTTGTACACACAGGTAGTTTAGACCACCACGAAAATTGACATTTTACTTGCTGTTCCAAGGCGGTCCCTTGATAAACACCCAACGTTTTATAGATAATATATCAAGTGTGTTGTTTAGTGAGTTCTGTGTTGTAATCCAATGTTTCTGGTTTGAAATTGTTTGTTTTTGTGTCCGTGTCATTGGTGTTGACCATGTGCAATTAAACTGGGTTTAAATTTAAACTTCCGACAACTGGACTTGTTTCTGTAGTTTTTCATATAAATACTGTTTTCAAGTTAAACAAATAGTTGTACATCATACAAAGATATATTAAAGGCTATACAATCGAAAAATGATTTTGGTGTTGAAAATGATAAACAAAACAGGTTTTCTAACGCAAATGCTAGGTATGGACGGCTTATTTGTTTGCAAAAATGGCATGAAGGAATGAATAAAATGGTGTTTTGACTTTAAATGTATATGTCGAAAATTCACGTGATATTGAACCGTACTTAGAAAATATGATTTTAAGAAACCTGTGAGTTGCCAAAACAAAACTACGCGTGTCTGCTCATAGTCAATGAGTCCATACTTTTGCTAATAAGGAGAACTACATTTGCGTGTATGCCAGGTTTGAACTGCATTTTTTATTGAAGATGAATTCCATTTTATTTTTTATTTGTCGTTTTTACCAACAAATAGGTGATAAATATATAAAGCGTTCATATGGGCAATGACCTAGTTTATTTAAATTTGTACAGTAACTGTCATCACAAAATAAATGTGAAATATTTATCTTAAATTAATATAACGTTGACGAAACTTCAGGCACGTTACTTTTTTCAATATAGATCTTAATGTAAAAATCTTGTTTCAAAAAGACACGGCCTTGAACATTCATTTGCAATTATATTGTAGGTAACACGTCATATTTATGAAGGGGATAGTGAATGAGGAAAACAATGTGAACAACAAATATGACAGTTGTACGCCTTTGGAGTTTCATCGAATGTTACGGTCGGTATAGTGTTATAAAAATACTTGTCATAGGCCAGTAGCATTAATAAACTAGAATGAAAGCGTGAGGACAGTATTCAAAACCTCCACTTTGTTCTAGTGACTTGAATTGATTTGAATGTGTGAAAGCTTAAGTACCTTGAACGAGATTTGCATAGTGAAATTTCAAGTTACTTACATTATAAGTAGGTCATTTCTGTAAAGCTGTAGTATTTCGGAGTTGGTTGGTTGGTATTCAATACAATTCAGTTTTCTTACGACAATCTGTTTCTTTTTATTCTGGTTTCCAACGTAATGGAATTTTTTTTTTTTCAAATTGTCTTAGAGTTGCTATCTATTATAGACACTCAGGTGATCTATAGATGTGTTATAAAACAATGATATGATATTTTGATATAATAATAAAACCAAGAGATATGTCAAAATCAATCGCGCAAAAATCTGACTAAAAATTTCCTTATAAATAAATATTAAGCTAAGCTCAATATCTCACTATTTCTGTTTTTCAATAATTTGCTTCATATTTACTTCTTTAAGAGCCTTCAACATTAAAAAAAGGAATATTATTATAATATAAGCAGACACTTATTTTTATAAAAAGCCAATTAAAGTATTCATTTTGGCAATTTGAAAAAACATTTGACAAAACATCAATGACGTCATTTTGGTAATGAGGTAACGTTGATAACTGATTTCGCACAACTTTATTTGTATATGATTTGTTAATAATATATTTAATTCGATCGTCATTCGACCCAGCCATGCCCTTTAATGTTAATGTTCAGTGAACTCCATTAATAAAGAAGACAAAAGGGGTCCCGTGACACCCACACACGATAAACACCATTTTATAAATAGATGACCACCAAGATGGCCGCCAAAAATAACCTTTTAATATTAAAAAGATACGCCTAAGTTAATACAAGTCAAATATTTATATTCACTTGCCTGAAAACAAAATGGATGTGTTTCAATAGTTTTTATTGTCCAAAAAGACATTTTCTGACAAAAACCATTTTGGTCAATAATGAGAAGATATACTGATTTTTGACCCCGTTTCAACTACACTCATATCCATTATCTATAATCTTTATTATAGTTAAGCTGTAATTGTTTTTGAAAAGAAAAAATGACGCTTTATCGTTTGACAAAGAAACGCAAGCAAGACGTTATCCGATCGATATATTATATTATATTATATTGAAATCTCAAGTAATAAGACATAAACTAATATGTGTATACTATTGATGAATAGTACTTCACAAACCAAGTTGCCAACATTTGGTATACATGGCTTACAGCAAAAATGAATGTTGAGACAACAACATTAATGTAACCCACCCTTTGCAGACCCGGATATGAATGCACTAGAGCATTTTGATGCAGACAGAGAGTCTTGCAAATACAATTTATTCCTGTAAAATCCGTTTTTATTCTGTCGTTGTCTTTAAAACAGCTAAGGTCTGTCTAACAGTACCGAACACCTCATTAAAAACATTTCCATGGGGAGGGTTGTAACTTAATTTTATCTGTAGGTGTTAGTTAAAGTAGAACTGTCTTTACTCTCAAAAAAATGGTAGCCTCCGGAGTTACATTATCCTAATAATGATAGTGTAAATTATTCCCGGATATTTGAACAGAAAATGTTGAAGTTGTATTTGTTTAGTTACGGCCTTTTTATCAATATCAGTCGTTTTTAGATTTCAACGTTTCATTCAAAGCAAACACTTTGATCAATGCTTTTGTTTGCGCATTGATGTCAAAACTCTGTTATAGTGCAATGATGGTCGAAATTGATCAAACATTACAAATGACTTCCGAACTAATTGTCTACTTCAGAATTACTCTGACAAACAAAACATAAAACATGGCACATCATTATGTGTTTACTACAGTTTACATATTCAGCTCAATTTCAATGTGACAACCGCCCAACGTTTCCAGAAAATGAAAAATTGATTGACAGTTCTGTCATTATACTCTGTATGTAAATAGAATTGTTGTTCTTAAAATAAATAGATTATCGCCTGACAACTCTCCCACCATTGAATTTGTTGTTATCACAGATTGAATGTCTGTCTGTTAAAAGAGTTATTCAAGGAATTAATTGCGAGGTTGATGTCATTATCGGGGTACGAACACAATTGGGCCGGTAAAATTGTGTGAAGGACTCCACGCGTACTTTGACCATCCTAATTGCATTCATATCCCTGAAAATGATATCAACCCCGCAATTTATAACTTATATTTACACAAATAGTTCATTATTTCATTAAATAATTGTTAGAAAATAATGCATTTCCTTTAAAAAAAACATTTCAGTTATTCTTGATTACCTATTCTGTAAATAGAACGACCCGACTGTAACCAAATCATTTATCAAATGACGTCATAAAAACGCGGGAAAAGATCAACCACTTCAAATCACTTTTAAACGTAAAGTTGAAATAGTTCAGTGTGTGTATACCACGTGGAAATTTGCGTCATAAATGCTACATCGGAAGGCAATAGTTTAGTTTCTCAAAACACTTCGACAAACATTTTCGCAATACGGCCGTCTGACGGAGCACAGTCAAACCATTATTTTCGAAACAGGTTAACTTTGTAGAAGTGTTTGATGAAACTAATAACCTTATCAAACTTCGTTAATAATACGAAGGCGGGGCTATTTAAGCGGAATAAACTGCCTTTTGTTTTATTTAAAATGGTGTAGTAAAGGAAAAGATATCTTTGATTAAAGTCTTTATTTTAAGCAAAATGTGGCCTTCCGACGTAGCATAAACGACGTAATTTATCACGTGGTATACACACACTGTAGTTTGTGGCAAGAATATATTTAATTATTTTAAATAAACTCTTTCTAAAATATCGATTTAAAAACTTACGGGACCTACTGACTCAATATAAACAAAATATTAACATGATCAACAACGTGCATGCATATTGTTATGAGATGAATTGCGATCCGAACATATCCAAAGATGTGGTGTTCATCGGATGATAATCGCGATTGCCGAAAGATAGTTCATTTAAAAGTACGGAAGCTCAGGTGTATATATGCTAACTTGAATATCCGCGTTCTCCATTAGTTGAGATATGTTACTGCATCGAAAATGAATTTCTTAATGACCAAGTTGAAAGCTGCATAATTTAGCCAAACATCACGGCGACTTATTAATCGTTCTGAATATGTAAAAGTGCCACATTAATTTGCTCCCATTCTATACGATGTTTTGTCTGATTCTGTTTTCAGTAGCGTATAATGCGAGTGTTTAATTCAAAACCTTTAACTGTTAGATTTAATTATTTATAGCTGTTTCAAAAGCTGCTTTATCTGAAGCTTTTAAAAGATTATTTATTCCATGGCAGTTGACGATTGAATAAGCAACACATGTGTAATCTATTCTCATATTCATACGCACTAATAATTTATTAACGGGGTGATTACTTTATAAATCACTCTTCATATCAATCATGTTTTAACCTCCTAATTTATGGGTTTGTTTAAACTTTTTCGCGTCTGTATTATTCTCACAACAATTGATTAATAACTGAATGCAATATTTACTGTATACATTATGTGGACATATTAATCTGATGTTGTGTTGTTTAAAGTCGTCGCCAGTATGTCTTGTTAATTATGATTAAGATTTGAGCTTGTTTTATGTTTCCATCAAAGCCCCGCTAATATCTTTATAGTCCATAATGATGACTGCCTTTCCCAAGAAAATACAATTAACACAGGATTAGCTCTGTATACATTTCCAGTAACTGGAAGAGTGCAATAATTTAGATAAAACAGGTGGAATATCACAGAATTAAGTCAATATTATATAAACGGATCTGCTATAACCACAGTTCGGGTCATGCACCTTGTATACCTATTTTCTCTGAGTACCTGGTATAGTTTATATCAGGCAATTGACAGACAAATGCGCGGTGTCAGTTTTCACAGAAAAATTACATTCTGAAGCCAATTCGCATATTTTGATTGAACGAAACTAAGACAAGTAATAAACGGAGAGGTGCCGGTTTTTCAACAATAAGGAGGAATAAAAATGAATATGAAATTTTCGTTTACAAATCACTTCAAGACATTTAACCAAAACCTGTATTGTCGACACTTCTAATACGATGTTCTCACCAACATTACATTTCTCGGATGATAAAACATGATCAATAAACATCGTCGAGAAACGGTTTTCATCCAGTGATGAAACAAACACTTCGTCACCATTATTGCAGGGTGGAAATATATACGTGACAAGAACGCGAACAAGAACAGAAAGCGTGTTTAGAATCGACATGGAGAAGTATGTTGTTGTCAGAAAGAAGCGAAATACCGCACGACTCACAGATAGGGATAACTACGTAATTTGAGGGAAAATGTTTTGTAATGCGGATATTTACGATGATTGCGAAGCGTGATGTAAATGTTTATTCATTCTGTATTTATTCATTCTGTGTCATGTTGTAATCTAAAATCAACATACATGTGCTCTTGTGGAAATGTTGACTCTTAACATGTTCGACGCGTCTATAAAGTACATTCAATGAAATGATCAAGCTACTAATATTACTATCAAATTATAGAAATAAATGAATTGTATACCACTATTCTTCAAGTTATCACAAAAATAGATTTAATGAAATTAACATGAAAAATTCGTTACATTTCAGCTTTTAAGGAAAAACGTTAAATAGCTAGTGTGAATATTCCTTCCACCAATATATACAAGACATAAAGATGCATAAGTTTTAAATAGTTCATAACGAGACGAATTGGTTAGCGTTCCATTTAATCATCATAATTATGCTCTATAAATATAAAAAAAATCTAATCAGTTTGTGATAATTGTGATCGCATTTCTAAAAAAAAAAATGTGAACCCGAATTTCACGAAAAGTCGACAAGGAAACTTATATGTAAACAATTGTGACAATCTGCTTATTGACAAAAAAGACGGACGCAATTGTGAAAATGTCTGTGTTGGCTTAATACGATCAATAAAAGTTTGAAAATATAAGCTTATTTATAACAAAAATATAATTCAAAAATATATTGCGAAATATGCTTCAATTTAATATGTGAATGCTGCCCAATAGAGCTCAAAATGAGCATTTTTCTTTGGTGTATTTTTAACAGTTCACACATACATTATGAAATTTTAATATATTTGCAGCCATATTCATAATTTTGAGAAAAATGCAAATAATGGCGATTATAAGCTTATCTATAACAAAAATATAATACAAAAATATGCTGCGAAATATGCTTCAATTTGTTGTGTGAATGCTGCCCAATAGAGCTCAAATTTTACAGAGATGGTGTACAAATAAGACAACATTTTACAAAATGGTCAATTAGATGATATGTTAATGCTGTGATCTTACAGTGCTGAAGACAAACATAGGAAACAATTGTTACAAGTAACAGGTAAATCCACTGGCATGATATTTATAAAATTGTTTATCAGTTATAACGTATTCTTGATTTAGCATAAAGATTATGTTTTGCGTATTAGATGTAAAGTAATAATAACGCTATGCAAAGTATGTTTTCCTGGAATTTTAAGTGAAAACTTCGGGGAACATATCACACTATATACATTTTATTTATTTTTTTACTGAAGATCCAATGCCTTTTCCAGCATTCTGATTTGATTGAATGTTAAATTAAATTTTGGGTGTAACAACATTAAGTGAGGTTAATAAAATAGAACTGTTACTTACTACCATGATAAAGATATACTTATTGTTAAACAGTACATCGACGAAGAAAAATGTATATAGAAGGCGAGGATTTTTATAATAGACTGAAACAGAGAAGAGACCATCCTCATTGGATTGGTTAGAATTTATTAAGTACTTTTATCATGAATAAGTAAGGAAGCGGAGTATAGCGAAGTGACGGTGGATTCTTATGCACGACGAAATTACGGAATAAATCATATACGACTTAATGTTCGTCTTTCCAATTTGCATCAGCAACATTGAGCCGTTCGTCAGTCAAAAAGACCTTTTGATCACTGCCAGGTGGGACAATGCAATAGCGTTGACACTGAAATTGCGGCTTTGCATAAATAGCAATCAGTAAAAGAGGCTAACTGCGCATGCGCATTCATAGCAATCAATTTAACCATACATAGTTGTTTCAGCAAAAATAACTTTCCATACGAAAAAGAAACTTTACATTTTGGAAATCTAGCACCAATAATCGGCTGAAATGGTATGGTAAACACTAAGTCTACTTTAAAGTGATGAACAATTTACAATACTCACCAGATTTATTACGAATGTTATTCAGAATATAGGTCTTCATCAATAAATGAAAGAACTGATATTAGTTCGGAATATAACCTTTGTGATAATGTTTGTTTCCATATTGAAAATGTTCTCAATAACAATTGCTAGTTGAGACTTCTGTATGACTTATAACACACAGCTATTTTAAAGGCACACACTAAAGGTTGCTGCAACAGAATTTCATTTTAAACGCATTTATTAAATTTTATTGGTAAAAACCAAAGGGAATAAGGGAAGTAATCTTATGAGCCATAAAACGTAACAATCTTTCTAATTAATAGCTTTGTGTTCATATTTTCCACTGTTAATAGGGCGCAAAACTAATAGTTTTATCCGTACCTTATCGTTCGCATATTTTATATTTAATGACATAAGCCAATAAGTAGAACACCACAATGCATTAAAGCTATATTTTGTTGCATCAACCTATATGTTGTGCCTTTATTTTCCATTAATAAACAAGCAGACGATATTTTTACATCAGATCAGGTTACATACAATAATTCAAGTTTTGAAAAATATATACATTATTGATTTCAGGAGATTGGTTCAAGTACCCGTGGTACTTCAGTATTCAGGTGGATTAGTTTGGCGGGAAACTAGTAACATGATTTTTTCGTGTTTTTGCTGGTTATATGGGGAAAAATATTATGTTTTCGTCACTCAAGGTTTTGCATTTGGTGACATTAAAAGGTATTTTACGATGTCTGAAAGTGAAGATATAAATTTGATCATATTTCCCTCCCTTCCCATCCCTATATCCAGGTTGAATTTGCTCTATCGTGTGTTCTATTGATATGTATATTTATTTCATTTACCAAGTTTCACTGTGAGTGTCTAACATAGGTTAGTAGCTTATTTGTTATGTTTATGATTTGAAATTCAACGTATATTCAGTTTCGTTCCAGTTGCTTCATGATGTTTCCCAAGATTCAGTTAAGAAGGTTGCTGACTCTAAGGGCGACGTGGCCACGATTGACAAAGGTTACGATCCAGATGTGCTTAGACGCTATTACCAATCTTCCAGCATCTGAATACTGTCTTTTCCTGTGTACATGTTCACCAAATACGTTGCCAATTCCTAAACTGTGAATAATTAGTTTACTAATGTATTGAGTGAGTAAAGTTAATCAGTGCACTATATCTGCAAGAAGACAGACGAGGAGAATTTACTGTATTTCAGTAGAAAAGTTAATCTGTCTTTTACTGACGCCATTAATACTGTTGAATGCTAGAAAAGATTTTCCCATGAGGAAATGATGTTTGAGTGATGACAATAGTAATGCCATATCGGCGAAAGTTCAGTGTCCGACGTATAAACACATTGCAAACCAAGTAGCCCACACATGCACGGACACGTGCAAGTAGTGTTTAGCAATATTTCTATTGTCTCAACTATGGTAGGTTACTACTCTCTTTTATTAAATAATGACGTAATAATTTACGGTCAATAAACAACGACGAAAACAAATGTGACAAACTCGTCACGGTCATTACAAAACGACGGAAATAGATTCAGCCCACGACCTAACAAGCAGTTTGTCAGCATAGTAGCACATCGGAAATACAAATTTGCTAAACGATTCATGTCATTAACCAACGACGAAAACATATATATGTTCATCTCTTGACCTAACAAGTAATTAGTCTGAAAAAAAGAACATCGAAAATATACTTGCGATACACTTTGGAAGCTTATATTGTCACGGCCGTATGTATTTTGACTTATCTCTTACTATTCAGTGCATGTAGCCATATGTGTTAATAATCTAGATGAAATTGAGATTTTCAGTAAATGCGTATGCTATTTCGATAAGACATATTACTACACTTTTATTATATAATCAAAATTACATAAAAGTCGAGTTACTCAGTTTTACCGCATGCTTTGAGATTAAAGCTCATAAATATTAGCTCACGTAAAGATCAAAAGCAGGATAAGTCTTATCTAGTCTGTTTAGAGGAGAAAACGTGTACCTTACATTTACCACACTGTATGAACTATATTATTCACTTATATTCTTTTCGTGTCCTGATTTTCTATAAATTTGAAATGTATATATATATACATATATATATATATATATATATATATATATATATATATATATATATATATATATATATATACATATATATATATATAATATCTGTCACGAGTAGTCATATAATGCACAACTGTATTGAACTAGTTGAGGGAATGTTGTAATAAGCAAGCGTTTTGCAAATTAAATAAAAGTGTATTATATAATGTCAATTCTCCTACGCTGATGATGCGAGGAAAACCCAACATTGACAAAGCAACGTCATTTCCAGCGCTGCAAGCACTGTAGAAATGTAGTACCCGGAATACTTTTATCAAAATAAATATTTAATTATTAATGTAATACTTTAAGATCCGCTTTTAAATACAACTTATACTGGTATGATATCTAGAAAAAATCATGATACAACACTAAACTTTTAATAATGTTTGCTTTCAAAAAAATCGTGACGACACACCCGGTTCAATGACGTCATTATTTAGTTATATGCCCATGACATCATTTAACTTTTAAATATATAATGCTTTAAGAATGTTTATCATAAATTCTTGAAATATCAAGTTTTCTTGAGTGTGATCTTTTAAGCATGTAACATGTGTTCATATTAAATCTAAGATCTAATGCGAATTTCAAAGTCTTGATTCATTTTCTCATTGTTATTTGACAACAGTCGTTTCTATTTATACAAACCTTGTTCAATCGTGGCCCCGTCCGTCCTGAAAGTCAGCATCATCAATAATGACTGATATCTTAGAAAACATCATAAAACAACTGGAACGAAACTAAACAAACGGTAAATCTTAAATCATAAAAGTAAAAATACGTTCCTAGCTTATGTGAGGCAATCATACATTGGAAAAATGAATATAAATATGCATATGCACAACACATGTAACAGCAAAATCAACCTGTCAATAGAGATGGGATGGGCGGGAAATATTATAAAATTTATATCTTTGCTTTCAGACATTTCAAAATATCCTCTTATTTCACCAAATACAAAACATTGAGTGACGAACAAAGAATAGTTTCTCCATGTACCCAACAAAAACACGAGGTAATCAAATAACTAGTGTCCCGCCAAACTAACCCATCTAAGTACGGAAGTACTACAAGTACTTGAACCAAATTCCTAAAGTTATTTTTCAAAACGTGAATAATTGTATACATATTTTATTAACCTTGAGACATTATTTATTACAGTTATATAATACCACATTTATATGATATTATAAAACACAATAAAATAAATAATAGGTATTCAGAGCAAAAGAATAAAAAAAACTCTGGATTCCATGATTCGCAGAAGTGTTGGTGTCGCGGTACGTTTGACTGCAAAAAAATGTATCTCTTACCTGAGAAGAGTCATAAATGTTCCGACGGAAATAACAGCATATTAACAGCATATATTGTGAAATATGATTTTTCCTAAGGGCAATCGTATTCAGTTGGTGCAATAAAACAGACATAGTTTGCCACAGTATCAGAACTCTTCCTTATATTTCTTAGATTGTAAGTAGTTAGTAGACTTGGCACTTTTAGCAAATATAATTGCAATAATTATTTTTGAAAATAACATGAAATCTGTGAATTTCTTCTACTGTTGATCAGATCGCACTCAATGCTGATGTATCTTACGATAAAGCGTTTTTCATGAGAAAATCCTAGCTTCGCGATTCTACCTTGATCATCTGCGTTCTTCGTTAGGCTTTAATGTTATGTTTGATCTAGAGCATACTTTTTATAACGCCTAACGCTATAAAATAAGGAAACGTCTCAAAACGTTTCATGGCCAATTTAATTCACATAAAAATGCCACTTTCACTTTCTGATCTGTATGTATCAGCGTGTTTGCTGTCGTTATTCAAAATGAATTTAGTATGGATGAAGTGTTCAAAGAATACTCATGTCAAACATTATGGTGTATAACGCCTCTGCAGTTAGATATGATCTGCAACACTACTTATTTCATTGCAATTGACGATTGAAGAAGCAATATACAAATATTCACTAATTTCTTACGGACTTTTTCTCAATTACTGATGAGGTGATTATTTCGAAGATCCGTTTTCAAAACAGTAATGTTCTATCCTCCCATCTGCATGTGTTTCTTTTTAACCTTTCCAAGTCTTCATTATTTTCACAAGAAATCGTTTACTTCACAGATAATTAACTATTTCCATCTTGAAAAATATGAACATGAAGTGGAGTTCTTCAAAGATGTTGCCAGCGTGTCTATAGCTATAACGTGTTAATAAAGCTCCAGGCAAATGTTCGTAGTATGTTTCCATCAAAGTTTCACTATTTGCCAGCTTGTTGACCTAAGATTTATAGTAAATTATGATGAGACCGACTGTCCTGAAAAATAGAATAAACACGAGATTCATTGTTTATTTAGAACAATTTCTGGAAGACTCGAATAAATAACATAAAACAGGTGGAACATCATATTTTTATGCAGACCTCATAAAAACAGTAGCACTCATAGGTACTAGATAATATTAATGATAATAAAAAATATAATAAGTAATAATAATAATAATAATAATAATAATAATAATAATAATAATAATAATAATAATAATTATAAAAATAATAATAATAATAATTAACTTTAAGGTTAATGTATTATTATATGTATATATTATAACATAAACAATTCCAGTATGCAAATGCAAGATTGGCTTTTATATTCTTATCATGCTGTTGGAATTGACAGGCGTTTCGAAATGGACAATTGGCGCTTTGCAAGTAGTCCCTGACCTATTATGTAAGCATTAGGAAACGACCTATATGTTAATCCCCGAATTAAAATAGAACGAAATATGTACACTGTTTAGGCGAATGAATATGTCTTGCTGCATGTTAAAAAACATTAACAGTTCTACACCAGAGAAAAGAGG
The DNA here is from genome assembly GCF_026914265.1 of Mya arenaria. NCBI lineage: Eukaryota > Metazoa > Mollusca > Bivalvia > Myida > Myidae > Mya > Mya arenaria. The sequence continues at coordinate 59,739,336 of NC_069132.1, read as the reverse complement.
GCGTCCGAAAAACAGATAATTAAATCACGGCAGGCTTTTCAAGGTTAAACCTGTTTGCCCCCTTGTTTATTGCGTTATTAATGTGAAAACGCAATAATTACATTTTTTTTGACAGGGAATATGACTAGCACCAAACATGACAAGCATACCACAACTGCCATTAGCAATCCAACATAATGCAACTTTAACGGATTCTTTGGCTTATCATCGCCGTAGTAAAAAACTTTGTTTAATTTCATGAAAACAGCAGTGCAGATTATAGTTACTTCAACCACTTCCCGAGTTACTGCAATTATACACGAGCGCGTAGTGCGAGATGTATAATGGTTAGTGGGTGTAGTAATTGTTTTATACTGTATTATCAAGGCCAGTGTCCTTTAAATAGTATTCCACGGTAAGAGCGCTGCCTATAGGTAACGCTTTGATGTGATGATTGATCAGAGAAAGCGATATCAAATATTGTTTTCTATTGTAAGCTACTTATGCATTTTAAGCATAAGAACTTTTGAGGCATTGGGGTTTGGGACAATAAATCAATGACGTCATTTCGGTAATGACGTAACATTTACAACTGACTTTGTGCACATTTTGTCAGGACCAATTTGTTAGTTATCAATGTCATGTTAAAGTATCCGATCGTCATATTACTCAGCCATTATCCTTTAATGTTAATGTTGTGTGGACCCCTTTAGTTTAGTAGGCAAAAGGGGTCCCGTGCCCCAGAAGAACCCCAGTTTATTAATTGCTTAAAGTTACTAATGCTTTACTTTGTTGAGTTCCCGAAAATAATAGTTTTCAAAGATTTTTTTAAATTTCAGATGAACGCCATAATGGCCGCAAAAATATATAACTTTTCTAATTTTAAAAAGATGCGCCTCAGTGAAAACAAGTCAAATAGATAAATTCACATTCTTGTTCATCTGAAAGCAGAATGGATGTGTTTCAATAGTTTTTAATGTCTTAAAAGACTTGTGTTGATAAAAATGTACATGATGTTTTCCCCTTTTTCGAATACACCTAGAATCAATATTCATTAGATAAGTTTTATTATTATTAATCTGTGATTTATTTTGAAAAACTGACGTTTTACCGTTTGACAAAAGAACGCATGCAAGACGTTATTCGACAGATATTATTATTAATAAATAGTGCCTTAAAAACCAAATTGTCCTTTTTGGTATCCATGGCTAACAGCAAAGGTGATAGGAAGCAACAGCAAAGTCGACCGCACTTTTCAGACCCGTATATGAATGCACAGGAGCATTTTGATGCAGACAGAGAGTCTAGCAAATACATATTCGTCCTGGAAAATCCAGTTTTATTATGTCGTTGTCTTTAAATCAACCAAGGTCTCTCTAACAGTACCGAACACCTCAAAAAAAAACATTACCATAGGTAGGGATGTAACCCAATGTATTTTATCTGCAGATTTTAGTTATAATATGACCTGTTTTTCTTCCATTTGCAAATATTCACGTATATTCTTAGGCATTCCCTGGAGTCCCAATTATCCTCTATATGGTAGCGTAAATTATTACCGGACATTTGAACAGAAAATGTTATTGGTTTATTTAATCTGTTACCGCATTTTTATCAATATCAGCCGATTTATATATCAACGTTTTATTCAAAGCAATAACTTGAATCAAGATTAAACCTTGATTAAAATAACTTCCGAACTACGTGTCGTGTAACTACTTCAGCATTACTTTGACAAACAAAACATAAAACTTGGCACATCATTATGTGTTTGCAGTTACTGCTACTGTTTACATATTAGACTCCTTTGAATATGTCCACCACTGAACTTTTTTTCAAATATGAAAAATTGATTGACAATTCTGTCATTATACACTGGATGTAAATATAATTGTTGTTTTTGAAATATATAAATTATTGCTTGACTGCTCTCCCGTCATATCATGAATGTAAATAAATTGTTATTATCACAGACTGACTGTCTGTTTGAATAGTATTCTAACTTGACCACCCGCGATCTTCATTAATTGATATGTGTTAGAGTTTCAAAAATGATTTTCTGAATGAACAAGTTAAACGCTACGTTATAAGGTGAAATATCAAGGCGGCTCATAAACGTTCTGATTGTCGTAAAAATACAAAATTAATTTGATTCCTTTCTGTACAACGTTCTGTCTGAATGTGTTTTCACTAGTTAACAATGCAAATGTTTACTTAACACATTTTTAATTTCTAGCTGCATGTTACAAGAGGCGTTATGCACCGTATTTCCTTGCCCGATATTTTTAAGACAACATTTAACTATTAGGTCTAATTATTTAGAACTGTTTCTAAAGCTGCTTTATCTGAAGGTTTCAGCAAGATTATTTATCCCATGGCAGCTGACGATTGAATAAGCAACAAATGTGTAATATCTTCTTATATTCATACGGACAATTCATTTAATTACGAGGTGATTATTTTATAAATCACTCTTCAGAGAAATCATGTTTTAACCTCCGAATTTATGGATTTTTTTTCAAGACTGCATTTTTCTCACACCAATAAATTAATAACTGAATGCAATATTAATATCAATGTGAACATATTACTTTTAAATTGAGGTTTTTAAAGTCGTCACTAGTATGTGGTGTTAGCTAAGATTAGGGTTTAAGCTCGTTTTATGATTCCATTAAAGCTCCGCTAATATATTTATAGTCCATAATGATGTTTGCATTTCCAAGAAAATGCAATAAACACAGGATAAACTGTGTATATGTTGCAGTATCTTTAAGCATGTAATAAGTAAGATAAAACAGGTGGAATATTGCAGGATAAAGTCAATAGTATATAAAATGATCTGCTTATAGCTACAGTTCGGGCCATACACATTGTATAGCAATTTGTCTCTGCGAATCTAGCACATTTTTATACCGATGGAATTGGCAGACAAATGCGGTGTCAGTTTTCACAGAAAAAACATTATGATTCTGATAAGCGTTTAGCTTAATTCAAAAACCCTCAAAACAAATAGCAATCTGAAACCAGAAGGCATATTCTTATTAAACGAATTTAAGACAAGTAATGAACGGAGAGGGGGAGGTTTTGAGGGAAGAATAACAATTACTATTTATTTTTTTAATGTAAAATTCACGTCATGACATATGCTCCAACACATATATTATCGTCTATTCTAATTTGATTCTCTAAATACCAGTAGATCTCTGAGTTGATAAAACTTGATCAATAAACATCGTCGTGAATGGTTTTCATCCCGTGACGAAACAAGCACTTTCTCAACATTATTGCACAATGGAAATAGATGACAAGGACAACAGGATCGCGTGTTTAGAATCGACATGAAAAAGTGTGTTGTTGTCAGAAATTAACCCAATTACCGCGGATAGGGATGAATACGTACTTTAATGGCAACATTCCCGAGCACATGTTTTGTAATACGGATATCTACGTTGATGGCGCAACGTCATGTTAAACGTTTATATAACTCATTCTGTATTCATTTATTTTATCTATTCTGTGCCATGTTGAGGCGCTAGACATGTTATCCTCTCAATGGAAATCTAAAACCAACAAACCTTCACCCTGATAAATGCTGATATTAAGAGTGGGTGTCTGTTCTCTCTGATGTTGTTTCAGTCCGATTATATAACAACGTTTCGTTTATTGGAATCACTATTGATAAGCATTAAAACACCAAGATGTATAAACCGTTTTCATATGAAACAATAGGAATTAACAATTATAAAGAGCTTAGTATGGATATGTTCGCGTGTAATGTAATTGTATCCCCTCGAAATTATTATATTAATACCAAAATTGGTTCAATTTGACATGAGTTTCCCATAAAGAAATGGTAATTGCCAACGGGGAAATGACATGTTTTTTCTGAATCGTACGATCAATCTACTTTGATCTGGATAGTACACGTGACGTTAATGTTCTGGTATATGAAAGTGTATAAATGATCGTGCTGTTATAAATGATAGAGCATAAAACGAAGATCAAAGGCATGATAGTAAACGTTAAGTGTGTCCTTTGAGAGAGATGAGTCCATCGAATAACTTTCGCTGGTTCTATTTGCTTCAGGTCTTTCAGGTGGTGTCTTGATTTATTCTCCATTTTTTAAAAGTAAAGAGTGTTTGTTTTTTTAAGTCCGTAAGCCTTTAAAACATTAATACTTCCGCTTAGGGTTTATGTTGGTTATAAGTAAATGATAAACTTATGGAATATGGATGGGTTAAACGTGTAATTGATAAGTATTTTAGATTCAATAGGGGATTTCGCTTTTTATACTTGTGCCTTTAGAGTTGACATTAAGATTACTGGCTTTGGACCTGTGGTTTTATTGCATTATAAATGTTATCAAACCGTTAGTATAATCAATGACTTTATTCTAGGAAATATACCTCCACCCTCAGTTTTACCAATGGCTGTTTTCACAGAAAGGTAGCTCCACCGTCAGTTATACCAACAACTGTATTCTAGGAAATATAGCTCAACCATCAGTAATAAAAAATTCAGAAAACATTGCTTCCCCACCAGGAACATGAGTGGTGTTAAAGTGACCATGAAGGAATTCCCCTACCCATAGCCAAGAGTTGAACTTGTGTTTGAAAATTCGGGGACAAATCAGATGCTTTGTAATTATATCAAGTTTACAATGAACATATAATAAAAATATACATATAAAAACGAGTTTTGCAAAAAGTAGCTATGAACATGAAACGATTTTGAGGGAGTTCTTGAATGAAATCAGAAAAAAATGTGCATAGCACATAGCATGTTGTATTGCAAAGAGCGAAGCAGTGATAAAAAAAATCATGACCACTTGACATTACTTAAGCTTTTATGTTAAGATAGGAATTTACTTGCGAGCAGACATTTTTAATATATTACGGGGGATCGGAAACAACACATGTTTATGTCCATTTGCGAAAACATAACGAGAGATCGAGGCAATCGCTTGTGTTCGGGGTCACTTGCAAACAAACATTGTTATTTTCTAGCTATTTTATGGGGTTATCATGGACATAAAATTCCAATCAATTTAAGCAAAAAATGTTTGTTAAATGCGCATTTATAGAAACGACGTAATTAAAGATATATCAATTTATATATAGTCGCTGTGTGTTGAATTGTGGTTTTAGGCGCTCTCGTTAAGCGTCTGTTTTGCCTAGAACGTTGTACTTTGATTGTAAAAACATTACTGTTAAAGTGTTAGCTGTTGGGATAGCGACACGATCAGAAATGCTTCCACTTTTGAATATTACGTCAAATTTTAAAATACTACCCATAAACAATCCAACAAGCATAAAGATCCAATCTGGTTCACTTTTATTTTGAGTATTTTAAGTTTTATTAATGAAAACACCTTCAATACAAGACGCATGCAGCAGGTCTCAAGTCTTCCAAATCCCGGATATATTTAAGGTGATAGCTGTGTTGTTGTTTTTCATTTTACAACGATTGTGAGACAAGTTGTTATAATAATGTGTATCACTTAAGTTGGCACGATGTTATGCGAGAGTGTGGTCTTGTGGTGTGGGGTAAATCGGAGTACCCGTTATGTCCGGCCTGGTGACTGTAAACCAAAATAACATGCGCTCAGGCCAAGAATCGAATCCCGGTCGCCTAGGTGAGAAGCGAGAGCGATAACGCGGATATTTGATGGAACGGTTACCGGTTACTCCACCCATTCTGTGTATCATGTTGTTAAGATATCGCTGCTAATATACGGCCGACCAGAGCTATGTTTATTGTTTACTGATGTTATATCAGCATTTATATGAAAGTAAACAAATAAAACGCTTTCCATTACGATACAAGTATATGTTTCTTGATGTTTAACTTGTCACTGTAGTAGATATTCCATGTTGCAATAATTGGTCTGGGCTCGTTTTCAATAAACAATTGAGATTGGACGTAAATTCAAGATAAGAAACTAAGTGTTTTTATTGGCCTGATTATTAAGCTGACCAATAGGCTGAATGGAATCACTGAGGTGTGTCTAAGGATAAGGACAATATCTATATTGAATACTGACCCTGGATTATTAAGGAAGACACATTACTCTGACTTTGAAATAATAATGTATTGGAAACAGCTTTATCAATACCGTCACGAAAACATGTTACAATCCCTTAGGCACTAGGCAACCTGTCAACATGATTCATCAGAACAACAACTACGGGAAAAGTACACATACCAGTATTTAGAGAGAATAGTTCAAAGTAAGTCAATGAATACCTTGAATAGAAATAATTTGCCTAACTTGATAATTTCACAAAACATGATTCAAATGCTCAAAAGGTTTGTACTGAATGACACATTTATACAGGTATCTACAACAGGAGAGGGCTTGAGGAACACACAGATTGGTTTTCTGGTAAACGCCATTAAGATAGGTGAACGCTATAAACATCTTAATGTATGGTATTTAAGATAGTATGTCAGAGGCTAATGATTTATGTGACTTTCAGTAGCACCAATAGCATATATTTCATGAGAAACTTCGCAAAAAGACAATATTTCCACTTGGTTTTTAAACGACTGAAGTTCTGATTGTTTTTACCTAATAATACATTTTAACAGAATATTGTTAGCAATAATTGATTCTTTTTGCAGTATCAGTGTTTAAGTCATATTGAACAAACACGTATTCGAAATGTTAATTCCTTGATATGTGTGAATGTGCGAACAGTTTTTAAACGTAAACTTTTTTTAATAGTTTCTTTGAAGAAAAAAAACTTGCTTTACCAAAAATACAAGGGAACATGAGGGTTCTTCTTATTTACCAAGGCTACAATTTACTTCATCGTAAACTTGATGCGCTTTCGCGAATCTGAGACATGTAGACCGGCCTATTTGAAAAAACAAACAAACGCATTTTAGTCTGTTTAAAAACCACAGATAAGAACGCATTTTATGTGTGTTTTTTTCAATACCTGTGTGTTGCTTTTCAAAAACGGCTGAGTTTAATCTTTAAAGAAATATGTAATACCATCATGATACTTAGACATTTTCAAATTACGACTAAAATCACAAAATTGAGCTCACGTACTATATATACTATGTTTACTTGTATAACATACTTCATGCATAGTTCTTCATTGCAATTTTAGACTTTGTAAATCAGTGAGCCGGCCTTAACGTTGACGTGGTAAACATCGTAAATACGCCCCATTTTACAATGTTAAAATTTCGTATAAAAGGTAAACGATATTATAGTTATATTCTTCGTTTTCGGTCAATATCAGGAATCTCAGTAAAAACTGACCGATTAATAAAATAATCATACAATCGGATGGAAGCTCCATAGCATTAACGCTTACCGAAAACGATAATTCAATTCTATTCAATGCGCTCAGAAAATGTATAGGAAACTATTTATGCTATGAAAATGTGAATGTGTTATCCTAGACAAATATATGGAATCAGTTGTTGTTTTTTTCAATTTTTATTGCATTGTTTATCAGTTTAAATGTTCTGGTTTTAACATGAGTTTAATGGTTTTAAATTTCTGAGTAAGAATAAAAATAAGCATTTTATAGCTTTTCCGTAATACTGAGTAAAGACTTCCTGCATAAACCTTTCATTACTTTGCAGTTTATACCTTTGAAGTGTTTTACGTGCGTTTGATTGTAAATGATCTGGCTGACAAACTAAAGATAAAAGGCGAGATCTTTCCTTGTAAGTATTTTGTTAAAACAAAAAAACATGTTTTAACTTAATATGCTAAATTTAAGAGGACTGGTAATTATTTCTCCGGTATTCCGAATTTCCGATGTCTTTATCTGATAAAAATTGCCATGTAAGAGTAGTAATGCATTGTTTTGTAAACATTGTTATGCTTAATTGCATACCAGTAGTTATCCGAATGCATGAAATATTAATTATAAAATGTTGATCGTACTTAATGCAATGTAACCGTTATCTTGCACTTACCTACAATCGTTTTTATAAATCAAAGTATTTCAAAAATATTCTACAAAAGGTACGCCCACGATTTAAATTAATATATATTCATTCTTAACTAGTGTTCGTCTAGGAGTTTTCAGATCTTATCTAGCGAGCAATTGAGTACTGAAACAAATCAGGTTAACATCTTCCAGGAATTGTATTCGTCTATGTTACCATTTTTAGAAATGAATTGGATAAAATCTTAGAAAAACAGTGAAGTTATATTTTGATAAACTCAGTGTTTTATAACTTCGAATTGGCCGGCAATTTTAACGACGTTATTGCCGTTTCTTCAACATTGAATGTGCTTATGTTAACAGTTTTATAATCGAACGAGTAAAATTTGAAAACAAAAATGAAATTATATTTTTATAAACTTACTTTTTAATCGAGATATGCGAGTGTGTATAGTATCATTTTACTTTAGAAAGTCGTTCCCTCAAAGTTGATGTGTGTAAATTGCAGACATGGCAAAGTTAATAGATAACACTTACAGATGCTTTGGTAGAAAATGACTCTCCCTACGATGTATAAAAGTAAAGAAAAGTAATCCATAATATTATGAGATAATAGTGCCCATCTGATTATGTTTAAGAAACTGTTGAGGACATTTAAAGATAATGCATGTTTTAAACTCATACAATAAAAATAAAAGAACTGTAAAGTGTTTTTTTTATATCTTATTTTATACCTTCAGGAAATACAAAAATAAAGCCTCTGTATACCATGCCGACTAAAATTGATAAAATCGCGCATTGTTCATCTACGGCAAACATGTACTTTACTTACAACAGAAAAACGAGGACTGCTGCGAACTGAACGATGGAGCAAGCTTAGTAGTGTGGAAACGCTTAACACAGTGGTAATAAATCCGACCAGTGTTTTGTAGTTTTTGTGTAATCTAAAGTAATTCAAGATTGATAGAGTTATGCACATTATGTTATCAATTTATGTAAAACCATTTAATTGCACGTTTATAACAATACTATAATTTGTACATAATAAAAATATGATTATGAAAATGCAAATATATCAGATAGAGAATACTTTTGTCTATTATCGGTAAGGTTATCATATCAATGTTCAAGTAACATAAATCTTTGTATCAATGGTTTATCACTACATATATGCTCGTTGTTGTTTTTTAGAAAACTAAAATCAATAAATGCCTTTGTGTTACTTTAGGACATATTTTGAGCTTACTCATACGTTTAAACAGAATATGGAAAGGCGACATGTTGTGCATTTGAATAGATGCACGGTTCTTATATTTGTCACTAATGGATATTTAAATGCCCAGCGCAACAGATGGTGAGATAATAATCCGCGTTGGAAAAAAATATTATTAGATCAATCACATGACAATTCTATATTTAATAAATATAGTATTGTCATGTGATTGATCTAATAATATTTATATTAAATATATTTAAAATATTATTTATACTACAAGTGCATCTTTCAACCGATTCCAAATGCAAATGCAAATTTGGCTGTAATATTCTGATCATGCTGTTGGAAATGACAGGCTTTTCGAAATAGACAATTTGCGCTTTGTAAGCATTCCCTTACTTAGTGTGTAAACCTTAGAAAACCACCTTAATGTTAATTCCCAAACCAAATTCGAACGAAATATGTACATTGTTTAGGCGAATGTGGATGTCTTCCATGCATGTTAATTAACATAAACAGTTTCACACCAGAGAAAAGAGAGCGAACGAAAGAGAGATATTTAATTCACGACGGGCTTTTGAAGGTAAAACCTTTTTGTCGTCTTTTAATTGCGTTATTAATGTTTAAACGCAAAAACTACAAATTCTTCGACCGTACTGTCAAGGCCATAGTCCTGTAAGTTTTAATTGCATGGTATGAGCTCTGCCTACAGGTAACGCTTTGGTATTATAATTATTGAACCAATTGCAACACGGTCAGAGAAAGCGATATCAAATATTTCTTTCTAGGGTCAACTGTAAGGTAACATCAAATATCACCTGCCTGTCAATTTCAAAATATCCATTCCCTGTTGACAGCTGCATATAGCGGATATTTTTCAGCACCCCAACTTCTTTGTAATGATTAATTTCTAACATCATTCAATATCCAACAAGTGTTGGCGTCAATCTATTATTACCAGTCGCACATTTCTAACTGTGTTGCGTAATTAACCAGAAATGTTTTTATATGGGTCTCAAGGTTGTCTTAATGAACGAGTTTTGTCCCTTGTAGACACACACTTTTACATTGCACTTGTATTAACACGTCATATTCATGAACGGGATAGCTCATAAGGCGAAACCTAAAGAGATAAATATGACAATTGTACGCTTTTAGAGTTTCTTCGAATCTTACGATTTGTATAGCGACATAAAATATACATAGTATATGCCAGTAGAATTAATAAACTTATATAAATGCGTGAGGTCAGCATTTAAAACTTAACATTTTTCAGATGACTTGTACTGCGTTTAAAAGTCGAAGCATCTTGAATCTTATTTGCATTTTAAAAAGGCCAGTTTTACTTATATATCAAGTGTGGCATTTCCAGATGAAACTATAGGAAGTTTTCTTTAAGACTATCTGTGGCTATCTATTATAGTTTCAAACGTTTGTGGCAGTATTTTGTTTTCAAATTGTCTTAAAGTTACTGTATATTATAAGCAATCGTGTGGTCTATAGTTGTTTTTTAAAATTGTGAAAGGATATTTTGATACTGTTTGTAAAATTTGTTGAACTCAATTTTACTGAACTTCTTATGTTATTATAACATGATTAAGCATAGCCCACTTTTTTATAATATATTTACCATTTGCTTTTTTAAAAGTCTTTACTCTTTGATTACGAATACTCTTCATGTAATCGCAATAAACAATTTTTGTTGATCAGAATCTTATTTAAGTATGTATTTTGGCGAATTTAATTGAAGCATAAGAAGTTTTGTGACATTGGGACCTGGGACTAGAAATCATTGACGTCATTTCCGTATTGAGGTACAGTTAACAACTGAATTTGCGCAAATTTTTGTCACGAACAATTTGATCATAAATGTCATGTTATAAGACAAATAATCTTGATAATTAGTGCCTCACAAACCAAGCTGCCCTTATTTGGTATACATGGCTAACAGCAAAACTGATGGGAAACAACATCAATCGAGACCGCCCTTGCAGACGGGAATATGAACGCACAGGGAGCCGTTTGATGCAGAAAGAGTCCCGCAAACACATTTTCTCCCTGGATAATCCGTTTGTATTGTATCGTTGTAATAAAAACAACCAAGGTGTGTGTTACAGTACCGAACACCTCATAAAAAAACATTTCCACGGGAAGGGATGTAACCCAATTCATCTAATCTATAGATGCTAGTTATAATATGATCTGTTTCTTCTCCATTTGCAGAAATTCCCATATGAAACATTAGTATTCCCTGGAGTTCCAATTATCATCAATATGATTGTGTATATTATTGCGGGATATTTGAACAGAAAATGTTGTTGGTTTATTGATCCAGTTACCGCTATTCTATCTATATCAGTCGATTTATATTTCAAGCTTTCATTCAAAGCAAAAAGTTGGGTCGATGCTTTTGCTCGCATTTATGTCAGAAATCTTTTAATGCAATGATGAACGAAGGCGATGGCAACATCACAAATAACTACCGAATAAAGTGTTGTTTAATTCCTCAAGCATTGCTTTGACAAACAAAACATGAAGCATGGCTCATCATTTTGTGTTTGCAGTTACAGCTATAATGTACATATTAGGCTCAATTTCAAAGTGTTCGCCGTCGATCTTTGCCCTGAAATAACGAATAATTGATTGACTTTTTCCTTATTTTACACTGGATGTAAATGAAAATATTGTTCTTGCAAATAATAGATTATAGCTTGACAACTATCTCATCAAATCATGTATGTAAATAACGCGTTTTTCTCACAGCTGTCAAGTTTGTTCTAACTTGAACATCCGTGTTTTTCATTAATTGATTGGTTTTAATGTTTCAACGATGATTTATAAATGAATGACCAAGTTCAACGCTACCAAATAAAACAAAGTATAACGGCGGCTCATATATCGTTCTGATTGTCGTAAACATGCCACATTAATTTGTGTCCAATCTATACGATGTTCTGTCTGAACGTGCTTTCTGTAGTTTACAATGCGAGGTCGATACATTTATCATTTCTATCTGCATGTAAAGAGGCGTAATGTACCGTATTTCCTGGCCAAATAATTCTGAGAAAACCTATAACTGTACGATTAAATTACTATGAGCTGTCTCAAAACCTGCTTTATCTGGCAATTAAGGATTGCAGAATTAAAATAAATCTGCAATATCTTTTAATACTTTAACGAACTGATTTATTCATTTATTAATGAGGTGAATGTTTTAAAAATCACTCTTCAGAGAAATCGTACTTGAATCTTATATATTGGATGTCTTTTATTAATACTTTTGAAGTCTGCATTAGTCTCACAGCAATGACTTAATGACAATATTAATTGTATACATCCTGTTTGAATATTAATCTGAAGTTGATTTCTTTAAAGTCGTCGCCAGTGTGTCGTGTTAATTAAGCTTATTAAGTTATTTGCTTGCTTTATTATCCCATCAAAGTTACGCTAATATATTCATAGTCCACAATTATGAGTCTTGTCTTTCCAAGAAAAATACAATAAACACAGGATTAACTGTGTGTATATATTGCAGTATCTTGCCAACATTATATAAAAAATAAAATTTTCGTTGTTTGAAATAATTGAATTAGACAAACATTATTTTCCCTTGTTACGGTCAATCCGATAGGTGGCGATTAAGTTTTGCACGAGGATTTCGTGCTTTGAGAGTTGAGTGGTCATTCAGCCTTGGGACCGGCCGTCGAGCAGACTTGTTTTTATTGTTGTCTAATTATCTACACGATGGAAACTTTATCGTCTGCTGAATATCAGGAGACTGTGCAGCCTGAGATTCAAAATAGTTTACGTGAACTTTTGTTTGAGTTGCGAGGACAAAAGTCGCAAATTAATTCTCTGAAAGACGAAGTTCGCGGACAGTCTCTTGCTGTAGATGAAGTTAAAAAGTTGAAAACCACTAAAAACATTGCCTGGAAATTTAGTGGAAACCGGCTTCAGTTTGAATTTAATTCCGAGTTGGAGGACAGTGTGAAGCAGATTTTGTGGGCTATAGAAATGTGAAAATTGATTATGCAAAGGAAATGCTGGCTGGCATTGCGGATAAGCTCCACTTAAGAAATAAACACATACGTATTGCTGATACTTCCGAAGGAGGCTGGGAGACTGTGCGCCAATATCAGTCAAATCCATTGGCGAGTGACTCTAACGACGAGACGCGCATTCTCAAGGCGGACTCGCGAGCAGTGCGGAAACGTAAGCAGCAGAAACCCAAAACGAAGGCTAAATCACCAGCTTTAGCTTTGGGGTACACGGACAGCATGGCTCTGGCGCGCGGATTTGCTGGTACTTCCTCTACGTCGCAAGCGCAATCCGGGGGCGGACATTCGTTTCGTGGCTACCAGGGGTTTCCCAGCAACAGAGGGCAGCTTGGACCCTGCTTCGGATGCGGCGAGTACAACCACGTGCGGCGCACGTGCCCGTAAAGAAGGTTTGGGGGAGCTCAGCAGGGACAGCAACAGACAGAGCAGCCCGGCAAAAAATGAAACTTGCAGTACAGATAATGCTGGTGATTGGACTGTTAAAGATGAGTATTTTGATGATAACCTGTCTTTTAATTTTGATACTGATAGATTTACAAACTATTTTTCTATTTATGAACAAGGTTTAAAAGAAATTATCGTAAAAGATCGGTTAAAAAATCACATAGATTTTTTGACTAAAATTGGAGCCAGTGAGTTCATTTTAGAAACAATTAAAGATGGTTATAAAATTCCATTTTATTCCTTGCCTGAGAAAAGCTTGTTACATAATAATCAATCGGCATTGAAAGATCCCGAATTTGTACAAACTGCTATTTGTGATCTTTTAGATAGGGGTTGGTAGAAAAATGTGAGCTAATTCCAACGGTAGTCAACCCACTATCAGTATCTGTGCAAAATAGTGGCAAAAACGCCTAATTTTGGATTTGAGAAATGTAAACATACATGTATGGAAACAGTCCGTCAGGTATGAAGATCTGAGACTTGCTCTAATGTATCTCGAAAAAGATAGCTATATGATCAAATTTGATATTCACTTAGCTTATCATTTTTTGGATATTTGGTATAATCATACTCAGTATTTAGGGTTTTCTTTTCAAGATCAAGAGGGAATTGTGTTCTATTATAATTTTTTAGTCCTTCCCTTCGGTTTAGGGGTAGCCCCTTATTTGTACACAGAATTCACTCGTCCCCTCATTAGAAAATGGCGTGGTGAGGGTAAGAAAATGATCATGTTTCTAGATGATGGCTTTGGCACTGATGGTACATTACAGAGCACATTAAAGTTGTCACATGACATCAAGCAGGAATTACTTGATTCTGGTTTAATCCCTAAAGCTGGTAAATCATTGTGGGAGCCTGTACAAGTGCTAGAGTGGTTGGGGGCTGTTTTAGATAGCAAAAAGTATGTTATATACATTCCTAATCGAAGATTAGAGAAAGCTGTTTCTACCCTTCATTTTTTGAAGGTGACTCAATGGGAACCTGTGCGTACGTTATCCAGTTTTATTGTTCAAATCATATCAATGGGAATAGTGATTGGTCCAGTTGCTCAAATTCAATTATGACTCGTTATTTGAGTATGGATGTTTTAAAAGCTCTCACATGGAACTCCTATATTAGAGTCTCAGAGGAGGGTAGGCACCAGTTGTATTTTTGGGAAAATACATTACATTCGGCAGCTTTCCTCATCCGCTGCATGTACCATAATTGTGTATAGTGATGCCTCTGGTGTCGGGTATGCGGGTTATGAAGTGAACACTGTTAACGGGGTATCTCATGGTATGTGTTCGCCTGAGGAAGCTCCCAGGTCCTCCACGTGGAGGGAGTTGTGTGCTGTGTTTAGAGTCATGCGCTCTATTGTACATATATTGAGTCATAACAGAGTAAAATGGTTTACAGATAACCAGGCCGTTTGTAGTATAGTAAGCAAAGGGTCAATGAAAAAGGATTTACAGAATGTTGCTATGCAGATTTTCAATGTTGCTTCCACTCATTCATCAAATTTCGGGTCATGTACCTTGAAGAACGATTTTGTATTTGAGAACCTGGCACATGCTTATACCAGGCAATTTATTCACCTAAAAATAACATTATGAATCCGGAGAGCATTAATCTAAACTCTAAATCAACACCCCCCCCCCTCCTAAAAAAACAAAAAGATTAAATAGCAATCAGAAGCCAAATAGCAAAAATTATTGTACGAAATTTTGACACATAATAATGCAGAGGGGCACAGTTTTATATACGTTAGATACACATAATCATTCATATTTAATGTCATTTACAAATCATTGCATGGCATATGCTCCAAAACCTGTATTGCCTTCTATTCTAATTTAATTCTCTAAAAACATTTGATTTTTGCATTGATAAAACATATTCAATAAACACCGTCGCTACGCCACTCGTGAAAATACTTTTTCTCTGACCAATTGTGAAATAAAATACGATCTTACACTGAATTCAATAAATATATTCTATATGTTAATATATGTTAAAGAAGAGAAGTCTCAGTTTTAGCTCTCAATTATCTCTTCAACCTTTTTCCTGTAAACTTGTAATGTGTTGATATGTAAACATCATATGAATAAATACTGGGTAAATCAAAATATATCTGTTCATCCCGCGACGAAACGAGCAATTTATAAACGCACATCGAAAATACAAATGTGATAAACTCTTCAAAGCTTAATCGTAATTATTGTATGTCTCTTTTTCATTCCAATGCATGATATTACGTGTAAATAATATTCGTGAAATTGAGATTTTCAGTAACTGCGTATGTTTAATGTCGATAAGACATACTATTAAACTTTTATTAGTTATTGAAGACTACATAAAAGTCGAGTGATCCAGTTTTTACCGCATGCTTTGAGATTAAAACTCATAAATATAAGTTTACATAAAGATCAAAAGCAAGATAAGTTTACGCTAGTCTTATCCGTTTAGAGTAGAAAACGTGTACCTTTCATTTAGCAAACTGTATGGGCTATTACTCACTTATATTTATTTCATGTTGTGATTTTATCGAAATGTAAAATGAATATATTCTTTTTTTCACGAGTCGTCCTATAATGCACATTTTCATTCAACGAGTTCAGGAATTGTTGCAATGTCAAACGAAATAAGTTGCTACGGAATCAGAACATTTCATTATATTTGTAAGATTGTAGAAGTAGATTGTGCACTTTTTATCAAAAATAATCCCAACGATTGTTTTATAAATATCGTTTGTGAATTTCTTCTACCGTTGATCAGGTTGCTCCCAATTTTGATATATTTTATTGTTTTAAAGGGGCTGTACTCCGAATGATAAAATAGCGAAGCAAAAAGGAAATTGTCGAAAACTTAAAAAAATAGTTACTTCATATTTTTCCATTAAAAAAAAATACTGGGTACGTCTACCAGGTAGAATTCATTCCTTATGCGTGATAGGCTAGTCGGTGTTTTCACGTGATATTACCGACGTAGTAGTATATTAATTATGTCACCCACTTAGAGTAAGCCGTCGTAGCTCAGTGGATATGACGCTGGACTGCAATTTTGGCGACA